>NC_061514.1:119762241-119795261 GCF_022539505.1 Lolium rigidum | reverse complement strand
CTATGCGTATCATATGTCCAAACTGAAACTTCCACCATGATACATGGCTTTAGTTAGCGGCCCAATGTTCTTCTCTAACATATGCATACTCAAACCATTTGATCATGAAATCGCACTTACTTCAGACAAGACGAACATGCATAGCATCTCACATGATATCCAAAAAAGGAAAAAAGTTGATGGCGTCCCCAGAAACATGGTTACCGCTCAACAAGCAACTTATAAGAATTAAGACACATAACTACATATTCATCACCACAATAGTTTTTAAGCTATTTGTCCCATGAGCTATATATTGCAAAGATAAAGGAATGAAATTTTAAAGGTAGCATCGAAGTAATTTACTTTGGAATGGCAGAAAAATACCACATAGTAGGTAGATATGGTGGACACAAATGGCATGGGTTTGGCTCAAGGTGTTTGGATGCACGAGAAGCATTTCCTCTCAGTACAAGGTTTAGGCTAGCAAGGTTGTTTGAAGCAAACACAAGCATGAACAGATACAACAAAACTCACACAAGAACATATTGCAAGCATTATAAGACTCTACACTGTCTTCCTTTTTGTTCAAACACTTTACCCGAAAATATCTAGACTTAGAGAGACCAATCATGCAAACCAAATTAAACAAGCTCTACGGTAGTTCTTCATTAATAGATCAAACTACATGATGCAAGAGCTTAAACATGATCTATGAGAGCTCAAACAATTTCCAAGTTATTCCAAACCATATGCAGCATTTTCTGATTCCAACCAAATAGCAATTTAACGAAGCAATTTCAGCCTTCGCCATGAACATTAAAGCACAATTAAGAACACAAGTGTTCCATATGAAAAAGCGGAGCGTAATATCTCCAATATAAGAATGGTGGGATCCAACTTTATTTAAAACAAAACAAAAATAAAATCAAACCGATGCTCCAAGTAAAGAACATAAGATGTGATGGAATAAAAATATAGTTTCACTAGAAGTGACCTGATAAGTTGTCGATGAAGAAGGGGATGCCTTGGGCATCCCCAAGCTTAGATGCTTGAGTCTTCTTAAAATATGCAGGGATGAACCACCGGGGCATCCCCAAGCTTAGACCTTTCACTCTTCTTGATCATAGTATATCATCCTCTTCTTTTGACCCTTGAAAACTTCCTCCACACCAAACTTCAAGCAAACTCATTAGAGGGTTAGTGCATAATCAAAATTTACATATTCAGAGGTGACACAATCATTCTTAACACTTCTGGACATTGCACAAAGCTTCTGAAAGTTAATGGAACAAAGAAACTCATTCAACATAGCAAAAGCGGCAATGCAAAATAAAAGGCAGAATCTGTCAAAAACAGAACAGTCCGTAAAGATGAATCTGGCAGGGGCACTTAACTTGCTCAAATGGAAAAACTCAAAACTAACGAAATTTGCGTACATATCTGAGGATCACGCTCGTAAATTTGCAGATTTTTTCGATTTTTTTTACAGGGAGCTCTATGAGAATTCGTGACAGACAGCAATGTTGTTTCTGCGCAGCAATCCAAATATAGCATCAACTTTAGCATAGAAACTTTACTTGGCACAAAAACATGATAAGGAGAGGTTGCTACAGTAGTAAACAACTTCCAAGACTCAACAATACAGTAAATAAAATAAAACATGGGTTATCTCCCAAGAAGTGCTTTTCTTTAACGCCTTTCAGCTAGGCGCAGAAAGTGCAAATCAAGTAACATCAAGAGAAGAAGCATCAACATCATTACCTGAGGAATCGGGAGTTTTCTCAACAATGCATGTTATCTTATCTATGTAAGTTTCAGAGGCTCCTTTTTCATTATTCTTAGGCTTGCTACTCTCATCAAACAAATTTTCAGGAACAATCCAATCATAATTCTTTTCTAGTGCCTCGATCATTTCTACGAGCTTGCAAGGTATTGATGTCTTAATGTCCCCTCCATCATTAACTTTATTAGTGTACTTTATCCTATCAATTTCCATCTTTTCAAGGGTACTAGCAAAGTTGGTGTAAGAACCAAGCATTTTATATTTAGTAAAGATTTTTCTAGCCTCTCTTGCTACACCACCAAATTCTTTGAGAAGAGTTTCTAGGACAAAATATTTTTTTTTCTCCTTCCTCCATATCAGAGAGTGTGAGAAACATATGTTGAATTATGGGATTGAGATTAACAAATTTAATTTCCAACATGTGTACTAGAGAAGCAACATTAATTTCATAAGTAGGAGCAAGTTCTACCAAGTGTCTATCTTCAAAATCTTCAGCTATACTAACATGAGTGAAAAAATCTTCTATATTATTTCTTCCAATTATAGACCCTCGGCCTACCGGTATGTCTTTTAGAGTGTACTTAGGAGGAAACATGATGAAATAAACAAGAGAAAAATAAGGTAAATGCGAGTAACTATTTTTTTAATTTTCTGTATTTTAATATAGAACTAGTAAATAAGACAGAAAGTAAAGTAACTATTTTTTTGTGTTTTTTAATATGTAGCAAACAAGACAGTAAATAAAATAAAGTAAAGCAAGACAAAAACAAAGTAAAGATATTGGAAGTGGAGACTCCCCTTGCAGCGTGTCTTGATCTCCCCGGCAACGGCGCCAGAAAAAGTGCTTGATGCGCGTAGATGTACATGTCCGTTGGGAACCCCAAGAGGAAGGTATGATGCGCACAGCGGCAAGTTTTCCCTCAGAAAGAAACCAAGGTTATCGAACCAAGTAGGAGCCAAGAAGCACGTGAAGGTTGTTGGTGGAGGAATGTAGTGCGGCGCAACACCAGTGAAACCGGCGCCAACGTGGAACCTGCACAACACAATCAAAGTACTTTGCCCCAACGTAACAGTGAGGTTTTCAATCTCACCGGCTTACTGAAAACAAAGGATTAAACGTATCGAGTGGAAGATGGTGTTTGTTTGCAAAGAACAGTAAAGAACGATGATTGCAGTGGAATGTATTCAGATGTAAAAGAATGGACCGGGGACCACAGTTCACTAGAGGTGTCTCTCCAATAAGATAACTAACATGCTGGGTGAACAAATTACAGGCGGGCAATTGACAAATAAAGATTCAATACATATCAATGATGATTACTATGTGATTTAATCAGGGCATTACGACAAAGTACATAGACCGCTATCCAAGCATGCATCTATGCCTAAATAATCCACCTTCAGGTTATCATCCGAACCCCTTCCAGTATTAAGTTGTAAACAATAGATAATTGCATTAAGTATGGTGCGTAATGTAATCAACACAAATATCCTTAGACAAAGCATCAATGTTTTATCCCTAGTAGCAAGAGCACATCCACAACCTTAGAACTTTCTGTCACTGTCCCAGATTCAATGGAGGCATGAACCCACTATCGAGCATAATTACTCCCTCTTGGAGTTACAAGTATCAACTTGGCTAGAGCCTCTACTAGCAACGGAGAGCATGCAAGAACATAAACAACACATATATGATAGATTGATAATCAACTTGACATAGTATTCTATATTCATCGGATCCCGCCAAACACAACATGTAGCATTACAAATAGATGATCTTGATCATGTTAGGCACCTCACAAGATCTAAAAAATGATAGCACATGCGGAGAAGACAATCATCTAGCTACTGCTATGGACCCATAGTCCAAGGATGAACTACTCACGCATCAATCCGGAGGCGGGCATGATGATGTAGAGCCCCTCCGGTGATGATTCCCCTCTCCGGCAGGGTGCCGGAGGCGATCTCCTGAATCCCCCGAGATGGGATTGGCGGTGGCGGCGTCTCTGGAACTTTTTCCGTATCGTGGCTCTCGGTACATGGGGTTTCGCGACGAAGGCTATATGTAGGCGGAAGGGTAGGTCAGGGGGCCACACGAGGGCCCCACACAACAGGCCGGCGCGGCCAGGGCTTGGGCTGCGCCGCCCTAGTGTGGCGGCGCCTATTGGCCCCACTTCCTTTCCCCCTCGGTCTTCTGGAAGCTTCGTGTAAAAATAAGACCCTGGGCGTTGATTTCGTCCAATTCCGAGAATATTTCCTTACTAGGATTTCTGAAACCAAAAACAGCAGAAAACAAGAATCGGCGCTTCGGCATCTTGTTAATAGGTTAGTGCCGGAAAATGTATAATAATGCTGTAAAGTATGTATAAAACATTCAAGTATTGTCATAAAAGTAGCATGGAACATAAGAAATTATAGATACGTTTGAGACGTATCACCCGGCTATGGCGGTGGTGGCGGCACCCCCTCCGTCGAATCGACGAGGGGGAGAAGAGGGTTTCCGCGGCGGCGTTTCATGGGAGGTGATGTAGCGCCGGTGGAGGATGCCGGGCGACACGGCTACTTGGTCGGGGCATGATGCTCTCCGTCGGTAGCCATGGAGGATTCGGTGGAGCGGTGGCGGCCTCCGCCCCCAGTAACGGTTCGGCGGCGGTACACATTATCCGCGTCGCTGTCCTCTTCCTTGGTGATCCGGCAGGAGGGATTGGCGGCGTGGGGGCTGCTGATCTTGCTTTGTTTTTGGTGGCGGTCCTCGGGTTTCTCGCATGCGAGGATGAAGATCTTCCGGAGGTCAGTTTGCTTTGATTTAGCTGGAGAGATGAGTTCCGGAAAGCTCCGCTGGCGAATGGAACAGTGCATTTTTTGCCTGCAGTTTGCTGGATCGGGTGGTATTCGGTTGCGTGCACCCATGTTTTTATTCCGACCGTTTGGTTCCGGAGAAGCGGCGCGAAGCTCTATTCTGTGTTGACATCAGGTGCCTTTTTGGTCCATGGTGAAGTCGGAAGAAGGAATATCATGAAGGTGTTACCCTCCAAAACCCACCGACGGGCAATGGCTAAGCAACACGAAGAGCCGGGAGGCTCCCAAGGCCGCTTAGTGGACCCTGGCACCTCGCGTCGTCCCGCAAATCTTCTAGCCACGTCCCGGCGGTTGCTAGGGCGTGCCACCCGACCTAGACCCGATCAGGAAGGTGTTAGAGTGCTTCGATTGTTCCTGCATGGTAGACACGTAAACATTAAATACGAGCCCTATCGGCTCTCAGGTTGCCCTGTGGATCGGCTCAAAGAGCCGATCGCCCCATGGTTCACGTTGGATTTACAATGACATGGGGATCCTGCTTGATCAAAACAAAGCTAAACCGATCTATGACAGTTTAGGGTTCTCACCGCATAACCGGAACGTCCTACGTGTGATCGGGCCTAGCAGCTACGGAAGATGATGCAAACTACCCCTACGAGAGGCCTAAAAACCAACATAACGTTGATTCCCGGAACATCCCTTGCAGGGACGGTGAACAACACCTAACGCACTACCGGATCGTCCGACCCCAGCATAAGGCCTAACTATGCAGATATTAAACTAATCCTTGCAGGGCAAGGGGCAACTATAACGGATCGGATCTACTAAGTAACGAACAAGCAAGATGCTGCCCTTACACCCGTATAGGTGTAAGGGCAGCTAGGTGTCGAGGGACGGCATTGCCACGCAGATATGCACGAGAAAGCATCAATGCAAGCCCCTAAACACCTAATGATAAGTAGTACTGCTCGCCATCAACAACGCTTCAGCACGAGCGAGTACAAGGTAGACGAATAAACGTATACTCGCCTAGATCGCTAGATGCGATCTAGGCGAGCATGGTGCTTACCCGGGAGAAACCCTCGAAGAAAGGGGTGGCGATGCGCTCGATTTGTGTTGGTTGAACGATGATTGTCCTCCTTTTCCGATAACCCTAGATACATATTTATAGTCCAAGGGACTTTCTAATTGAGGCGTGCACCTAACCGTGCACGGGCCAAACTCTATCTTTTAATCTAAACACAATACGATCTACTATATTACAGATACATGGGCAGCTTAGCCCAAACTCTTAGCGCAAGGCCGCTTCGAAGATGCTCCACGTGTATGTCCTTCAAGCCCATCTTCACTTACGGCCCATCTCCTGATTTGGCCAAAATCGGGTGATAACACATGCCCCCTGGTTTTGATAATGATAATTGTAAAACCATCTGTCTCCTTCGAAGGGTCATGTCGTGGCAGAACCGTCGCAGTTTTCTTCATGATGACGTCTTGCCTTCCCAACTTCTCTGCACGATTTGACAGTTTTTTTGCCCCATGTCCTCGAGAACCGTCATAGCATTAAATCTCCACTGCATCCCCTTGCTCTGTTCTGCCCACCAGCACCAAAAAACCCTCTTCCACTGCAGCAATGTCTTCCTCTTCTTCTACCTCCTCAGGTCTCTCCCTCCAATCTTCGCCGAAGAATGAAGACGACCCCCACTCCGGGGCGAACCCCATCTCCTCCAACAAAAAGGAGGAACAAGTGAAGAAGGAAGAGGCCCCCTCCTCCGCCAGGCACCCGCCGACGAAGCGCTCCCGCATGTGGGCGGACAGTGAGGACGATGATGATGACGAGGAAGGACAAGAAGAGGAGGAAGATGATTCCTCCTCTTCCGCTGGGTATCCGCCGACAAAGCGTTTCCGCACTTGGGCGGACAGTGAGAACGACGATGATGACGAGGAAGAAGAGGCTCCAGCCGAAGACCTGGGCAGCAGCGACGAGGACATCTCCGGAAGCAGCGTCGACGGCGGCTCCGGTGCTGACGATGAGGCCAGCGGCGATTAGCTCTGTAGGATTAGTAGTCCTTGAGCAATCAGCTCTTCTCTTGTCCTTCCTTTCTTGAGCAATCGGCTCCTCATTGTAAAAAATCCTCTCCCATTAATGAAGAAAATTCCTATCAATTACCTTTGCTTCTGTCAATTTAGCCGACTGTCCAACGCAATCGTTACCCAAAGAGCCGATGGCAAAGCATCGACCTGCATTCCAGCGAAAAAGCTGCCTTCAACCTCTAGAGCCGATGACCGTGCATCGGCTACCCGCATTTGATTTTTTATTTTTTTACTGGCCGATTCCATACATTGGCCCCCATTTTATTCTTTACTGGCCGATTCGTATATCGGCCTCCATATCTTACTGTCCATCATCCCACATACTTGGGAAATATTTCTTGAGATGCTGGCCATTGACGGCTACTGGGAACTTCACGCCATCCAACTGCTCGAGCATGTACGCATTCCCTTTCAAAACTTGGACAACTTTGTACGGGCCATGCCAATTCGGAGACCATTTACCATACTCTTTACCCCTCGTCCCCAACGGCAATACAGCTTCCCATACCAAATCATCAACTTGGAATTCTTTTGGCTTCACCTTCTTATTATATGCCCGAGCTACCTTGGCTTTGTTCTCCTTTATCTTCTCGAGTGACCATAGCCTAAGCTCCATCGCATCCTCAATGCTGTCACTTATCAGGGCTGCATATTCTTCAGCAGTTAGATCATTCTGAAACGTGACCCGCCTTGACCCTGCCTTGACTTCCCGAGGTAACACAGCTTCTTGTCCATAGACCAGCTGGTACGGGGTGGTTTTGATTGCTCCATGACACGACATACGGTAAGCCCACAACGCCTCCGACAACACCTCATGCCATCGTTTAGGGTGCTCGTCGATTTTCCTCTTGATCAGCTTGATCAAGCTTTTGTTGGATGCTTCGGCCTGCCCGTTTGCTTGAGCATAATATGGAGACGATCGGATTAACTTGATCCCCATGTCATCGCAGAACTCTTTCATCTCTTTCGAAACGAAGACCGAACCTCCATCGGTCGTAATAGTTTGGGGAATCCCGAATCTATGAATGACATGTTCCAATACGAACTTGATAACGTCTTCCGATGCTACTTTCTTCATAGGGACCGCTTCCACCCATTTCGTGAAGTAATCTGTAATGGCCAGAACCCATCTATGGCCCTTGCTCGACGAAGGATGAATTTCTCCGATCATATCCATACCCCATCCTCGGAATGGCCAAGGCTTGATGATAGGATTCATTGCTCGATGCGGGCACCATCCGAATGCTCCCAAACTTCGACATGCTTGACAAGCCTTTATAATATCGGAAGCAATCTTCAAGCATGGTAGGCCAATAAAATCCGGAGCGCCTAATCAGCCATTTCATCTTATGGGCCGATCTGGTGGGTTCCACAAGCACCCTCGTGCACCTCGTGCAAGAGCCGATTGGACTCGGTCGGCCCCGGACACTTGAGAAGTAATCCTTCCAAAGTTCTATAAAACATGTCATCGCCAATCGGTACGTACTTCATGGCTCCGTATCTTGTACGCTTAGGTCCCCCCGAGCCGGATCCTTCAAGTAATTGAAGATATCGGCTCTCCAATCATCTGGTTCCAGGAATTGTACTTGAAAATCGGCTTCTCCTGCTACATCCTTGTACCCTGACGCTGTTTGTGCGAGGTCGTTTGCCTCAGTATTTTGCAACCTTGGGATCCAATTTAAGCTTATATACCTGAACTGTGCCATTAGCTCACGGCATTGTATCCAAAATTGGAAGAGTGACTCGCTTTCGCACTTGTATTCTTCTGTGAGCTGAGAAACCACCAATTTGGAATCTCCAAAGATCTCAACTGCTTCAGCCCCAGCTTCCAGGAGTAACTTCATTCCCTTGCAGATCGCTTCATACTCAGCCACGTTGTTGGTGCAGGGGTCAGCCAACTTGATAGAGAAGGAGTATGTTGCCCCCCGAGGCGACACGAGTAGCACGCCGATGCCGCAACCATCCTCACAAACCGATCCATCGAAGAACATGGCCCATGCACGCACCGATAGTGCTGCTACGTCCGTGTTTATTCGTTCAACAATCAGATCTGCTAGCGCCTATCCCTTGACTGCCTTTGCCGGTTGATACCGGATTTCAAACTCCGATAATGCAAACATCCATTTGCCGAGTCGGCCTTTTAATACAGGAGCCGACAACATGTGTTTGATGACGTCTGATTTGCATATAACGATGATATCGGCTGACACCGAGGATGTGCTTGGATCTTGGTGCGAGTGAAGAACAGACAGAGGCACAACTTCTCAATTTCGGGGTACCTTGTTTACGCATCCAACATCCTTCGCCGAGGTAAAAAACCACTTTTTCCAGGCCATCATAAACCTGCACCACCACTGACGCGATGGAGGTGTCAGCCACTGACAAGTAAATATAGAACGGCCTGTCCTGCCGCGGCGGAACTAACACGGGTGGCTTGGTCAAGTATTCCTTAATATCGTCAAAGGCCTGTTGTTGCTCTGCCCCCCAGCGGAACTCTTCATCGGGCTTGATTTTGACCAAGCCCATAAACGGCTCAATTCGCCCAGACAGGTTGGAGATAAACCTTCTGACGAAATTAATTTTGCCGATGAGACATTGGAGCTCCTTCTTTGTGGTGGGCGGCTTCATCGTTCGCACTGCCTCTTGACTTTTTAGGCCGATCTCAATCCCACGCTCGTGGACCAAGAATCCTAGGAACTGACCGGCCGTCACACCGAAGGCGCACTTCTTTGGATTCATTCTCAGTCCGAACTTCCGAGTTCGGTCCAGGACTTGTCGCAAATCCTCTAAGTGTCCGTCTGTCGCGACAGACTTTACGACCACGTCGTCGATGTAAATCTCCACCAACTTGCCAATTAGATCATGGAAGATGTAGTTCATGGCTCTTTGGTATGTTGCGCCGGCGTTCTTCAGTCCAAACGTCATGACCACATATTCAAACAAGCCCACTGAGCCTAGCACTCTGAATGCAGTCTTGTGTACATCCTCCGGAGCCATGAAAATTTGGTTGTAGCCAGCATTGCCATCCATGAAACTCAATATTTTATGACCAGCAGCTGCATTGATCAGGGTCTCGCTCATCGGCATCGGATACTCGTCCTTCGGAGTGGCGCTGTTAAGGTTCCGAAAATCTATGGCTACGCGCCATCGGCCGTCCTTTTTCTCCACAGGTACAACATTAGAAATCCATTCAGCGTACCTGCATGGCCTGATGAATCCGGCGTCCATCATCTTCTTGATCTCCTTCTTGACTTCTTCCAAGACTTCGGCCTTCATCTGTCGTGCTCGCTGCTGGAACGGCCGAAATCCTTTCTTCAGAGGGAGCCTGTGCTCAATGATGCTCCTGTCTAACCCAGACATCTCTGTATAATCCCAGGCAAAACAATCTGGGTACTCTTTTAACAGGGCTATCATCAAGCCCCTCAGATGTGGGTCTAATTTTTTGCTGATAAATGTTGGTCGTGGCTTGTCCCCAGGACCAATATCAATCTCTTCTATCTCGTCCGCTGATGTAAACCCATAACCCAGCTTTCCATCGCTTGTCAGGTCAATGTTGAACACCGGCAAAGCGTGTGTTGAGGATAATGCTGGCCGATCGCTGGGATCGGCCTCCTTTTTCATTGTAATGCTTAATGAGGGCTTACAACTTCTTGGTCTCATATTATGGTGACGTGACTCGCTGGAGGCACGTTCACCACGTCTTGGGTCACAAATCTCTGACGAGATCCTGAACACTGTGTTTGTACCAGCCGACGTCTCTACGTCGGCATCAGGCGATGCATGTGCATCGGCTTTCGCCTGTTTTGGGCGCCATACTTTCTTTGGCGAGCGCGCCTTCGCCTCCAATGTTTGCTGAACTTTCGCGGCCAGATCGGGCGCGCTCTTCTCAACGTGTACAGGTACTGTGCCTCGGCTTCTTCCAAGTTTCGCACCCGCTGCACTCTACGCTTCTGAGAATGGCTGAGTCCATCAGGGCACCACCTTGGTCGGTGATACCTATCTTCTTCTCCATCTGACTCCTCGAAGTCTTCTTCTTGAGATGACTCAGCTCGCTTGTTATGAGGTGGGAGAGGTCCTAGACGCTCGAACACCGAATCTACATTTGTCCTCTTCCTTTGCTCGTTTGCACTCGGGCGGTTCTCGATTGTTGGCAATCGGCTCATTCCCGAGTCCCGACAATGTTTGAAGAAGGGACAGTTCTAGTGCTTATCCACGTCGTCTCGCTCCCTTGACCTTCCTCTAGCGTGGCGTTCGTACCCGTCGTTGTTTCTATCATACTGACGATACCTCCTGACTGCATCAGACCGACGATATCTTTCATCGTCCTCGTCGTAGCGCCGACGTCGGTCGTACTGCTGCTCATATTTGTTGAGGAGATGCACGGAAAGTGGGCGCTGATACCGTATGCTTCTCACCTCCTCCTCGTCTAGGTACCGTCTATCATCATCTTGGGGCCGGTCGCATGGAACGGCCTCTTCTTTATCTTTGCCACGAGAGTGGCTGCTCTCTGCTTTGTCCGCGCTATGGCAGTTCACCAGCCTGGCCATGTTGACACTAAAGGAGAACCCCGGCTCCCTTATGGAGTGGCTGAGATCTACCGTGTTGACGCCATGCGACGGACACGTGTTTCCTTTGAGCTTGATGTTGTGAGAACGGGTTGTCTCAAAGGAGCCGATGAGTTCGGCTTCACAGATGGCCTTCAGCTCATCGTATTTTATCTTGTGCTCCGCAGGGAGATCCTCGCATGTGATCTGCTCCTCTGCCATCTCGGATGTCGGTGTTGACGTGGATGTTGCAGAAGAGGTCCCACCGGGCGTACCAGAATGTGTTACCCTCCAAAACCCACCGACGGGCAATGGCTAAGCAACACGAAGAGCCGGGAGGCTCCCAAGGCCGCTTAGTGGACCCCCGGCACCTCGCGTCGTCCCGCAAATCTTCCAGACCACGTCCCGGCGGTTGCTAGGGCGTGCCACCCGACCTAGACCCGATCGGGAAGGTGTTAGAGTGCTTCGATTGTTCCCGCATGGTAGACACGTAAACATTAAATACGAGCCCTATCGGCTCTCAGGTTGCCCTGTGGATCGGCTCAAAGAGCCGATCGCCCCATGGTTCACGTTGGATTTACAATGACATGGGGATCCTGCTTGATCAAAACAAAGCTAAACCGATCTACGACAGTTTAGGGTTCTCACCGCATAACCGGAACGTCCTACGTGTGATCGGGCCTAGCAGCTACGGAAGATGATGCAAGCTACCCCTACGAGAGGCCTAAAAACCAACATAACGTTGATTTCCGGAACATCCCTCGCAGGGACGGTGAACAACACCTAACGCACTACTGGATCGTCCGACCCCAGCATAAGGCCTAACTATGCAGATATTAAACTAATCCTTGCAGGGCAAGGGGCAACTATAACGGATCGGATCTACTAAGTAACGAACAAGCAAGATGCTGCCCTTACACCCGTATAGGTGTAAGGGCAGCTAGGTGTCGAGGGACGGCATTGCCACGCAGATATGCACGAGAAAGCATCAAGGCAAGCCCCTAAACACCTAATGATAAGTAGTACTGCTCGCCATCAACAATGCTTCAGCACGAGCAATACAAGGTAGACGAATAAACGTATACTGCCTAGATCGCTAGATGCGATCTAGGCAGCATGGTGCTTACCCGGGAGAAACCCTCGAAGAAAGGGGTGGCGATGCGCCTGATTTGTGTTGGTTGAACGATGATTGTCCTCCTTTTCCGATAACCCTAGATACATATTTATAGTCCAAGGGACTTTCTAATTGAGGCGTGCACCTAACCGTGCACGGGCCAGACTCTATCTTTTAATCTAAACACAATACGATCTACTATATTACAGATACATGGGCAGCTTAGACCAAACTCTTAGCGCAAGGCCGTTTCGAAGATGCTCCACGTGTATGTCCTTCAAGCCCATCTTCACTTACGGCCCATCTCCTGATTTGGCCAAAATCGGGTGATAACAGAAGGCCGGATTGGTGGACTGGCTAAAGGAGGTTCGAGTCTCCGTGATGCTGAGGGAACTGCTTGGCGTTCCGAGCTCTGCAGCAGTGGTATGCATGTGGGGGCGGCAACACATGAGAAGTTTAGAGTCTTACCTCTCATGGTGAAAATCCAAGGTCTGGCCTTAACTGGTTTAACTGGTTGTGCCTGACAATGTTCTTGTTGGAGGCATTGTTTTGAGAGTGGGGACTATCTTCAGGGTGAAAACCTAAGACCTTTGGTCGGGCGACGACGGCGCTGGTGCACTGTTCTCTTATTGGAGGCGTCGCTTTTGGAGAGTCTGTACTTCAGATGTTGTCACGGTGGTGGTTGTATTGTTGTTGCTAGGTCTAGAATGTTGTAGCGGAACTTCTATTTCTTAGTTTTTTTTACTCTTTTTTGGTTGTGTGCATCCGTACTGTTATTAGGGTGGGCGTTGTTGCAGATGCTAGATGTAATTGGTATTTTTTGATATTAATATATTCCTTTATCTAAAAAAAAAGGTTGTGGATGTAAAAAAGAGAAGAAGATTAGATGGTTGTTCCGCACCTGAGATCTGCTATCAGAAGATAACACGAAAGTTCAGAAGTCATCCAGGGATGCCAGACGATCCCAGACGGTACAAGTGAAACATCACCCGCTACTGTTACCGAGAGCGCTACATACAATCACGATTCTGAAAAAGATTTACAAATCATTGCTGAAATTTTTAATCAAGGCAACGATTCTTGCGGAGTTATGTATATGATTTGACAAATTCTATGGTCGACGTGATTGACACTCTGCCCTGTCTGGAGTAGTGGAGTCGGCCACTCAGTTCTGACATAACAGGCACGCATGTCTTGTGTCAACCTGATATGATGAATTAGCAATGTTGTTTGCTGTGCAAGTGCAAAGTAGAGCTAGAAAAGCCTTTTTCTGAAAGCCGGCCAAGCTTGTTCATGTAGTCGTGGCAGATTGGTCGCTATTTTTCTCATCCCGATTAGGCCGAAACTAACTAGTGCAAGGCACGTCGTTTACGCTGCAGGATATGCTAACTGGATACAGAAATAGAAGTTATATTTTATATATTAAGAACATAGAACAAACGCTCATAAACATGTACATGGGTCCATCTTTATAAACACGCGCACACACTTCAATGAGGTCCCAACAAGGTGGTGATTGATCTCTCTTTAGATAGATCGGGCTGTGGAAAGAAAAGAGAGAGAAGGTAGTGAAAAACTATATGTATCAAAGTTTAAGGTATTTGTCTTGAACATATTCTGGTATGAGTGTTGGTACAACTTTGCTTTGTTTAATGCTTGTTGAGAGGACACGAGTGACATGATTTCAGTACCGAACTTCTATTGCCCATCATATATATGAGTTTAGTATTTATCTTCAAGGTATATTAGTACCTATTATTGTGCTGAACCTGCGAATCCTAAAGTGACAGTTTCGGAAAGTTTGGGAAAACAATGGGAATATGTGATAATTTGAGGATATTGTGTGTTCATGAAGTGTTAATGCTTTGTCTCAAGCTATTCAAAAGGATAGAACTTAATTGCATGTAGTTCCAAGTTGGCCCTGGTGAAATGGGCAGTAGGACAATAGATGTTATGCAAATTCTCTTGGTTAGTATGCATAACTATATTTGGATCACACACCTACACACAACTGAATTAGAGATAAATGCTATGTTATTAGGATTACATTATATGATCAATATCATTCGTGCAACACCGCGCTATCACCTCATGCCTACGCTTTTAGCCACTGAAAATTACACATCACTACTTCCGGTGAAAACTGAAAATCTGTTGCTATTGTTTACTACTTGCTCTACTGCTTTGAATCAACTGCTATAAATCACCACTTGCTTTGTGAGTTTATTAATATACATGTGTGGTTGAGAGTGATGTCTCAATTGCTAAGTCTTATTGATATTCTTGTGTTCTCCTTGAGTCGACCTATAATTTTGGGTAATACTCCCATCGAAGATTTCAGCGATCCCCTATACTTGTGGTCATCAAGCACTAATTCCGCCTCTTCAAATACTTTCACCATGCGAAGACATGCTTGATATCTGACATCTAGAGCCACCGGAAATCAGAGAAACCACACCTCCGGAAGGGATCTGGAGGGGGAACTTGCAAAGGGCAATATGCTTGCTACTACACGGATCATTGGAAAACAAGGCATCATGTTCTTCATCATCAGCCGCTGCATTTCCATCGACATCTCCATTCTCATCTCATTTTGTTGTAATTCCAATTGCTACTAGGGTAATATCCATGTCAGCCTCTGGGATAGTAATATCGAGTATCTAATATGGTATACCCTTGTCAGCCTCTGGGCGGCAGTGTCACCGGATTTGAGACGGAGAAGAGGAAGGGGACGAGCCAGTCGGTCCCCTCCAGGGTGGACTTTTTCGTCAGCATCCCAAAGTTCGGGGCCTTTTTTGCAAAACAAATCCACAGCTGGACCCTTACGTGGACTGACATATGGGGTCTACCACTTGACACATCAGCAAATACACTCTACCGAGGGCAGTGACCGTAGATGAAACAGTCCGCCGTATTCGCACCCAGCAGCCGCTTTTGCTGAAAGTTGCAACCTCTCTTTCGGCGGATTAGGGATCTCGGAAGCGCGCGAGGTAAATCCTTCATCCCCTCTCGTTCTCTTCGATTCTACTGTAGTTCCTCGATTTCGTTGGTGATCGGTTCCTGGTAATCTCGCTGGGGCGGTCGATTTGGGGGAGATGGACTGGATGCCGATTTGAATCTTACACGCGATTAGGGTTTGCGCGTTGTTCGTCATTGCGGTTGTTTCGACTGCCTATTTCGGGGGGTTTCAATTTCTTAGACCTGTCTTAATCGCGGTTACCTGTGCCTGCATGCCACGGAATTTGTGGTTGGCTACTTTTGCCGAACGATGAAGTTGGGAAGCGTGGGTGTGATGAAATACGAGTTTGCGGCCTACCCAATTAGGAAATCCTGCAGATTCTGTACCTTCGTTTAGGCTATAGTGGTATTCAGGTTAGTTGTGTTTCAGTGGCTTGTGATATAAGTGATCTATATCAAAATTATATCTGCTGGTCCTGCGAATCTGCTGCTTCATGCGTGTACCAGTAGTATCAAAGTTGGTTTTGTGTCTGCTGGTATTTAGGATAGGAAGAGGTGACTACTTTGTATGCATCGAAATTGGTCTGGGCTGATAGTACACATCTGAAGTATGCAACACTTGTATGTCATAAATTTGCAGTATGTTATTGTTTTATAATAGTAATATTTATAGTATACCAATTGTTGTAGTTGGGAGTCACATGATTTGATGATATATTGATATGTGAGTACACAGCCTGCCCTGCTAGGAATTTCTTTAGTTTTGTTTTCGCTGGTATCCAAGTTCTCTTTGAACCATTAGCTTGTGCCATATTTTTTTTATGGGGCATTTGACATCTGCTGGCCCTGCAAACCTGTATCTTCATGTTGGCTACAGTAGTATCAAAATTTGTTTCGAAACATTTGCATGGGTTCTGTATTTGTGCAGGAGCTGAACATTTGTTTGTAGTATATATTTGGTATCTACTGGTTCTGTTGTTTTATGTTGGTAGAATGGATATAGCTGATAGTAGTAACTATCCGAACTATTCATTGTAGTTGTATGACATGAATTGCCACAATACTGTTTGTGCCAATGTGATTATGTTTTAGTAGTCATTTGATGCTTAGAGTCATCTGCATCCTAGGCTCATTAGGGAATAACAGGCGCGGAGTAAATTTGAACTATCTCTTACAATGGAAGTGAATTGTGTACACTAATACCTGGAAGCATTAGTAAGACTGCCTGTATAGTCAAAATTTGAAGGAGCGACTGCTATCTCTGCTGTAAATCCAACACTGTTGCTTAACGTCTTTCATTGATATCGTGTCTGATGTTGGCTGTGTACTGACATATTAGCTTTGTAACACTCATACTTTGGAAAAACTAAATGCTAATGCAGTTAACTTTGGGAGACAAATGTTCGACTATTATACCTGCTAATTAGAAAGTAGATTTCTTCTTAGTTGATGGTCTATATTTTCTCATGCTTGTTATATGTGAATTTCGTTGCCTAAAATAATTTCGTTTTGGTTTTCATGTCATTATAGTTTAACATTTGGGTACATAGCGGTAAAATTTTAGTGGTCCTCCAGTTTGTCACTGCATGTCTTGTTTCTGTGTATCTATCAATGAACAATCTTAGTAAAAAGGCTGGCTCTTGTTGTGGTAGGTATGTAAGAATTTTAGTTAAAACTGTATGATAGCTTGCAGGCATACTAAAATTCTTAATCATGAGCATGGCCTAAACTTTACCTCCACGACAGCTGACAGGCATACTCATTACCTCCTTAGAGGAAATTGATCGAAAATTGCTATACCCTAGGTCGTCAGCCTATATCTCAGCATCATTATATGGCACCCGACAAACTGCATCGTCTCCGCTGGAATCCGCCATCGGTTGCACAGTATCACGATCCCTTCCCCGTCCCCTATTCCCCCTCTCCCCCATCTCCTATATCCTGCCATGATAGTTGTTAGGGTTCAGTGCTTCAGTACTTCGGATTGGAATTGGATAGTCCCTCCATGACGAGCTCGCATCTTAATTTTGTGAGGCCAGTAGGCTCCAATTAGTTCGACTATAGTCATGGTCCGATTGTTCTGTTAATGCACACTTCTTGATTTAGTTAGAGGATGAGATCTAGGGGCGATTTGTGAGGCTATTTTGATTCTAGGTTTTTGTGTATTCATGGATTTGTTCATTAGCTAATGAGATTACTTTGGTCTCAAAATACCCGTGGAAGTTGGAACCTCACCAAATCTTGAAAGCAGAATCGTGAGATTTGGTTTAACGTCTTATCCTTTCTGTCAAGAAGTTCGTCAAACGTCAGTACCTACATCATCCTCTCACCTGTTGAGACATACTGGTTTTGCCTAGTATGGTTTGTCGGGTGCTATATAATGATGCTGAGATATAGGCTGACGACCTAGGGTATAGCAATTTTTGCTCAATTTCCTCTCCTTTACTTGCTGCATCTCCTAAACCTGTCATGGTGGTAAATTTTAGGCTGCACACATGTTTTGATAATCGAGTTAGCTGAATGCGCATGACCTGACTTACCTTTTGAAACATTAACCTGTTCTGTTGGCTGTTGTGTTTTTACTGGCTGATATTAGAATCTTTACAAGTATATCTGCTGCTCATGTCTTGATGTTAGGCCTAGTTGAATAACTATATCTTGAAACTAGTTACTAGCTGACTCATTTGTACTTGTTCGTATGTTTCTCTCCTAGTTTAGTATAACGTTTTCATGTATTAACAAGGTGTTCTGTTGGTTGCCAAAAATGTTAGTGGCTGATTTAGGTTCTGCATGAGTATCTTCTTTTCATGTCTTGACTGTAGGCATCAATAAATAACAAGGTGCTGCAGCTAGTTACACATTAATTTGAACCATTGAAACTGTTAATTTGGTTTGTGATGGATGAATATCTCTTCACCTTTATCCCTTCTAGATACTAAGTATCTGTTGTGTTTACCGGCCCTGTTGATGATTGTTTATCCTGCCTTCTGGGCTGACCCTGATTTGTTCTGTAATAATCCATATTCTGCTGTGACAGGGCGTGTTAACTTTGTCTGCGATGCAATCATCGTATCTTCCCGCTACCACTGAGTCAATTGCATTGGCTCAGGAGGCTAAGGATGCTTCAGAATCCATTTCAATCCTCTACCGTGTGCTTGAAGACCCGTCTTCTTCATCAGATGCTTTGAGAGTGAAAGAACTTGCCATTACGAATCTGACAAACTATCTCACCAAAGAGAACAGAGCTGAGGAGCTGAGGAATCTGTTGACCCAGCTTCGGCCATTTTTCGCACTGATTCCCAAGGCAAAGACAGCAAAGATTGTACGTGGCATCATTGATGCTGTTTCCAAGATACCTGGAACATCTGATCTTCAGATCTCACTCTGCAAGGAAATGGTGGAATGGACACGTGCAGAGAAGCGTACCTTTCTCAGGCAGCGTGTGGAAGCAAGGCTAGCGTCCCTTCTGTTGGAAACTCAGGAGTACACTGAAGCTCTTACCCTTCTTTCTAGTCTTATCAAGGAAGTGAGGAGGCTGGATGACAAATTGCTTCTTGTTGATATTGACCTTTTGGAGAGCAAACTCCATTTCTCTCTGAGGAACCTGCCAAAGGCCAAAGCTTCTCTTACTGCCGCAAGAACTGCAGCAAATGCCATTTATGTTCCGCCAGCGCAACAGGGAACCATTGATCTGCAGAGCGGAATCCTTCATGCTGAGGAGAAGGATTACAAGACTGCCTACAGTTACTTCTTTGAAGCATTTGAAGGATTCAATGCACTGGAGGATCCAAAGGCCATCTTCTGCTTGAAGTACATGCTTCTGTGCAAGATAATGGTTAACCATGCTGATGATGTTGCTGGAATTATCTCGTCTAAGGCAGGCCTGAAGTATGTTGGTCCTGATGTTGATGCTATGAAAGCTGTGGCTGATGCCTACTCAAAAAGATCTCTCAAGTACTTTGAAACTGCTCTTCGTGACTACAAAGCCCAGCTGGAGGAGGATCCAATTGTCCACAGGCATCTCTCATCTCTGTATGATACCCTCCTGGAACAGAACCTCTGCAGGCTGATTGAGCCTTACTCAAGGGTGGAGATCGCACACGTTGCAGAGATGATCGAGTTGCCAATCGACCATGTTGAGAAGAAGCTGTCGCAGATGATCCTTGACAAGAAATTCTCAGGGACCTTGGATCAGGGTGCTGGTTGCCTCATCATCTTCGAGGACTCCAAAACGGAGGCGATCTTCCCTGCTACACTCGAAACGATTTCAAATGTAGGGAAGGTTGTGGAGAGCCTTTACATGAGGTCGGCCAAGATCATGGCTTGAGAAGATGTTTTGTTCTTTATGTGGTTTCTCTGGTTAAAACCTTAACTGAGATCTGTTAGAGCCCTCAGGACATGATATCATGCGTAGCGCCATTTCATCCTTGCAAATTGTTTTCTTTTAAGCTAAATGTCTCGGTCATGGACAAGAAGGCACTGTTGCTTCTGCTTGATGGAAATACTGTTAAGTGTTAACACTTACCGATATAAACCCATTTTAAATTTGGTGAAATATGCAATGTTATGAATCTTGTGGGTTTTTTTGTGATGGTCCAACAGTGCAGATTCAAGTACATGCTGCTTGTACTCCCCCTGTCTCAAAATTTGGATGTATATAGATTTTAGTGTCTACATACATCCAAATTTTAACAAAGTTGAGATAAAATTCGAAGGAGTACAATTAATAATGTGAGATTAGCTTGGTTCCTCACGAGGCTGCATGATTTATTGGAGACAAAATTCGAAGGAGTAGTAGTATTTGTTTTGATCCGAGATTCATCATTTAGCTTAACCTAAAAATACAATCAACAACAACAATAAAATCAAAGCCTTCTTCCCAAATAAGTTGGCTAGGTTTAGATATGAAACCCAACATAAATAAAAGAAAATAAAAGGAAGCCAAAACAAGAATCAAAAGGAAAAAGAGAGTAATCTAAAATTCCGGCACATGGATCCTAATCTCTTTGTAGTTCTATCAAGAACTAAGATTTTAAGGTACATTTCAATCCTCAAGTATCTTTTTACCGCTTCTGCCCAAGTTAACTTGGGTCGTCCCCTAGTCAGTGGTAGAGCCAACAGGGTAGAAGGATGGAGCGGACCCCACCCTAAGATTTGACCCAACCCATATATTTTATATAGAAAATAAGAAAAAATTAATAAAAAAAACCCATCCCAAGTAAGGTCTGCCTCACCCTAAAAAAAATGCGCTGGATTTCTATCCTCCTCCATACTCTTTAGAATTTCACCGTCAACTGAAACTTTTGAAGGCCTCTTACAAGTCACAGCGATTGTACTATTTACGACTCCAATATTTATCATAGATTTAGACAAACATATAAACGAATATGCCTAGATAAACTGAGCCTTTCTGACTCTAAATATTTAGATGGAGGGAGTACGACATCAGCAAAAGCCGTGTTCTGGACCAACTTACAAGTCACAACGACCGTACTCTTTCTGACTCCAAATATTTATGGTAGATTTAAACAAAAATATAAGCTAAAAAATATGCGTAGATAAACTGAGCCTTGGCTGAGGGAGTAAACCCACGTACCAGTGCTGCAGTCCAACTCGTGAACAATACGGTGTACTTATTTTTTGAGGGAAACCATACGGTGTACTCCACCCTGTACAAAGGAACCACGGTAGACTCGGTAGGTACCAGCACCTAATGTACCCCACCCACTACCCGAATCCGCGACAGCCATGTTCCAGCCAATAGGAGCGCGCCGCGCCGCAACCACGATCCGTGGCACCGCCGAACCGCTATCCTCCACCGTTGGATCGCGTCAGGCCAAGCACACAAATATCAGATCGTGGCCGTCCGTTCTAACCGAGACGCGTGGCTGGGGGACCCCGCTCCCGAGTATAAATCCTGACCTCATCCCACAAAAAATAAAAAAACAAAAGTCACACCCCACAGCCGCTTTCATCGACTCCCGGAAGTTGCAACCTCTCTCCCGGCGGATTTCGGATCTCGGAAGCGCGCGAGGTAAATCCCGAATCCCCTCTCCCTCCCTTCGATTCTACTAGTTCCCCGCTTTGGTTGGTGATCGGCTCCTGGTAATCTTGATTTGGCGGTCGATTTGTGTGATGAACTGGGTGTGGATCTGGATTTTTAGGCGCGATTAGGGTTTCGGCGCTGTTCGGCGGTGCGGTTGTTAAGGCTGGATGTTTACGGGTTTTTTGGATGCTTAGATCTGGATTAATCGCGGTTACCTGTGCCTGCGTGACATGGAATTTGTGGTTGGCTGGTTTTGCCGAATGATGTAGTTGGAACGCGTGGTGATATACAGTTTGCGGCGTACCTGATTAGGAAATTACTGTGAGTCTGTGCCTTCGTTTAGGCTATAGTGGTATTCAGGTTAGTTGAGTACCAGTGGCTTGTGATATATGTGATCTCTAGCGAATTTCGTCTCTGCTTGTCCTGCAAATCTGCTGCTTCCTTTGTGTACCAGTAGTACCGAAGTTGGTTTCTATTTGCTGTTTTTTACGATCGGAAGATGTGACTAGTTAGTGCTTTTTGGTTGTTATAGGATGAAACGAAATTAGTCTGGGTTGATAGTAGTACACATCTGAAGTATGCATTACACTTGTATGTCATAAAAAACGATCTATAATAGTTAAGTACCTGCTTGTATGTCATAATTTTGTAGTATGTGATTGTTCTATAATAGTGATATTATAGTATTGCCTATTGCTGTAGTTGGAATCACAATATCACATGATTTGATAATATCTGAGTACACAGACTGCCAAATTAGGAATTGATGTAACTTTGTTCATGCTATAGTGGTATCCAAGTTCATTTTGATTAATAGCTTGTGCTATATTTGTTTTATGGGGCATTTGCTATCTCCTTGTCATGCAAACATTTATATTCATGTTGGCTACAGTAGTATTAGTATTCGCTTCGAAACATTTGTGGGGGGTGCTGTATTTGTGCAGGAGCTGAAAATTTGTTTGCAGTATTTGGTATCTACTAGTTTTTTTTTTTAAAAAATGTTGGTAGGATGGAAAGAGGTGATAGTAGTAACTATCTGAACTATCTGAACTATTCAATATACTTGTATGACATGATATGCCACAATGCTGTCTGTGCCAGTGTGATTAGGTTATGATATTCATTTGATACCATCTGCAGCCTAGGCTCATTAGGGAATAACGGGTACAGGATAAACTTGACCTAGCTCTAACAATGGAAGTGAATTGTGTACACTAATACCTGTATGCATTAGTAAGACTGCCTCTATAGTCAAAATTTGAAGGCGCAATTGCTATCTCAATTCACTATCGCCTGCTTAACGAGTTTGTATTGATATTGTGTCTGATGTTGGTACCATACTGACCTGTTAATTTCCTGACACTTTTACTTTGAAAAACTGAATGTACATGCAGCTATCTTTGGTTATACCTGATAATTGGAAAGTAGATTTCTTCTTAGTTGATGGGCTATATCTTCTCATGCTTTCTATTTCGAAATTATCCCCAAACTAATTTGGTTTTTGTTTACATATCATTATGTTCCGACATTTGGATGCATAGTAGTAGCTGTTCCTACTGGTTCTGCAGCAATCTTAGTTAAAAGTAGACTGGGCTTTTTTTTTGAAGTAGGACATTCTATCGTGCGGTATTTTGCTGTATTCAGAATCTTAGTTAGAAGTGTACCATGCCTTTTCATCTGAAGGTGCAGACAGCATTGTTGTTGTAGAATGTCTCCTATGTAGGTATTCTGGGTTTGGAATGTATGTATAGTTACTGAACCTATTCATTAATATGAATACACATCTTTGACCATTGACATGTGGTTGTTTGCCTACTATTTGATGTGTTATGTCCATATTCAGGGAACTGACTGTCTTGTGTTTATTCAGGTAACCAAAGTTTGTGCTCATGGCTCGTACTAAGCAGACTGCTCGTAAGTCCACTGGAGGAAAGGCTCCAAGGAAGCAGCTAGCCACCAAGGTTTGTTGCTGTAAATTAAATTGACAGATTTATTATGCCATATTGTTACTTGCTGTTTGAGTATACTATACTTTGCAGTACAATTTGAACCTCAACTTCATGGCATGTATAAATATCTCTCACTGTTATATATATATGGATATATGGATTGTTATGTCATTACTGACAATACAATGTTTATTGCTGTTCAACAGGCTGCCCGTAAGTCTGCTCCCACTACTGGAGGAGTGAAGAAGCCTCACCGCTACCGCCCTGGGACTGTTGCTCTTCGGTGTGTAAAGCTTTAAACTTCTGATCTGTGTCATTGCACATAGTTTCATTTAGAGTTTTTTTTCAAACTAGAAAATCTGAGTTGTATTTGTGGCTGCAGTGAGATCCGCAAGTACCAGAAGAGCACTGAGCTGCTGATCAGGAAGCTCCCATTCCAGAGGCTTGTTAGGGAGATTGCTCAGGATTTCAAGGTGACATTTGTGGACTCTATTTGCTGTGCCATTCTTATTGTCAACTCTCATCAAGTAAACTAAGCTTTTTATTTTGTCATCCTGCTGTGTTTGTGCAGACTGATCTGCGTTTCCAGAGCCATGCTGTGCTTGCTCTTCAGGAGGCTGCTGAGGCCTACCTGGTGGGTCTCTTTGAGGACACCAACCTGTGTGCCATCCATGCCAAGAGGGTGACCATCATGCCCAAGGACATTCAGCTGGCCAGGAGGATCCGTGGTGAGAGGGCTTAGGCGCTCTGTCTCTGGAATGCCTCCCGACACCAATGTTCTGCCTATCGGCTGAACACTTATCGTGTGTCATGAACTACTAATAGCACTAGTCTTGTTTGGGGTATGTCAGTACCGTACTGTGTCTATGTTCTAGAACTGGGTCGTTTGTTCGTTGGTCTGTCAAAGCATCCATCTGATGGGTGTAAGTCTTGTTGCTATCTGAACCTTGGATTTATGCGTGGTAAATTGATAATATGTGAACAATTAGAAGATTATTCCGCGTGTCTCTCATTTTATTTGTTTCTGTGACGCATGGGTGCTAGTGTGTGGCACGCAATTTCCCTATCTCTTAGTAAGCCTACAGCAAAGTGAAATTATATGTCATTTGGTGCTAAGCTGTGGTTATTGTGTCAAGAGTTAAATGACAAAATTTATGTTGTGGGAGTGCATCACCGCATACAGTAGCGTTGATCATAAGTTTAAAGTTACTGGCCGTGACCCTTAAACTGTTGCTCTGTGGCACTGAGTTCACAGAGATTATCATGGATTGGTGGCTACATTGGCAGACGCCGAAAGCTAACCAAATGTAGAAAGAAGTATTTCTGAGCATAATTTGGCTAGATCTGGTGATAACTGATTCTTCATCTCAAGTTGGACTCAACTCTCAAGTATACACTGTATTCCATGACTCGATGCTTCTGCAATAGGTCAGACGAGGTTCCATGCGCAAGTACCAATGTCGGATGTGCACCATTCCATTCCCAATTCCTGACAGGATTTGTCAAGCACAGGCCAGCAAACAGCCGAACGGGAACGATGAAAGCACGATGTGGTGATACAGTCATAGTCAGAGAGGCCATTAAAAGGACCCACCCCCCCCCCCCGTTCTTTCGGCACGCGCAAAAACCATTCCTCTTTGTAGCCCATCCCTGGCCTGCCCTGACCGGCCGGTCTCCCATCCCGATTGTTCCCCGCTGACGGCCGGGCTGACCAATTCATCTCTGCGAAAAGCTCGTCAGCCTCTCCCTTTTGCTTTCGTCACGACATGTCCAGCGCGATGCATTTTAATGTCCGCGAGCGTTCGTTTGCGTCGCGCGTCGGTTTGCGTCTGGGGCTGCTCCAGCGGGGCGACGCATTTATTTTTTTTCTTGTTTTTTTCTCTTCTCCATTTAAACATAGTTCCAAATATTACATATTAAAAAATGATTTTATACAAACTAACACATAGTTTGGAACATGGTTTACACAAACTAACACATAGTTTGAACCATGGTTGACACAAATATAACATTTAGAAAAAAAGAAACCAGTTGTGTTGATTTCCGTATGTTCGCTCCCAATAAAGAACATTCGAGGGCACACCCAATCACCCAAACTGGAAAATCCAGCGGGAGGAGACGGTGCCCTTGTTGGTTCTACCGAGGAAGAACACACAGAAACCTCCACTACTGCCTTCGTCTGTCCCGTAGCCAGATTCGCTGCAAAGAAAGAACATTCTAAGTTCTAACTATCGGTGTCCGAGCCGGATTCGCTGGTGTGGTAGTGCCTGCGGCAGGCTGTGTCGTCGAATACCTTGACGATCATCTCGCTGTCCCCCTCATAGAGGAAGGTGAGCTAGCAGCCGGGCTCGAGCGCGAGGTCACGGGCGAACTTGTTCCACCCCGTGTGCAGGTACATCTTGCCCTGCCCGTCGAACAGGACCTCCACGGTCCAGCGACAAAAGTTGCAGCTGGCCTCCCGTAGCTGCAAATGCGCCGGTCGACGCCATCGACGAACTCGGCGAACTTGTCCGGGAGCCGCTTGATGTCGAGTGGGTCGTCGTCGATGCGGAGGAGGAACTCGAAGCAGCGGTCGTCCTGCGAAGACGAGGAGGGCGCAGGCGACGGCGAACGTGGGTCCGTAGCTGCTCCACCACGGCGGCCCCTTCCTCGGCCCCGGGGGCGCCCAGGGCCGCGGCCTCGACCGCCTCGCCGACCACCAGGACCGGCCATGGACTTCCTCGCGGGCCTGGATGCGTCGCAGGAACACCTAGGCGGCGCTACGGTCGAGCTTTGTGGCGGCTAGGGTTTCTTTGGAGGAGTGGATGAGGAAGAAGAACGCTCGCCCCAGGCCGGAGGCATGCGGTGGCCGCGGGACGCATGGCGTCGCCATTAACGTGGTTGGCGGAGGTGGGCTGCGGCCGCTCGGCAGCCGAGGCATCGCCATTAACGTGGCGCAGGCTGCCGAAGCGACGCAACGGCGCAGTCACTGGCGCGTTTGAGAAGACGCATCGACGCAGAGTCGCTGCCAGGCGGGCCCGACGAAACGTCCGCCAGACGCGAGCGGACACTTTCCGGACGTCCGCGGAGACGCAAACCTGGCGCATATTTGGGCCAGGTTTACGTCTACGCGGACGGCCCGATCACTTTACATCGCCCCGTTGGAGGTGGTGCCAGACGCATTTCCGGTCACGGCGGACGAAAACAGCAGCGACCATTTGCGTCGCGCCGCTGGAGATGCCCTCGCTCTCTTTCTCCGACCATAGCTTCGGGGACCACCGGAAACCTTGGAGACCGGTCCCGGCTCACGCTCACCCATTCCACCTGCAAATTTATTAGAGCGACCGCACCAGATACGGAGTATTTTGAACTTATGAAAACTGTAAAATAATCGCTAGTTCACAATTCTCGTGGAACAATGGAACTGGATTAGTACCGTGAATATACGCGAATTATATTCTTTTTATTAGGGCTGGAAAACCGCCATCCAAACTGGGCATTCGCGGACAGCGCGGCCAAAATGAGTTGGCGTGCTGAATTTTTCCATTCTCTCCTCAGCGCCTTCTTCTTTCACGCCTTTCCGTTCCCTAGCGAAGCCACCGCAGCCGCATCCCACCATCTATCTCGGCCGCAACGACCATGCCTCCTCGCCTACGAGTGCCCCGCACCCGCCGTATCGGTTGTAGGCCGAATCTCGCGGGTTGAGCGCGTTTTCTTCCGGCGGAATGCTCTGTTAGTTTGATCTCCACGTACGACCCAACGGTCGTACGACCCTATCTCGCGCCCTGATCGGGGGCGCCCAACCACGTCTGGTTGGTGTGCCCCTATCACCAGCGCCACATATAAAAGAGGTGGGGGCCGGGGCACGGACGCCAAGGTTCGTCCGCTGCCGTCCTCCCCACCGACACACAAACCCTAAGCCACCCGATCTGGTGAGGCGCTGTAGCGGCGGGAAGCTCCACCGACATCACCGCCGTCCCTCCGTCGCCGCCATGGCGAGCTCCTCGTCGACGAAGACCGACGGTATGAACCCCATTGTTTTCCCCTCTAGTTTCATCCCGGTTAAGCTAGATGCAATTACTCACTAGATGCAACAACTAGAGGTCCTAGAAATCCAACAATGGTATCAGAGCATGTCTAGTTTGTTGATCTAGTTGAGGTAGAAACCATACGGGATAGAATCGAAAACAGAGAGCTTTAGTATGTAAATCCTAACCCTAGATCGGATCATCCCGAGATGAACCGATAACGGATAAGGAATAAGGGGAAAGAACGAGAGGGAGGCGGCACACCTGCCGGCCTCCACTTACCGGCGAAGCTCCGGGAAGAAGGGCCCCCGACCCACCAGTAAAGCACCGAGGCTAATCCGCTCGACGGCGGCGCGCCCACCCGCAAGGGGAACGCGCGCACCGGTGAGAGGGTCGGCCACGGCGCCGCCATCTCCCTCCGCGCGACGGCCCGGGCCGGTGGCCATCGTTTTTTCTTCGCGCCGCCGGTGTCGGGCGTTAGAGAGGAGCAGAGGGAGGAGAGTGGGCACAGTGAGGGTTAGGGTTTGTGGGGAGGCTCTCTGGCCGATTTTGTGTGGCCGATTTCGGCGCACAGCCGTCGGATCTCATCCGACGGTCCAGAGCCGCCGGGAGCCCCCCACGGGCCAAAGTAAGAGCAGGAGAGGCCGGGGCCGGTTGCTGGGCCAGGCCCGTCCGGCGACGCGGATCATTTTTCCGCTCACCTGCGCGTTTTCAACAGAGACAGAGCCCATTTGGGCTGTTTTGGCCTGTTTTCCTTTGTTTCCAGTAATTTCTCTGTTTTTAATTTTTTGATAGTTCAGTAGCAAGTATAAAGTGAGATATGGAATTTTTTCCCGTGGGTTAAAGTTCGAAAATTAAGTTAAGTTTCCGCTTGTTAGTTAAATTGAAGTCATATTTTATTGTTTCCTAATTTAATTGGAACCAACGGGAAAATTGAATTAGGAAATGAGAGTTAATTTTGAGTATGATGATTTTATTTAATGACCAACGTTGTTAATAAAATTGTATTCCGCAAGATTCAGAATTATCATTATTGGTTCTATTTCTGCCCAACGGTGATGTAGAATTAATATTGAGAAGTGTCATGTTTTAATTTGACCAACGTTGAATTAACTCATTTTGATGGAAATTTTGTTTCAGGAAATCCTATGAGTTTTATCTCGGCCATTGAGCCCCTCAATGGAGGGAACTATGGCTCGTGGCGAGAGAAGGTTGAGATGGGGCTTGCTTTGCTTGACCTCGACTTGGCACTGATAGAGGCTTGTCCCATAGAACCTAAGGACCCCGTGAGGGGCGACAAAGAAAGTGAAGATGACTTCAACAAAAGGGTTCTTGACCATGGACCAAAAAGAATGAAGTATTGATCGTGCTAATTGGGACTCGTCCAACAGAAAGTGCTTGATGGTGATCAAGAGCTCCATTTTGGAGGCTATAAGGGGAGCAATCCCACAGTGCGACACCGCCAGCGAGTACCTGAAAAAGGTAGAGAGTCAGTTTACTGGGTCTTCCAAGGCCTATGCTAGCACTCTCATAAGAAAGCTTGTCACTACAAAGTACACTCGGTGGTGGAGTAAGGGATCACATATTGAGGATGAGCCATATGTCTTCCAAGCTCAAGTCTATGGAGATGGAGCTTCCGAATCAGTTCATCATCCATCCGATCTTTGCCTCACTCCCAAAAGAATTTGAGACCTTTGTCTGTGAACTACAATGCACGACCAGAAAAGTGGGCCATTGAGAAGATGATTGCCATGTGTGTACAAGAAGAAGAGAGGATCAAGGGGCAATCCGGTGATTCTATCAATTACCTAAGCCCAACCAAGAAGAGGAACTTTCGTAGTTCCAAGCCACAAGGGAAACCTCGGTGGAATCCTCCTCCTGCTAAGCCGCATGGAAAAGCTCAAGATCATCGGCCGCATGAAGAGGTGGCCAAGGACACTTGCAAGTGGTGCAAGGAAAAGGGCCACTACCGGAAAGACCGTGTGGCATTCCGAAACATCTCGTGCAAGAAAGGTGAGGATTTAATTACATTTGTAGATGAATCCTTATTTTTAAGTTATGCAAAATCTACTTGGTGGATTGACTCAAGTGCAACTGTTCATGTTGCAAATTCATTACAGGGATTCCGTATGAGACAGACCCTGCAAAGAGGAGAAAGATGCATTAAAGTAGCAAACGGCGTCCAAGCTGAAGTCGAAGCCACTGGAGATCTCCCATTAGTATTAGCTAATGGCTTTGTACTTTTATTAGTAGATGTGCTTTATGTACCCTCTTTGCATCGAAACTTAATAAGTGTATCGCGCTTAGATGATGATGGTTTTGCTTGCCATTTTGGTGATGGTCAATGTAAGATCAAGTTTAATAATGAGATTGTTGGTCTTGCCTTCAGACAAGACAAGCTTTATTTATTGTCACTTTGTGATGAGAATGTGAATGTTTTAAGCGCCGATAATGAGAATGTCTCCACATCCCCGAATGAAAATAATAAGCGGAAGAGAGCCGATGAAGTCTCTTCGAAATTATGGCACTGTCGTTTAGGCCATATTTCGAGGGGGAGAATAGAACGCTTAGTAAAAGAATATCAATCCTTCCGCCTATGGAATTTTCGAATTTAGAACAATGCATCGATTGCATTAAAGGAAAGTATGTAAAGAACATAAAGAAGGGCACCAAAAGAAGCACAGGAGTTTTAGAAATAATTCATACGGATATATGCGGTCCGTTTCCTGTGAGATCTGTGGATGGCTATGATTCCTGTAATGTCCCAGGTTTAGAGACGATCGAGGGGTAGATTTTAGAAAGGGATGTGCATTGAATTGCAAATTCTGGGGAAATTTCGCGCTTTTAAACAAAAACTGTATCGAAGGGGGACAAGTTTCTCTCTCGACACCTTACAGGGTTAGGGTTTCGAGAGTGCGACAAACTTGCATCTCACCTAACTAGTTTAGGGTTTTGAGAAGAGAGGGGAGAGTTTGCATCCAACTTAAGTTGCATGATTGAATTCAAACCAAAGTTGAATTTGAAGTTCAAATTCAAATATTAAATAATTACCCTAAATAGTTGAATTGTGAGGAAATTCATTAAGTAAATAATACATAAAACACATTATGAATAATTTAAACAATAAGACAAGCTCATTAGAGAAAACCTTGAGCTTTATTGATTAACACACAAGATACATTGTCTTTACATTATTCATAATGGAAATAAATGAATTTTACAACACATTACAAGAATTGGAGAAATTGAAAAATAAAAGAAAATAAAAAGAAAAGTACAAGGATGGATCCTATCCTAAATACTACAAGATCATCTTCACTTGATCTTGGATTTGATGATCTCCATATCCATTTTGATCATCATCTTGATTCCCTGCACATAAAAAGCAAAGCAACAATTATGCCAAGTGGCATTGCCACTTGGCAGGTTAGCAAATAATGGAAATGAAGAGGATATGATCAAGTCTCTGCCGAGCTGATCCATGCCACAGTCAAGTTCCAGGTCCAAGTGCACAGCACTTGTCTACACACACACAACCTGCTCACAGGGCTGTGTGCATGCAGCACACACACACAGTGAGTCACCCAAAGGGAGAGGTGGAGCTGTCGACCAGGGATGCAATGGCTGGCCATATAAAGGCTTTTCACAGCCAAAACCCTAGTCACTTGTTTCAGCCGTCGACAGGCAACAGGGTAAGTCACCAAGAACACCAAGAACAGCTAGAACAAGAAGAACAACCAGTGCTGTTCAACCTGTCCAAACTCATCACTGAACCAAACCAAGAATCACAAGTCACAAGGAGGAGCAGGGCAAGTCAAGCAAACCACCAGAAGCAAAACCTCTACACCAACACACTATTTCTAGGAGCTGGAGTGAGGTATACCAATCATCATGAACAAACCAGATGGTTTTGTTCATAAATAAGCATGTGCATCAATCACACACAAGCAAAAGGGTGTGATTACCCTGTGTGCATCATCATTTGGTGATCAAACCATTTGATGCTGGCAAAAAGGGAATTAAACCAGAAGAAATCATCCCAGTGAAGCAATGGTCAAACCCATTGTGTTAACACTGGGGTAAACCAAAGAATCCAGCAAGGGAAAGATTCACATCTAGCCTACCCAACTCACCTAGCACTACATGGTCCGCTAACCATCGGACAAATAGGCAACTTGTGCCTATTCTTGTTTGTCAACAGCAAAGAACACTGGAAATCCAACATGGATTGCCCAGTGATGCATCCACAAAGTCACAGCTAGCCAACAAGGGTGGGAGCTACCTTAACAGCAAAGAATTACTATCAAGGCCACCTCAACCACTTAACCAATTCCAACAAAGAAACCATGCACAGATATCATCACCCAGTAGGGTTCAAAAGGAGGGCTAGGGTACACAACCAAGTGTTGGCATCCATCTAACCCTACCAAACTCAATGAAATGATCATAACTGCAGAGAGCAGTTCACATCAATTATCCATGTGATTAAGCCAAACTAGATAGATAATTGAAATACACAAGCAACCGAGTAATACATACACTTGCTAATGATCCGGAAGATCATCGTAAGCCACGAGCAGTCTTGGGGGTAAGCAAGAGCATGCACCAGCACATGCTTGAGTGCCACACAGGTCAAGTAAAAGCATCAGTGAAACACAAGCCATAGTACAGCAGAAAATCATCAAGCACTGATGATTATATGATCATCAGGGTTTGCCTTAGCATACAAAAACTTGACAGGGGCAAGCCTGGCATCAATCCATGAATCATATAAATGAAATAGCCACAGTTAAGCAACAGTTATATCACGAGACAATTACATAAATCATTTACAATTGTATCCGAAGCACATCAAATACATGAGGTACCACCTGGACCATAACAAACAAGTAAAACACTTCATGCTCATCAACCGAATCATACCATCAAGCCAACGATAATGCTCGGATGAGCAGGTTCATGAGTTAGAGCACAAGAACTAGCCACAACAACACCGGCACTTGCAAATTTGCAATAATAGCAATTTACATGTTAAGCCATTAAAGCATACATGATCACACATGAGTGTCGGGCAAGCATAGAAACAAGACAGAGGCACAGGGAAGAACCTAGCAAGAATGGTAAGCACTCGGAATGGCCAGTGGCAACAATGGCCAAGGCCGGTAGAGGCGATGGCTTGAACAAGCATGAGCAGACACAGCAGCACAGCAGCACGAGCAGCACAGCAGCACAGCAACACGAGCAGAACAACAGCAGCATCACGGCATGGCCGCACCTCTACGAGGCACGGCAAGCCAGTGACCAAGCTAGACGAAGAAGAGGAAGGGAAAGAGTAGAACAGGCAAAGGAGAGAGAGCAGGAGGTGGCGCACATACCCGGGGGCAAGCAGACGTGTAGATGCGGTCATGGCGGCCACGGCGGCGCACACCGAGTGCTCGGTAGCACCAGGCCAGGCCAGGCCATGTGCCGACAAGCGCCGCAGCGCCCCACACCACCGTGGCGAGGCCCACGGCGGCGCCATCGCGCCTAGAGCTCAGGAAGCAGCGGGATCGCCACGATTCCGTAACCCTAGCCTCCTCGGAGGAGACCGAGGACGAGCTGGAGCAGCAACCGCTCCAGATCGACGCGGATGAGGATGACCGCCATCGTGGGGCGCGTCGATTGCGCACCATGGCGGGGGCCAAGTCCGGCGGAGTTCGCCGGAATCGAGCGGCGACGGCGGGGGCGACGCGAATCGCCGAGAGGGG
>NC_061514.1:119745889-119762141 GCF_022539505.1 Lolium rigidum | reverse complement strand
GAAGTTTCACTTGACCTTGGTGGAATTGAAGTGGCTCATCAAGTCAAGTGCTATAAACCTCAGTGTGACCTTGTTAAAACCTGTTTTCGGTAGAGATGATTTGATCTAAGGGGTTAGATCAAATGGAACTAACACAACAACACTTTAAACAATGATCAATTGCTTGATCTTATAAAAGATCATAACATGGTATTCCTTGCCATAACATAAGAACATCTATTCAATTGTAAATCAAGTAACAATAAATGGAGAACCCATTCTTCACTTATCTTCTCCATGTCTTAAAACTAACCCATGTTCTTACCATGAACCTCATGGTAATTCTTGAACTAAATTCTTGAACTCAACACCAACACAAGCTTATCATTAAACCCTAGAGATGGGAGAAGCCTATAACCATCAAATAGATAATAATCAAACTCTAAGTTATTAACAGTTAAAAGTTAAGAAACTACACTTGGGGTATAATTGAATTCACTTTAAAACTAATTACCAAATATGGTAAAACACAAGGACCTAAGTGCATAAAAGCCCCACATTCTTATTTTAAGCATAACTACTTAAATATGTGGAATATCACAAAACTAAATTCATTTACATTACGAATTATAGTTCAAACTCTTTGAATAAAATAAACTATGAGTACTTTGAAACTCATATGAACATGCCTTGGTGAAATCAAACATCATCATTCAAAATTGGGGTATAATTATTATTCTTGACATTTTGATCCCAATTATAATATAAATACAATCACATATGATATAGTGACTCACCCATAAGCATAAGATCATTCATAAGACAATTAGTAACAAAAGCCACTTGGCTATCCAAAAACAAATCACAAGAGAGGATAATACCCATGCCACATAGGATGAAAATATCTACATAGCTTGCATCCTAAGCAATGCCACCTCATGCTTAAAGGATTACTATGGATGAGAGCATGACAACCAAGCACCTTACTCATCAAATTAAAACAAGAGTCATCCACCTATGTGTCATGATATTAGAGCATGCCCAAGCCTATAAAAGGAACCCTCTTCTTCATCCATTCCATCATCTTGCACCATGATGCAAGAAAACCAACACAGAGAGCCACTCCATAAAATAGTTAGGATCAAGATGAAGCAGCTAGGAGGTGGAGGCATGCCACAAGATGCAGGTTTATCAGAATTCCTGAAGAACAAGCTACAGAAGATAGCAAGGTAGAAATTCTAAGGAAGACCACATATTTAGATAATCACATCATCATTCCTTGAGTAGAACCCTAGATTATAATACAAGTCCTTGTGGAGTGAGAGGGGTAACTGGTACAACCATATCTAAATATTTCTAGTAATACCATAGGAAGCTAAACCTTTGATCATTATAAATTGAGTAATGATCATAAACCCTAAGAAGTTGAAGTAGAAGACATTAAGACTAATTGGATCATATCTAATACATGTTTATGCTTTGAAGATATGTAAGGACAAGCTTAAACCTTAATATGATAAGCACGAGGCCATCACATAAAATCATAGGGTGATCCCTAGTAAGCAAACCTAGACTTATATTTCCAACTAAATTGTGAATTACTTGATGATCACAAGTAAAGCCCTAAGCTATATCTCAATCTTAGTTTGTGTATCACTTAGGTGATCACAATTAAAACCTAGGCAACATTGAGATTCAACTCATGTGTCAATAAGTAAATATAAATAGAACCCTAATATTGCACCCTAACTTAATCCTATGATTAATTATGAAGCATAAGATGAACTTAGTGTTAAATCCTATAATTAAACCCATAAGTGGTGATTAACCACTTAGATCAACCACTTACCCTTATAACTAAACCAAACCATGATAAGAGTAGTATCTATATTTCAAGGTGCTATTAAAATATGATAATAGTACTAACCTTGAAATAGGATTATAATAAACCTTACAAAATCTGAACAAATAGGTTCTCACATAAAATCATATGCAAGTAATCAATTCCTCAAATAGAAACAAGCCCTAATAACAATCTCAGAAATACTTTAAGTTGAAAGTATCAACTCTAATACTTCCAAACAGATTTGATTCACAAGAAAAATGGAAATTTAAAATGAGAGCATAAAATCATGCTTAATTAAAATTGCAATAAAGGTTCATATATATTAAATGCTCATTCAAAAACAATTCAGTATTAAAATGATCTTCTTATTAGTCTTAATGAAATTCCAATTGTCACACACCTGCAAAATAGAAAAGAGTTTAAATATGAATTCAAATCTGAAATCAAAATAGAAAATATAAAACACAAAATGGAAAAGGAGAGAAAACCATACCTGGACCTTACCAGCCGACGCAGCCCAGCAGCAGCCCAGCAATCGAACCCAACAACCTCAACCCAGCACAACCCAACTAAAAAAAAACCATACCGTTTCGCTGCTTTAAAGATCGTGCGTGAAGACGTGGTCTTCGTCTTCCTCGCATGGACGCCACGAGACGCCGTGGTCGACTTCGCTGGCCACGTCCTCGTCGCCGATAAGCACCAGCCGGATGCTAGACTCGCTCCGAACCCTAGCGCATAGCCGTGGAATCCGCAGCTCGACGAACCATCAAGATTCGGGCATCGCAAACCCTAAACCGCACCTCCACCGCATCCTGGCCGCCCGTCGCCGACGACTCGTCGTCGTTCTAGGCCACCTCGAGGCCTATAAAACCACCAGGAGGACCGCCGTGCTACCCTTGTTGATCTCCGCCATTCCATTCTCTCTCAAACCCTCTCCATCTCTCGCTCTTACCACTTACTGGCCGTCGGAGTCGGAGAAGAAGCCGACGACTGGAGCCGCCCCGGCAACCGTGCGGAGGTCCAGGAGATGCGCCTCGACGCGTAGAGCATCTGTGCAGAAGCACGCATCCAGGGGAGCTAGTAATCGGCCCAATTTCAACGTTTTCTTCCGCAGCACCTCGCCGGAATCGGCGAATTCCTCGCCGTCTCCATCAACAATCGACGACATCGACCAAACCGTGAGCTTCAGGGTATGATTGCGCTTCTTTAAAGCCTACTCGCACATCATATAATCGTCTGTGGCTCAATTTCGCGGTCTCGCCGGAGTTGCTCCGCCGCGGACATGTATGCCGACGACGCTCCAGTGAATCATTCGAAAATCTAGCACCACCACGGTGTTCCGCGTGTCGAGGGGAGTCCAGAGAGCTTAGCCGCGCATCTGGGGAGGCCGTAAATCGGCGGCGCCGTCCCCAGGTGACCACCGGCGTTTAAACGCCGGCGTGGTCAACACGTCCGGTCAACCTTGACCAATCGCCGCTTACGTGGCAGCCTACATGGCACAGGCCCCACGGGTCGGTGACTAGAGCTAGGTTCTGCCACGGTAACAAAAGCGTTGTTCATTTAAATTTAATTCCAGAAAATTGCTGCAACTTCAAATAAACCTAGAAAATTCATATTAGCTCAGAAAAATAAATATAAGATATCAAAATTCTTAGAAAAGTAAACTCTATCCAATAAAAATATAATATGAAATTTTTATTTTTAATAAAAATTTAATTGTTTTAAACTTAATAATTGAGTCTTTTCTTTTATTCTTAATTGAATTAAAAATTCAATAAAGAAAAGTTCTGAAATAAATAAAAACCAGTAAACAAATAAAGAAAACATGAAAACTAATTTTCTTTATTTGTTATTCTATTAAATCATTATTAAAGGGACTTAAACCCTAATTAATAATTATCTAATTATTAATTCTTGAAAATTAATAAAATACCAAATCCAATATTATTATTTCAAAGTTATTAATAACTTCAACTTTATTTATGAAGTTATTAACTCATGAACTATAGGGTAATTAGTAAACCCTAGTTCCATAAGAAAGAAAACTAGAACCTCATCATTTCATGTAAAACCCAAAACCCTAATTCAATTAGGAACCCTAGCCCAATATTTCATATGAACCATAACTTGATTCTAAACCTAAAACCCTAGGTTAGAACATGTAATCATAATACTTTGATCTCATTCATAGCTCCATAGTAGCAACTAAACAATTGCAATGACTTCATAAAATATTAGAAACTCATCTTTAATATATGGGTATTACATGTGTTCATGCCTAGATGATCAAATAGGGTACCAACTCTAGTTCCTATCTTCTGAGACACTAACCTTTAATCATCCTTACTTAACACCACACCATGGTGATGAACCCAAATAGCAACCATACCTATTATTCTGCACTACATAACTCTGTTCCCCTAAAACCCACTAGTATTAGATGATTATGAATCATCCTATTCAGGAACCAACCATTCTTTACTTAGTGAATTAAAAGGTAAACCCTAGACCACCTCAACCCTAATTGATATACTTCTTATTATTTAAGAAGTATGTTCTTCAAAAATTATTCTTTTGAAGAAAATAAGGAATCATCACCAATCCTCGCCTAATAGGATCTATAGCCAATAGTCAGCTATCACCAGCAAAATATACCAACCTTGATAGCAACTATTTATAATAAATTGCTCAAGATGTTTTGGCTTAATTCAACCATACAAGCCCTAGTGGCTGATGAATCCAACATTGTTGGGATCCACCTCATTCTTACTCCAGAAACCAATTGGAACCATAGGAATCCATAGAACCCACCAAACCTAACTATCATACTTGTTCTTTATTAAGGAACATGTTCTTCAAAAGTTATTCTTTTGAAGTATATGATAATTAATCATTAACCATGCCATAGAGTACTAAAACCAACCACTATTCATTACATGTTAAGATTATACCAAATGTTATAGTTGTGTGCTATTAATATTATTGTTATTATATATTGCAGCACCTGTTCATGATACCATGTAACCACACCTGAATAAGAACCTTGTTAGTGAACCACTCTAAAAGTGCAACACACCCTAAACAAATCATTTCAATTCATTAATCCTAAATCATCGGGGTTAGGTCACGCTTAGAGCGATTGCATCTCATACTTATGCATTATTGCATCCTTGGCAATCTTTTAAACATCGTCCTTACCGGACGATGATGATATTTCAGAATCTGGAGTTATTGCGTATCGAAGACCTTGCCTGCATAATCTTGCAGTCAAGAAAGGCAAGTTCATCGCTTGCTCATGTCATTTGAGTATCTTTATCAAATTACTTGCAAAGTACTATGATTATCACTATTGCATACAAAACCAAAACCACTATTTTCATAACTATGAATATGACTATGTGGTGGGCAATGGAACCATGGATTGTGTTGATATGGTGGAGGTTCCATTGCAAGGGTTTATATCTATCTAGGATTAAACAACAAATGTCGTCCTGTGATTCTTGTGCCGTAATACCCGTGTTAACCATAAGATCTGGAGTGGGACGGAATAGTCAATTGTATTTCCACCTCTTGTACATCAACGGATGCGCTTACCGTAGACACTTGACCCAGGTTGGGCAAGCGGTGGGGTGGGGATCCCATTCTAATTCCCCACGGTAAGTGGTCTATGATGGGTTGCGACTACCGCGAAGGAGTTTGGTTAACGAGTCCCAGACTGTCGTCGTGGTCGGGGTCCATCCTTAATTGGTGTAAGAGGACCGACGAGGACCCAGGGTCGGGGTATGCAACAAAGGGTGGGTGTGCGAGGTAGCGGAGGAATATGATTGGCTATGACCTTATTCCGGGCCTCACACCAAAGGAAGTGTGGACGAGAACATGACTCGGTTGGCACCAAGGTTAAGATCTCTTATGGGTAAAGCAACACACCTCTGCAGAGTGTAATGAACCGTGACCTGTCACTCCCTGTTCCGGGATATGGAACTGCGAACGCTGCCGGAAAGGAACTCCATTAAGTTCTAGTAAACCGGTGAAGGCTGACGGACATAGTTCTTCTGAATAAAAGCAACCTTTTGAAGAAATGGTTATGAAAAACTGCATTGGTATTAGATTTTCTGGTCTAATGCCGTAGCTAGTGAATTAAACACCTCTTTCCTATAATGAACTTGTTGAGTACGCTCGTACTCATCCCACTCTTAAATCCCCTGCTTAGATATGGAGGCATCGAAGGAGGATCTACAGTGCAACTCGAAGGCCGAGGAGTCAACAACAACTTCACGAGACAGGACCCTGTCAGAGGAGCCAGGTACCACATCCAACAAGGAGAAAACCTAGTTTAGCCATAGGAGGGAACTAGCTTCCTAAACCTAGCTCCTATTTAGCTAGAGTCTATTCTTAGCCTCTGTAGTTAGTGAAATACTCTACAAATAGAGTTCGTGATAAGACTAGACTACGAGTCGTTCTTCCGGAGTTATCTGCAGTTTTACCTCATTGTAAAGTAGGAGGTCTGTGCTGATCTTATGTAATAGAGTCAATGTTGTAATTCTATAGACATACCTTGGACCCGCATATGTTTCTGTTGTACCACTCGAGCGATATAATACTAGTGGAACGGTGTTTCATTGGTGTTATATCGGACTTGCATACTACACCATGCAGGTGGTATGCTCGGGTCACCTCACCACCCCCGGACTATGGGTCCATAGCGATAGCTAGATGGTTGTCTTCTCCTCATTGTGCTATCATGTTAGATCTTGTGAGCTGCCTATCATGATCAAGATCATCTATTTGTAATGCTACATGTTGTGTTTGTTGGGATCCGATGGATATTGAATAATATGTCAAGTTTATTATCAATCTATCATATATGTTGTTTATGTTCTTGCATGCTCTCCGTTGCTAGTAGAGGCTCTGGCCAAGTTGATACTTGTGACTCCAAGAGGGAGTATTTATGCTCGATAGTGGGTTCATGCCTCCATTGAATGCGGGGAGTGACATGACAACCTCTAAGGTTGTGGATGTGCTGTTGCCACTAGGTATAAAACATCGATGCTTTGTCTAAGGATATTTGTGTTGATTACATTACGCACCATACTTAATGCAATTGTCTCGTTGTTTGCAACTTAATGCTGGAGGGGTTCGGATGATAACCTCGAAGGTGGACTTTTTAGGCATAGATGCATGCTGGATAGCGGTCTATGTACTTTGTCGTAATGCCCCGATTAAATCTCATAGTACTCATCATGATATATGTATGTGCATTGTTATGCCTTCTTTATTTGTCAATTGCCCAACTGTAATTTGTTCACCCAACATGTTATTTATCTTATGGGAGAGACACCACTAGTGAACTGTGGACCCCGGTCCAATTCTTTACATCTGGAATACAATCTACTGCAATTGTTCTTTACTGTTCTTCGCAAACAATCATCATCATTCACACTATACATATAATCCTTTGTTTACAGCAAGCCGGTGAGATTGACAACCTCACTGTTACGTTGGGGCAAAGTACTTTGATTGTGTTGTGTAGGTTCCACGTTGGCGCCGGAATCACTGGTGTTGCGCCGCTCTACACTCCGCCACCAACAACCTTCACGTGTTCCTTGACTCCTACTGGTTCGATAACCTTGGTTTCTTACTGAGGGAAAACTTACTGATGTGCGCATCACACCTTCCTCTTGGGGTTCCCAACGGACGTGTCAACTACACGCAGCAGGGAGGACGGCAGCGGACGAACCTTGGTGTCCGTGCCCCGGCCCCCACCTCTTTTATATGTGGCGCTGGCGATAGGGGCCCACCAACTAGACGTGGTTGGGCGCCCCCGATCAGGGCGCGAGATAGGGTCGTACGACCGTTGGGTCGTACGTGGAGATCAAACTAACATTCTCCCCCTTGATCTCATCTTACTTTAATCTTAATCTTAGACTTAAACTTTTCTTGGTATCCATTTTATCACAGATTAGCATATAGAGCATGTCTCGTCATGATGGCCAGTTACGCAAAATCAGATTCAATAGCTACTACACACCTTTCATTTTAAAATAGATTCTTCCTCTAGGCCCTTAATATCCAGGTATCATAGGCTTTTCTGTAAACCCATGCCGGCTATGTGTTCACTGAACACACTGGGTGGTAAGCCTTTCGTAAGCGGATCCACGAGCATTCTCTTTGTGCTTATATGCTCTAAACTTATGGTATGATCCTGGATTCTATCTTTCACAACATAATACTTGATGTCAATGTGCTTGCCGACATCACTTGACTTATTGTTGTGAGCATAAAATACTGCTTGGCTCATTGTCGCGAGTACATTCTAAGTGGTCTTTGAATGTTGTCTACCACTCTCAACCCGCATATAAATTTCTTTAACCGGTTTGCCTGCCCGATGCCTCATAACATGCTACATACTCGGCAACCATCGTGGACGGTGCCGTGATAGATTGCTTGAAGCTTTTCCACGATATAGCTCCACCTGCGAGAGTGAATACATAACCCGATGTGGATTTTCCGTCATCGACATCTCCCGCAAAGTCCGCATCTGAATACCCTTCTATCTCAAGGGAATCAGTTCTTCTATATGTTAGCATGAGGCCTTTCGTGCCTTGCGCATAACGCAATGCCTTCTTCACCATTTTCCAGTGATCTATTCCTGGATTACTTTGGAATCTGCCAAGTACCCCGGTAACAAAAGCTAAGTCTGGGCGCGTACATACTTGAACATACATTAGGCTTCCGACAGCTGAAGCATATGGAACCGCTTTCATTTGATCGATCTCATATTGGTTCCTGGGACATTGAAAATCCCCAAATCTATCGCCCTTGACTATAGGAGCAGGCGTGGCATTACTCGCATGCATACCATACTTCTTTAGAACTTTCTCTAAGTATGCCTTTTGCGATAGTCCTAAAACCCCTCTTTGTCTATCTCGGTGAATTTCAATTCCTAGAACGAATGAAGCTTCACCAAGATCTTTCATATCGAAGTTCGAGGACAAGAACTTCTTCGTCTCCAGTAGTAGACTAACATCATTACTAGCAAGCAGAATGTCATCCACATATAGGATAAGGAAAATGAATTTCCCTTTCTTAAACTTTGCATATACGCAATTGTCCTCTCTATTCTCATTAAACCCAAAACTTTTAATTGTCTCATGGAACTTCAAGTACCATTGCCTGGAGGCTTGTTTTAACCCATAAATGGATTTCTTCAGACGGCATCCCATATGTTCTTTTCCTTCCACGACAAAACCCTTGGGTTGTGCCATGTAAACATTTTCCTCCAAGTCTCCATTTAAGAAAGCCGTCTTTACATCCATTTGATGCAACTCTAAATCATAGTGTGCCACTAAAGCCATTATAATTCTAAAAGAATCCTTACATGAGACCGGAGAAAAGGTCTCATTATAGTCTATTCCTTCTCTTTGAGTGAAACCCTTTGCAACAAGTCGTGCTTTATATCTTTCAACATTCCCTCTAGAGTCACACTTTGTTTTGTAGACCCATTTACAGCCTACTATTTTGGCTCCTTTAGGAATTTCTTCTAAATCCCAGACTTTGTTGCTACTCATTGATATCATTTCATCAACCATGGCCTCAATCCACTTCGATGAATGAGCACTTCTTGAGGCTTCTTCAAATGTGGTGGGATCACCCTCCATTTGAACTTCTTCACTGACATAGATCTCAAAATCGTCAGGAATAGGTGGCTTTCTTGCTCTTTGAGACCTTCTAAGGTTCTCGATCTCTGGCGCACTTTCTATGTGGGGCTGTTGCAGCTCTTCCTCATGTGTGGTAACATTCTCTCTATTTTCATTCATTGTTGCCACAGGAGAACTAACAACAGGTGTCGCAATGACATTGTCTCGTGTCGGTGCAGCAGCGAGCGAGTATCGAGAAAAATGGTTCCTGGATCATCGGAGGGGTGCATACACCCGCTTCTCCTCAAGGTTGATTTCTCGGGATACCGTGCTCCCCCGATTATCTCATCCTCCGAAACACAGCGTGTCTCGTTTCTACAAACTTAGTGAGTCTCGTCTCGGACAATAGAAACGATAACCTTTCGACTTGTCCGGATAGCCAATAAAATGGCAACTTACTCGTCTTAGGATCTAATTTCCCAATGTTCGGGTTAAAGAGTTTAGCCTCGACTGGACAGCCCCACACTCGCAAATAAGCTGAGTGAAGGTTCTCGACTAGTCCACAATTCATATGGTGTTTTAGACACCGACTTACTAGGAACTCGATTAAGTATGTGAATAGCGGTTTTTAACGCCTCCATCCACAAACCTAACCGGTAAAGTGGAGTAACTTAACATGCTTCTCACCATATCCATCGGGGTACGGTTTCGTCTTTCGGCTACTCCATTCTGTCGAGGCTCGCCGGTGTAGAATATTGGGCAACTATGCCATGTTCCTGTAGGAACCTTGCAAAAGGTCCGGGAACTTGGCCATATGGAGTGTGCCGACCGTAGTACTCCCCACCACGGTCAGACCTTACTATTTTAATCTTTATGCTATGCTGATTTTCTACTTCAGCCTTAAATATCTTGAATTTATCCAATGCTTCTGAACGCTCTTTAATTGGATAAATATAACCATAACGCGAATAATCATCCGTGAATGTTATGAAGGAATTGTGGTGACCCTGCATACCACTGCATGTTGTAGTATGCCAGTCGTTGATATAACATTCACGAAGTACCATTCCGCAAATATTACATCCCTCAGAGTAGTACAATGAGAACATAGCGAGGTCCATAACTCATTCACTTATTATTACAAGCATCAAACATATATTGTCTTGGAGCTCCTCTTGGGTCCTCGGAGGGATACTCCCGGGTTCGAGGTGAACCCAACTTAGCTTACAACGGATGAGTCTCATTAAACTATACATTTATTGCCTCGAGCGGCTAAATACTAAGAGTTCGGACTGCTCGGTTACTACTACTACTCGGATGTCTCTAGGCTTGATCTCCTCGGAAGCCTCCCGGATCCGTAGACTATGAGATAGTCTACGCCTTCAACACCTCTCGAGAGGTGCGGTTCATCGTAGCCGATGATCTCGGCTCCTTCATTGCTGTCGTAGTCCTCCTCCAGACGATTCAGACAATCTAAGCATGGGATTTAAGAGTGGTATGAGTACGAGCGTACTCAACAACTTCATTATAGATAAGAGGTGTTTAATGCGCTAGCTACGATATTAGACCAGAAAGTCTAATACCAATGCAAGTTTTGGTAAACATTTCTTCAAGAGATTGCTTTTATTTCAAAGAGCTATGTCCGTCAGCCTTCACCGGTTTACTAGAACTTCATGGAGCTCCTTTCCGGCGCGTTCGCGGTTCCTTATCCCGGAACAGGGAGTGACAGGTCACAGTTCTTTACACTCTGCAGAGGTGTGTTGCTTTACCCATAAGAGATCTTAACCTTGGTGCCAACCGGGCAGCTTTCCCGTCCACACTTCCTTCGGTGTGAGGCCTGGTATAAGGTCTAGCCAATCATGTTCCTCCGCTACCTCGCACACCCACCCGTTGTTGCATACCCCGACCCTGGGTCCTCGTCGGTCCTCTTATACCAATTAAGGATGGACCCCGACCACGACAACGGTTTGGGACTCGTTAACCAAACTCCTTCGCCGGTAGCTGCAACCCATCATAGACCACTTACCGTGGGGAATTAGAATGGGATCCCCACCCCACCGCTTGCCCAACCTGGGTCAAGTGTCTACGGTAAGCGCATCCGTTGATGTACGAGAGGTGGAAACACTTTTGACTACTCCGTCCCACTCCGGATCTTATGGTTAACACGGGTATTACAGCACAAGAATCACTCGGCGACATTTGTTGTTTAATCCTAGATGGATATTAACCCTTGCAATGGAACCTCCACCATGTCAACACAATCCATGGTTCCATTGCCCACCACATAGTCATATTCATAGTTATGAAAGTAGTGGTTTTGATTTTTATGCAATAGTGATAACCATAATACTTTTGCAAGTAATTTGATAGAAATACTCAAATGACATGAGCAAGTGATGAACTTGCCTGAACACTGCAAAGTTCTGCAGTTGGATGGTGTGGACTGACCCTTGTCCTCTGGTTCTGAAAAATAGCATCATTGTCCGATAAGGGCAATGGTTAAAGAAGCATTGATGCATGATTCCAGTTTTAGGTTTTTTCCCCCCTTCCGATGTCTTTATCATTTCATGAGAGGTTAATACTAAGAATAATTTGGGGATACTTTATTTAGGGAAACATACAACCTTGAAATGTTGTCAAGGTGTTTTTAAAGTCCAAAAGAAGTTATGGGCTTATTTTCATTATTGAAAATAATTTAAGTGATTTTAAATGATTATTTTAATCATCAAATTTGAACTTATTCTTGTTTATCTTCAAAAATTCTATTTCATATTTTATTATGATAGAGTTTTTTTATACTGAGTGGTTTTCATATTTTTAATTATTTTTTAGAGCTAGGAAACAATTATTGTGCATTTTCAAAGTTTCTGCATTTATAAAGGATTGTGAAATGGCAAAAATGCCCCTTGGGCCACCTGTCGGTGTAACCCAGTGGGGTTAGGTCGACCGACCCACCTGGTCCGGCTCGACCAGCCTCACTCCTCTCTCTCTCTCTCTCACGCGTGTCCGAACCCTAACCCTAATCCCCTCTGCGGCGATTCGCGTCGCCCCCGCCGTCGCCGCTCGATCCGGCGAACTCCGCCGGACTTGGCCCCCGCCATGGTGCGCAATCGACGCGCCCCACGATGGCGGTCATCCTCATCCGCGTCGATCTGGAGCGGTTGCTGCTCCAGCTCGTCCTCGGTCTCCTCCGAGGCGGCTAGGGTTACGGAATCGTGGCGATCCCGCTGCTTCCTGAGCTCTAGGCGCGATGGCGCCGCCGTGGGCCTCGCCACGGTGGTGTGGGCGCTGCGGCGCTTGTCGGCACATGGCCTGGCCTGGCCGGGTGCTACCGAGCACTCGGCGTGCGCCGCCGTGGCCGCCATGACCGCATCTACGAGTCCGCTTGCCCCCGGGTATGTGCGCCACCTCCTCGCTCTCTCTCCTTTGCCCGTTCTACTCCTTCCCTTCCTCTTCTTCGTCTAGCTTGATCACCGGCTTGCCGTGCCTCGTAGAGGTGCGGCCATGCCGTGATGCTGCTGCTGTTCCTGCTCGTCTTCTGTGTCTGTCTTGTGTCTGCGCTCGTCTTTGCTATGCTGCCTTGTCTTGCTCATGCTGTTCAAGCCACTGCCTCTACTGGCCTTGGCCATTGTTGCCCTGGCCATTCCAGTGCTTACCATTCTTGCTAGGTGATGGCGTGTATTTCACACGTTCGTTGGGCAACCCCAAGAGGAAGGTATGATGCGCACAGCAGCAAGTTTTCCCTCAGAAAGAAACCAAGGTTTATCGAACCAGGAGGAGCCAAGAAGCACGTTGAAGGTTGATGGCGGCGGGATGTAGTGCGGCGCAACACCGGAGATTCCGGCGCCAACGTGGAACACTGCACAACACAACCAAAGTACTTTGCCCCAACGAAACGAGTGAGGTTGTCAATCTCACCGGCTTGCTCGTAACAAAGGATTAACCGTATTGTGTGGAAGATGATTGTTTGCGAGAGAAAATAGTAAAAACAAGTATTGCGACAGATTTGTATTTCAGTATTAAAGAATGGACCGGGGTCCACAGTTCACTAGAGGTGTCTCTCCCATAAGATAAAAGCATGTTGGGTGAACAAATTACGGTCGGGCAATTGACAAATAGAGAGGGCATAACAATGCACATACATGACATGATAAGTATAGTGAGATTTAATTGGGCATTATGACAAAGTACATAGACCGCCATCCAACCGCATCTATGCCTAAAAAGTCCACCTTCGAGTTATCATCCGAACCCCCTCCGGTATTAAGTTGCAAAGCAACGAGACAATTGCATTAAGTATGGTGCGTAATGTAATCAACAACTACATCCTCGGACATAGCGCCAATGTTTTATCCCTAGTGGCAACAGCACAACACAACCTTAGAACTTTCTGTCACTTGCCCAGGTGTCAATGCAGGCATGAACCCACTATCGAGCATAAGTACTCCCTCTTGGAGTTAAAAGTAAAAACTTGTCCAGAGCCTCTACTAGTAACGGAGAGCATGCAAGATCATAAACAACACATGTATAATAACTTGATAATTAACATGACATGGTATTCTCTATCCATCGGATCCCGACAAACACAACATATAGAATTACGGATAGATGATCTTGATCATGTTAGGCAGCTCACAAGATCCAACAATGAAGCACAATGAGGAGAAGACAACCATCTAGCTACTCGCTATGGACCCATAGTCCGGGGGTGAACTACTCACTCATCACTCCGGAGGCGACCATGGCGGTGTAGAGTCCTCCGGGAGATGAATCCCCTCTCCGGCGGGTGCCGGAGGAGATCTCCAGAATCACCCGAGATGGGATCGGCGGCGGCGGCGTCTCAGTAAGGTTTTCCGTATCGTGGTTTTTCGCCTCAGGGGTTTCGCGACGGAGGCTTTAAGTAGGCGGAAGGGCAGAGTCAGGGGCCAGACGAGGGGCCCACGCTATAGGTCGGCGCGGCCAGGGCTTGGGCCGCGCCGCCCTATAGCTTGGCCACCTCGTGGCCCCACTTTGTGTGTTCTTCGGTCTTCTGGAAGCTCCGTGGAAAAATAGGGCCCTGGGTCTTCGTTTCGTCCAATTCCGAGAATATTTCGTTACTAGGATTTCCGAAACCAAAACAGCAGACAACAGGAACCGGCACTTCGGCATCTTGTTAATAGGTTAGTTCCAGAAAATGCACGAATATGACATAAAGTGTGCATAAAACATGTAGGTATCATCAATAATATGGCATAGAACATAAGAAATTATCGATACGTCGGAGACGTATCACTAGGTTCTTCCCTGTGCCTCTGTCTTGTTTCTATGCTTGCCTGACACTCATGTGTGATCATGTATGCTTTAATGGCTTAACTGTAAATTGCTATTATTGCAAATTTGCAAGTGCCAGTGTTGTTGTGGCTAGTTCTTGTGCTCTAACTCATGAACCTGCTCATCCGAGCATTATCGTTGGCTTGATGGTATGATTCGATGATGAGCATGAAGTGTTTTACTTGTTTGTTATGGTCCAGTGGTACCTCATGTATTTGATGTGCTTCTGGATACAATTGTAAATGATTTATGTAATTGTCTGTGATATAACTGTTGCTTAACTGTGGCTATTTCATTTATATGATTCATGGATTGATGCCAGGCTTGCCTCGTCAAGTTTTTGTATGCTAAGGCAAACCCCGATGATCATATAATCATCGTTGCTTGATGATTTTCTCATTGTACTATGGCTTGTGTTTCACTGATGCTTTTACTTGACCCGTGTGGCACTCAAGCATGTGCTGGTGCATGCTCTTGCTTACCCCGGCACTGACTGTGGCTTGCGAGTGATCTTCCGGATCATTAGCAAGTGTATGTATTACTGGTTGCTTGTGTATTTCAATTATCTATCTAGTTTGGCTTAATCACATGGATAATTGATGTGAAGCCGCCTCATGAGTTATGATCATTTCATTGAGTTTGGTAGGGTTAGATGGATGCCAACACTTGGTTGTGTACCCTAGCCCTCCTTTGAACCCTACTGGGTGATGATATCTGTGCATGGTTTCTTTGTTGGAATTGGTTAAGTGGTTGAGGTGGCCTTGACAGCAATTCTTTGCTGTTAAGGTAGCTCCCACCCTTGTTGGCTAGCTGTGACTTTGTGGATGCATCACTGGGCAATCCATGTTGGATTTCCAGTGTTCTTTGCTGTTGACAAACAAGAATAGGCACAAGTTGCCTATTTGTCTGATGGTTAGCAGACCATGTAGTGCTAGGTGAGTTGGGTAGGCTAGATGTGAATCTTTCCCTTGCTGGATTCTTTGGTTTACCCCGATGTTAACACAATGGGTTTGACCATTGCTTCCCGGGATGATTTCTTCGGTTTAATTCCCTTTTGCCGGCATCAAATGGTTTGATCACCAAATGATGATGCACACAGTGGTAATCACACCCTTTTGCTTGTGTGTGATTGATGCACATGCTTATTTATGAACAAAACCATCCGGTTTGTTCATGATGATTGGTATACCTCACTCCAGCTCCTAGAAATAGTGTGTTGGTGTAGAGGTTTTGCTTCGGTGGTTTGCTTGACTTGCCCTGCTCCTCCTTGTGACTTGTGATTCTTGGTTTGGTTCAGTGATGAGTTTGGACAGGTTGAACAGCACTGGCTGTTCTTCTTGTTCTAGCTGTTCTTGGTGTTCTTGGTGACTTACCCTGTTACCTATCGACGGCTGAAACAAGTGACTAGGGTTTTGGCTGTGAAAAGCCTTTATATGGCCAGCCATTGCATCCACAGTCGACGACTCCACCTCTCCCTTTG
>NC_061514.1:119335931-119441668 GCF_022539505.1 Lolium rigidum | reverse complement strand
GAGGGTCTCGGCCAGCCGCAGCTCTAGGCTCTTCCCGGCTCTACGGTGTTGACAAGGCCGCTGCCCGCCGGTGGGTTTTGGCAGTCAACAGAGTTCTTCTTCAACCTCTTCTTTATCGAAGCATCATTCTTATCATTATCTTTATCATGTTCATTACCACTTTCAGTTTCAGCATCGAAATAGAAATACTATTAGGATCATTAACGGGCTCGGAGGATTCTACAACGAGCTTTTATGTTTCTTTTTCTTTTTCTTAGATGGAGCACTAGTTTCAGTTCGTTGAGAATCTTGTTCAACTCTTTTGGGATGCCCTTCAGGATATAGAGGATCATGTGTAGAAACACCGCCTCTAGTTGTTACTTCATAAGCATGTTTTTCTTTAGAATTATCTTTTAACAAGTCATTTTGCACTTTAGTGAGTTGATCAATTTGAGTTTGAATCATATGAAAATGTTTAACAAGCATCTTAACATCATTGGAGGTTCTCTCCACAATACCATGCAATTCACTAATAGCTCGAGAATTTTCCATTAAATGATTCTCTATTCTCATATTGAAATTATTTTGCTTAACAATATAGTTATCAAACTCATCTAAGCATTGAGCGGAGGTTTTGAATACGGAATATCTTCCCTAGTAAAGCGTTCAAGAGAGTGTACCTCAATCATGGATGAAGGGGGAGTGATCTTACATAAATCTTCTATGGTAGGTAAATTCTTCACATCTTCGGATTTAATACCCTTCTCTTTAAGAGATTTCTTGGCTTCCCTCATATCTTCATCATTTAATTTAATCATACCCCTCTTCTTCAATATTGGTGTCGGGGTTGGTTCGGTGTAGACCAATCATCATGATTCCGACCTATTCTCGCTAATAATTCTTCAGCTTCGTCCGGAGTTCTTTTCCCGAAAACACAACCAAGCACAACTATCCAGGTATGCCCTAGACTCAATGGTTAATCCACTATAAAATATATCAAGTAAATCATGCTTTTCCAAATCATGTTCGAGGCCGAGCTCTAATAAGAGAGCAAAATCTAGCCCAAGCCTCGGGCAATTTCTCTCCATCTTCCCGATCAAAATTATAAATTCTCCGCAAAGCAATATGTTGAGCACTAGCAGGAAAGTATTTCCGGAAGAAAACATCAAGCAATTCTTTTGGACTATTAATAGAATCAGGTGGCAAACTATTATACCAAGTTTTAGCATCATCCTTTAATGAGAAAGGAAAATTTTAGCAACGAAATAAGTACGCTTCTTAACATCATCAGAAAACAAGCTACTCAGAGTAGATAGCTCAATCATGTGTTCTACAGCACTTTCTTTTTCAGTACCACAAAAAGGTGTTTTCTCAACAATAGATATATGAGATAAATGAAGAGAAATATCATAATCCTTATTCTTAATGTTTATAGGAGATGTGGCAAATTTAGGATCAGGAGACAGTTTATATCTAACAGTATGTTGTGCAAGCAACTTTTTAATTTTTCTTGCATCAGTAGTAGCATTGCATTTATAAATAAAATCATCATCACGTTCTACATAATCTTCATCAAGATCATCACTAGAGTATTCAACGGACTCAGGTGAATTAACGAGTGTAGCAGCATTTTCATTAGGAATTTCAGTACTTTCAATTTGTCTAGACCTAGCAATTGTAGCATCTAGAAAAGATCCCAATGAACCATCATTATCAAGCACAGCAAGAAGCATCATCAAAATTATAAGAGGAATTTTCAGATCTAGCGTAAGTACCAAGCATGTGAAGCTTGTGGTGGTGAAACAAGTTTATCTATCACAGATGGTGAATCAAGAGCAGGAGAGGTACTCAGAGTTGTACCTTTTCTTGTAGTGGATGGTAATATGGCGACTTTAGTATCGCGAGGTTTACCCATGATGGAGAATTTGCAGCGAACAATATCAATCCAAGTGAACTTGCAAATAAAGCTATGCTCCCCAGCAACGGCGCCAGAAAATAGTCTTGATGACCCACAAGTATAGGGGATCGCAACAGTCTTCGAGGGAAGTAAAACCAAATTTATTGATTCGACACAAGGGGAGACAAAGAATACTTGTAAGCCTTAACAACGGAGTTGTCAATTCAGCTGCACACTGGAAACAGACTCTTGCTCGCAAGAGTTTATTAGTAGTAACGAGTTTTATAGCAGTAGCGAGTAGTGAAATAACAGCAACAGCGTAACAAAGACAACGAGTAGTGATTATAGTAAACGAGCAGGATTAAAATACCGTAGGCACGGGGATAGATGACGGGCGTTGCATGGATGAGAGAAACTCATGTAACAATCAAGGCAGGGCATTTGCAGATAATAATAAAACGGTATCCAAGTACTAATCAATCAATAGGCATGTGTTCCATATTTAGTCGTACGTGCTCGCAATGAGAAACTTGCACAACATCTTTTGTCCTACCAGCCGGTGACAGCCGGGCCTCTAGGGAATCTACTGGAAATTAAGGCACTCCTTTTAAGCACCGGAGCAAAGCATTAACACTCCGTGAACACATGTGATCCTCATATCATCGCCTTCCCCTTCGGTTGTCCCAATTTCTGTCACTTTGGGGCCTCGGGTTCCGGACAACAATACGTGTATACAACTTGCAGGTAAGATCATAAAGCAATGAATATCATCATGAATTGATAACATGTTCAGATCTAAGATCATGACACTCGGGCCCTAGTGACAAGCATTAAGCATAACAAGTTGCAACAATATCATAAAAGTACCAATTACGGACACTAGGCACTATGCCCTAACAATCTTATGCTATTACATGACCAATCTCATCCAATCCCTACCATCCCCTTCAGCCTACAGCGGGGGAATTACCCACACATGGATGGGGGAAACATGGCTAGTCGATGGAGAGGCGTCGGTGGTGATGATGGCGATGATCTCCTCCGATTCCCCGTCCCGGCGGAGTGCCAGAACAGAGTTTCTGGTCCCAAGACGGAGTTTCGCGACGGTGGCGGCATACTGATGGTTTCTGGCGACTTCGACTTCTCTCCTCGCGTTTTTAGATAGAAACCCTTAAGTAGTCCAGAGAGGGGCGTCAGAGGCCAGCCGAGGGGGCCACACACTAGGGCGGCGCCCCCCCTCCAGGCCGCGCCGGCCTAGTGTCCGGGGCCCCGGGCCTCCCCGGGCCTGCCCTTCCGGCTCCGTGATTCTTCCGGAAAAATAAGCCCTTCGACATAAATTCCGAGGATTTTCCCGAAAGTTGAATTTCGCACAAAAACGAGACACCAGAGCAATTCTGCTGAAAACAGCGTTAGTCCGTGTTAGTTGTATCCAAAATACACAAATTAGAGGCAAAACAATAGCAAAAGTGTTCGGGAAAGTAGATACGTTTTGGACGTATCAATCATGGCGTCCCCCTCCATCAATTTTAACCAGTTCCTAGAGAAAGAAAAATTAAAAGCAATGGTAGCAACTTCACCGACTGGTTCCGTCATGTGAGGATTTTCCTCAATGGTGAAAATCTGCAATTTGTGCTCGAAGCACCGCTAGGTCCCCCCACCACCTCCTGCAGTATCTGAGGACGAAAAGAATGTTTACGAGACTCGGGTGATTCGGTACTCTCAAGTTCAATGTGCCATCCTGTGCAGCCTAGAGGCGGAGCTCCAAAAGCGTTTTGAGCACCACGACCCATATGAGATGGTCCATGAGCTAAAAGCTATCTTTGAAACTCATGCGGCCATCGAAAGCTATGAGGCCTCGAAACACTTCTTTGGCTGTATGATGGAAGAGGGCAGCTCCGTTAGTGAGCACGTGCTCGCTATTTACGGGCACACGAAGAAGCTCAGTGACTTGGGGATAGTGATTCCTAACCAGCTGGGTATTCATCGTGTCCTCCAATCACTGCCACCAAGTTACAAGAACTTCGTGATCAACTACAACATGCAGAACATGAACAAAGAGTTACCTGAACTCTTCTCCATGCTGAAATCTGTTGAGATTGAGATACAGAAAGAGCACCAAGTATTGATGGTCAACAAGACCACCAGTTTCAAGAAGCAAGGCAAACCTAAGAAGGGCAACTTCAAGAAGGGCGACAAGAAAGTTGTTGCGCCTCCTGTGAAGCCTAAGGCTGGCCCTAAACCTGATACTGAGTGCTATTACTGCAAGGAGAAGGGGCACTAGAAACGGAATTGCCCCAAGTACATGGCTGATCTGAAGAGCGGCCTTGTCAAGAAGAAGAAAGGTATATTTGATATACATGTTATAGATGTCTATCTTACTGGTTCTCGTAGTAGTGCCTGGGTATTTGATACTGGTTTGGTTGCTCACATTTGTAACTCGAAACAGGAACTACGGAATAAACGAAGCCTAGCGAGGGACGAGATGACGATACGCGTTGGAAATGGATCCAAGGTCGATGTGATCGCCGTCGGCACGCTCCCTCTACATCTACCTTCGGGATTAGTTTTAAACCTCAATAATTGTTATTTGGTGCCTGCGTTGAGCATGAACATTATATCTGGATCTTGTTTAATGCAAGACGGTTATTCATTTAAGTCAGAGAATAATGGTTGTTCTATTTTTATGAATAATATCTTTTATAGTCATGCGCCTGAGATGAATGGTTTATTCTTGTTAAATCTCGATAGTAGTGATACACATGTTCATAACATTGATGCTAAGCGAATTAAATTGAATGATAATTCTACTTATATGTGGCACTGTCGTCTTGGTCATATTGGAGTGAAACGCATGAAGAAACTCCATTCCGATGTACTTCTTGAGTCACTTGACTTTGAGTCATTTGATAGATGCGAAGCATGTCTAATGGGAAAAATGACTAGGACTCCATTCTCTGGTACAATGGAGCGAGCTACAGACTTGTTGGAAATCATACATACCGATGTGTGCGGACCGATGAGTGTAGCATCGCGCGGTGGTTATCGTTATGTTCTAACCTTCACGGATGATCTGAGTAGATATGGGTATATCTATTTCATGAAACATAAGTCCGAAACTTTCGAGAAGTTTAAGGAATTCCAAAGTGAAGTAGAAAATCAACGTAACAAGAAGATTAAGTTTCTGCGTTCTGATCGCGGAGGCGAATATCTGAGTTATGAGTTTGGCATGCATTTAAAGAAATGCGGAATACTTTCACAGTTGACACCGTCGGGAACACCACAACGCAATGGTGTGTCCGAACGTCGTAATCAAACTCTCTTAGATATGGTTCGTTCTATGATGTCTCTTACTGATTTGCCGTTATCGTTTTGGGGTTATGCATTAGAGACAGCCGCATTCACTTTAAATAGGGCACCATCTAAATCCGTTGAAACGACACCGTATGAATTGTGGTTTGGGAAGAAACCTAAGCTGTCGTTCCTTAAAGTTTGGGGTTACGAAGCTTATGTAAAAAAGTTACAACCTGACAAGCCAGAACCCAAAACGGAGAAATGCGTCTTCATAGGATACCCTAAAGAAACTATTGGGTATACTTTCTATCAAATATTTGAAGGAAAATCTTTGTTACTAAGAACAGATCCTTTCTTGAGAAGGAGTTTCTCACTAAAGAAGTGACTGGAAGGAAAGTAGAACTCGACGAGGTTACTGAACCTTCTCTCGGAAATCAGAGTAGCACAGTACCGGAAGATGTTCCTGTGCAGCCTGCACCGATAGGAGAGGAAGCAAATGATAATGATCATGAAACTTTGAACGAGCAAGCTACTGAACCTCACAGATCGACGAGGGAGCGTACCACTCCTGATTGGTATGATCCCTGTCTAAATGTCATGATTGTGGATAACAATGATGAAGAACCTGCGACGTATGAAGAAGCGATGATGAGCCCAGATTCCAACAAATAGCATGAAGCCATGAAATCCGAAATGGGATCCATGTATGATAACAAAGTATGGACTTTGGTAGACTTACCTGATAGCCGCAAGGCTGTCGAGAATAAATGGATCTTCAAGAGAAAAATAGATGCTGATGGTAATATTACTGTCTATAAAGGTCGACTTGTCGCAAAGGGTTTCCGACGAATTCAAGGAGTTGACTATGATGAGACTTTCTCACCTGTAGCGAAGCTAAAGTCTGTGAGGATTTTGTTAGCAATAGCTGCATTTTTCGATTATGAGATTTGGCAGATGGATGTCAAAACGGCGTTCCTTAATGGTGACATTGAGGAAGAGTTGTATATGGTACAACCCAAAGGTTTTGCGATCCTAAAAATGTTGACAAGGTATGCAAACTTCAGCGTTCTATTTATGGACTGAAGCAAGCATCCCGGAGTTGGAACCGACGCTTTGATAAGGTGATCAAAGACTTCGGGCTTATACAGTGTCATGGAGAGGCCTGTATTTACAAGAAAGTGAGTGGGAGCTCTGTAGCGTTCCTCGATATTATGTGTAGATGACATATTATTGATTGGGAATGATATAGAACTATTAAGCGATGTAAAAGGTTATTTGAATAAGTGTTTTTCAATGAAAGACCTTGGTGAAGCAGCGTACATTTTAGGTATCAAGATTTATAGAGATAGATCAAGACGCCTAATAGGGCTTTCACAGAGTACATACCTGGACAAGATTCTAAAGAAGTTTAGAATGGATGAAAGCAAGAAAGGGTTCTTGCCTATGTTGCCAGGTAAGGTCTTGAGTAAAACTCAAGGTCCGGCTACGGTAAAAGAAAGAGAAAGGATGAATCAGATCCCCTATGCCTCGGCAGTAGGCTCTATCATGTATGTCATGTTGTGTACTAGACCGGATATCGCACATGTTGTTAGTTTGACCAGCAGATATCAAAGTGATCCAGGAATGGAACACTGGACAGCGGTCAAGAATATCCTGAAGTACTTGAAAAGGACTAAGGATATGTTTCTTTGTTATGGCGTTGACCAAGAGCTCGTTGTAACCAATTACACGGATGCAAGTTGGAACACTAATCATGATGACTCTAAGCTAGTCTCAGTCTGGGTACGTTTTTATATTGAATGGTGCTGCAGTAAGATGGAATAGTTCCAAGCAGTGCATGGTGGCGAAGTCTTCAACAGAATCGGAATACATAGCGGCTTCGGAGGCTTCATCGAAAGCGGTATGGATGAAGAGGTTCATTGTTGAGCTTGGTGTGGTTCCTAGTGCATTGGACCCACTAGTCATCTATTGTGACAACATGGGTGCCATCGCCAATGCACAAGAACCAAGGTCACACAAGAAGCTGAAGCATATCAAGCTGCGTTTTCATTCAATTCGCGAGTACATCGAAGATGGAGAAGTAAAGATTTGCAAAGTACACACATATCTGAATGTGGCAGATCCGTTGACTAAATCTCTCCCTAGGGCAAAGCATGACCAACACAGAATGCCATGGGTGTTAGGTACCTTACAATGTAATCTAGATTATTGACTCTAGTGCAAGTGGGAGACTGTTGGAGATATGCCCAAGAGGCAATAATAAAGTGGTTATTATATATCTTTGTGTTTATGATAAATGTTTGCATACCATGTTATAATTGTATTAACCGAAACATTGATACATGTGTGTTATGTGAACAACAAGGAGTCCCTAGTAAGCCTCTTGTATAACTAGCTTGTTGATTAATAGATGATCATAGTTTCATGATCATGAACATTGGATGTTATTAATAACCAGGTTATGTCATTATGTGAATGATATAATGGACACACCCAATTAAGCGTAGCATAAGATCACGTCATTAAGTTCATTTGCTATAAGCTTTCGATACATAGTTACCTGGTCCTTTCGACCATGAGATCATATAAATCACTTATGCCGGAAGGGTACTTTGATTACATCAAACACCACTGCGTAAATGGGTGGTTATAAAGGTGGGATTAGGTATTCGGAAAGTATGAGTTGAGGCATATGGATCGACAGTGGGATTTGTCCATCCCGATGATGGATAGATATACTTTGGGCCCTCTCGGTGGAATGTCGTCTAATTAGCTTGCAAGCATATGAATGGTTCATAAGAGACCACATACCATGGTACGAGTAAAGAGTACTTGTCGGAGACGAAGTTGAACAAGGTATGGAGATACCGATGATCAAACCTCGAACAAGTAAAATATCGCGAGACAAAGGGAATCGGTATTGTATGTAAATGGTTCAATCGATCACTAAGTTATCGTTGAATATGTGGGAGCCATTATGGATCTCCAGATCCCGCTATTGGTTATTGGTCGGAGAGGAGTCTCGACCATGTCTGCATAGTTCGTGAACCGTAGGGTGACACACTTAAGGTTTGATGTCGTTTTAAGTAGATATGGAATATGGAATGGAGTTCGAAGTTTTGTTTGGAGTCTCGGATGGGATCCAGGACATCACGAGGAGGTCCGGAATGGTCCGGAGAATAAGATTCATATATAGGAAGTCACTTTCCAAGTTTGGAAATGATCCGGTGCATTTATGGAAGGCGCTGGAATGTTCTAGAACCTTCCGGAAGAAATCACCATGGAAGGTGGAGTCCCAATTGGACTCCACCAACCCCAACCAGCCAACCAAGTGGGAGGGTGGAGTCCATGGTGGACTCCACCTCCTTGGCCGGCCAACAAGGGGGGAAAGGGGAGAGTCCCTGTCCCTCTAGGTTTCGTCCATAAGGCAGTTTTTGAATTGGGGTCTTATTCGAAGACTTTGGGCAAACCCTTGGGGATCCACCTATATAATGAGGGAGAGAGGGAGGGGGCCGGCCACACCTTTGGCCGCACCACCAAGAGCCACCATTGGTCGGCGCCCCAGCTCCCTCTCCCAAACCCTAGCCGCCCCCCCCCCCCTCCTCATACCTCTCCTGCAAGCGCTTAGGCGAAGCCCTGCCGGAGATCTCCACCACCACCGCCACCACGCCGTCGTGCTGTCGGATTCCGAGGAGGATCTACTACTTCCGCTGCCCGCTGGAACGGGGAGAAGGACGTCGTCATCAACACCGAACGTGTGACCGAGTACGGAGGTGCTGCCCGACTGTGGCACCGTCAAGATCTTCTACGCGCTTTTGGAAGCGGCAAGTGATCATCTTCTGCAACAACGAGATCTAATTTCGTAGGCTTTGGAAATCTTCGAGGGTTAGTCTCATGATCTTCTCGTTGCTCCCATCTTCTAGATTGCATCTTACCTTGGTTTTCGTTCTTGCGGTAGGAAATTTTTTGTTTTCTATGCTACGAATCCCTTCTGGATCTACGTAATATACTACACCAAAAATCTGTAGTAATATGTACCGTCAAAATTTCCCTTTTATTGGCCTTTTTTTAATTGTGTTTAGCATTTGGCTCATGCTTCGGTTTCTTCGCAACCAAAGTGCATCGGTTGCAATATGTGCTAATAAATATCAATTGATGGGTCTTAAGTTTTTTCAGTCTAACTAACGACCATTTCAGATCAGTTTTTTTTCAGTCTGCCTGTCCTTGGAGAAATGGCGACATGTTCAGGCCACCCATTCGATGAAACGCAGTGGATCATTCGAATTCGTCGGATCCTCGACGAGGAGATCGAGCTGTGCGATGACCAGCCGATCTCCATCTTCGATGTCCTCAAGCCGCTGATGTGCACTAAGCCGGAAGCTTATGTGCCTCAGCTGGTGGCCCTGGGCCCTTATCACCATTGCCGTGAAGGACTCCGTGACATGGAGATGTACAAGCTCTCAGCGGCCAAGAGAGCCCAGAGCCACCTCCCAAGTACGAACTTCCAACAGCTCGTGGACGTCTTTGCCACGTTCGAGCATCTGATTCGTTCCCACTATCACAGGTTTCGCAACAGAATCCATCTGTCTATGTACTTTTCAGTCGGCAGGAGATCTTGTTTATGTATTTGTTTAGTTCGTTGATGTTGAAATCTTGTAGGCACCTGAATCTCACCAACGAGACGCTAGCATGGATGATGGCGATCGACGTCTCGTTCCTTCTCGAGTTCCTGCAGACTTTCAGCCAGACCAGCAACAAGCAGAGGAGACTGCAGAGGATGCCGTCGAGGATGTCGCATCTGGTCGATCACTCTCGCAGGACGTCCACTCACAGCATGCTGCTGCGTGACATCGTTATGCTGGAGAACCAGATCCCGATGTTTCTGCTCGTGAAAACAATGGAGATGCGGTGCCCGTCAGCAGGCCCAGATGTTCTGGGCTCCATGCTGTCCGGGTTCTTCCAGGAGGTTTCCACGCTCAAGGGGGTTGGCTCGCCGTGCACCGACGCCACACGACACGCCCACTTGTTGGACTTCCTCTACTCCAACATGGTACCTTGTGGCTGTGTGGAAGAATCAGATGGTGCCGTGGACGAAGCCGGAGACGGGCCGCATGATCAAGCACAGAGGTCGACTCTGAGTTCAGTCGCCGAATTGGTCGTGAAGCGTGGCCTGAAGTTGGCGTCGCTGGTGACAGATTTCGTGGTGAGGGTCCTGCTCAAGTTCCTGGCCGGCCTTCCGTGCCTCTCGATGCTCCGGCAGCCCATCGAGGAGATGACATCTCAGCGAATAATAACCCAGCGAGGCTCCCCTGAACCCAGCGGCGGATCCGACGTTCAGAGCAAGAACGCGTCCCCCCTGCTCGAGGAGATCGCGGTGCCCACCGTCGCCGAGCTCGCCTACGCCGGCGTCACGTTCGTCCCGGCGGTCGGCGGCGTCTCGGCGATCGAGTTCTGCGCGAGAACCGGGACGCTGCACCTCCCGGTGATCAGCGTCGACATGACCACCGAGGTCACCCTGCGGAACCTGGTGGCTTACGAGGCATCGGTCGGGTCCAGGGCGCTGGTCTTGGCGCGCTACGTGGAGCTCATGAACGGGATCATCGACACCGACGAGGACGCCAGGCTGCTGAGGGAGCGCGGGATCATACTGAACCACCTCAAGAGCGACCAGGAGGTGGCGGGGCTGTGGAACGGGATGACCCGGTCGGTGAGGCTCACGAGGGTGCCGGCCTTGGACAAGGTAATCGATGAGCTCAACAGGTACCACGGGAGCTGCTGGAAGGTGAGGGTTAGGGCGTTCGTCAGAGCACGTCTCCTTGGATCCAGGGACTTGGTTGCTTGCGCCCTCATGCTCTTCCTCTTCGTCTTCGTCGCCCTCCAGGCGTTGTGCATCTCTCGTGGCTGCCTCCTTTCTTGGTACGGGATGGGTATGGCCAGGAGAAAAGATGCTTGTCACATCCTCAAAAGCTGATGCAAACCAGCAAAGAAGCGTGACTGAGCGTTGCTACAGACTATATATGAAGGAGTAAAATGATTTTTCTATTTACTATTTCCAACAATACATGTGTTTGGTTGTTCGATTTTTTAGGATTAGAAGTCGAAGAACAAAAATGCATGTCGTGATCTGTGATCACAAGCTCGGAAAAAAGTTTAAGGCCTCATTCGATTCATAGGATAGAAAGATCATAGGAATCGAAGAAGCATAGAATTGAGATATCATGGCTAGTTGTATCCTATAGAAAAAAGAGTTATGTTTGATTGTGCTCAAGGTTGGAAAAATCGCTAGGCGTAAGCGAGGCGGTTAGCATTCGTCTAGTGACTAGGCGATTCTTAAGCGGCCTTGGCGCAGTCTAGGTGGGTATAGTTTATACCATCAAGTGTGTATATTAGTTATTATATGTACATAAACATTAATTTATAGCATGTAAATAAGTCAATTTGTAATAACTACCTTTACTAGATTTAGATGTGCGCTTTGGCGCACGATCCCGTGAGACTCGTGTATAGATGGAAAAATGATAATAATCTGTTTAGGTTTTACAGAACGTGTAGTGAACCATAGTAAATTACAAAGGAAAAACATTTATATACAACCAAGAAAATATATTATAGCAACTAACAATTGGTGATTCTGCCACACATTCGAAACAAAACCACATACATTAAATATATACTATTAATCTAAGGGCACACTTGTAGCTCTCTACAATACTCACAAGTACAGAAACAGACTGTTGGCACACTGCACGAATAAATCACACGCCAAGAAGACCTTATTGGTTGTGTAAGCAGATCCCCTATATCACACGCCAAGAGATTGAACTCTAAAACAAATGAATAAATCAAATGATTGGATCTCTGAGAAAATTCAAATCTAAGACCAAATGTAAAACCGGCACACTGCACGAATTACATTAGTATTTATACAAGTCGATAATATTTAGCAATCCATATACATTAAAAAGCATTTGGCATATGTATATCTCATACAATATGAATCCATTATCCAAAGATAAAAGAAATCAACTTCGAAGAATAATTTTGGTTGAGACTGGAATTATTTAAGTAATCAATTTTCTATGAATCAGTGCACAATTGTAATATAGATCTTGTTCAGAATATATACAGTAGAGCCCTATCCTAATTTGCATGCAAAAAAATCCTTGGGAATATATGCAGTTGCAATATGAAATCTTGGTGCACGACTTGGCACATGATCCCCTTCCTCTTGTCTTGCCACTCAGCGAGGTGGACTCAACATCGAGCAATCCGCATCGACGACCACTCGTGATGAAAAAAAATGGTTGGCCATTTGATACTTAACATTAGGATTTTGAAGCACAAAAATATATCTAGTTAAATACTTAACAGTAGGAACAATAGAAAGCATAAAACACCTAGCTATTTCTAACATTTTTAACTTTAGGCTGAAAATGGTACCTAATGAGCTTGTGAAAGATAAGATCGACTAATATTTTTTTAGGGTTGATCTTGTACATGGTATAAGAAATATCAGTGGAAGTCTACATAGAGAATACATCTTCCATACACTGCTATACTTTGCACAAATTTAAACATCGTCCATATTACTATCGATTAAATGTAAGGCCGAGTTGACAAAAGCTGATAGTTCTGTAATTTAGTCATTTGCTAGGTAAATGTAGAGAAAACAATGTTGTGCATGTTAAGCACTAACACAGCTAATCAAGTAAATAACGAAGCAATCTTTGTTGCAAATTAAGTGATGCTCCGCCATTAGATGAAAGCTAACAGTTATTTACACTTCTATTTTGTGTATAGAAATTAAGGAGCAAACTTTTAGTGTATGCAGATGCCACTAATCACACATGCATCTTACACACGGCCCAGCAGCACACGGACGCAGAAACCGACAACGTGCCTCCCAAGCTGGCCACTCACATGCAGCCATGCAGGTCTGGTTCTGTCATCTCTTCCAAAAAAGGTTTGGGTTATCTCTTTCCAGATCGCATACTCACATGTACCTACCCGAACTACAGATCCCCTTTTCTCACTTTGGCCCGACGACCAGCTCCCCCTCTTCCCAAATTCAGCGAACTCCGGCGCTGATCGACATGGGATTGCTGACAATGTATCTTCATTTACTGCACCCTAACGATTTTGGAGGAGCCTGAAGCGCATGTGCAAGCACCAGCGTGGGGCATGCCCAGATTCCTCCAAATGGTGTGCGGTGGAAGGTAAAAAAAAGGAGCAGGTTTCTCTCTGAATTCCAGCTTGACCGCTTGGATCATTATCAACAACAAGCCATTGGCGAGTGAGCGTTGCCATATGCCGTTGCCATGCTATTAGGTCTGCCCCGAGACGAATCGCCGAAGTTTTCAGCAGCAAAAAGGTAATTAAAGGTGACCTCTTCATTTTCCTGTTAATCCTTTTCTCCATTTGGCTAAGAGAAAAATTAAAACAAGGTTGACCTTCCAAGCTTACTTTTCAGGATAGATGACTACTTATTTAAGCCATATTCAGAACAGTATATTTGCGGTGATCATACACATGAAAATTACATGTAAAGCAATAACTGAAAACAAAGTTCTGCATGTTTGGGTTACCAGTAAAACAAAGTGCTCTTGCTGCTTGTTTCTCTGTGCAGCTCCCAAAATCTGGAGTTCTTGATGCTTGTGAAGGTCCCAAAACTCTGCATAAAAATTAGACAAAAAACATGGGAGATCTCCGAAGCTTATATTTAGAGATGGAGAAGTACTTACTTATGCCATACTCAGAACAGTATATTTAGGATAGTCACACTAACCAAAACTATATGGTAAATTAAGAACTAAAATCATTGTTGTGCATGTTTGGATTATCAATAAAAATTGTTCTTGATGCTGCTCAGTAAGGTTAGCAAGTAGTGCAGACATGAGAGTCTAAACTCTAAATTAGTGGCCATCCTATTGGTGACAGATCACTATCTTGCAAACCAATTTATACAATAAAAGAGCAAAACAGTTTTCTTCTTCATTGTTACTTGTAGGAGCCTACAAATAAAGTGCATTTTTCTGATGCATAAACTAAACAAATCAGAGACTTTAAACACATGAAAAATAGAATTGATATAATTTACTCTCTCCTGCTCCTGGATTTTCTTCATCCTCACTAATACGAATCTTGAATAGCTACCTAACATCACAGTGTGCAACAACTGTGTGGTTGATAATTTTAAGTCATGATGATAAGATATCGTGGCTGTACTGGGTATACTAATTACGAATATTCTCTCTGCCTAGGTGTTGTACAATGACGGAGATATTGAACAGCTTACCATGGCTAAAGAAAAGTGGACAAGCATTGCAAGTAATAGTTCACCAATAAAGGTAGATTGTCGTTAATTCAATCCTTCAAATTTTATCTTTAACCTTAAACATCATGTTTAACTCACTATAGTTTAATTGCTCGTTTACAGCAGCAAAAGAAGGATCTTCTACGGACAAACCCTGGACAGTAAGCAAGAATTTCTTTAAATCTACTGTATAATAATACACTATTCAGAGCATCACTTGAAGTTAAGGGAGCATGAGGGTAAAATCAACAACCTAAGAACGAAGAGCTTGACAATTTCTGCCAATATATTGTAGTTAGCTCAGAAGTACAATACTATCGTGTGATTAAGATGGTGCCGAATATAATACCACTTAACATTCTAAATCTGCATAATGTAATTTGCCAACGTCTTTTGTAGTTGGAAACTTGTTGCGGTCAGAAACCCACCGGCGGGCAGCGACGGGCAACACAGTAGAGCCGGGAACAACTCAGGGCTGCGGCTGGCCCCGGTCCCTCAGAGCGACGGCCCGCAAAGCCTTCTGGTCACACGTCCGATGCTGTCGCAAGGGCGTGCCACCTGACCTATACCTGGTCAGGAAGGTGTTGGATGATGCCTCGCTTAGTTTCCTGCATGGCATACACGTAAACGTTAAATACGAGCCTCGATCGGCTCTTAGGTTGTCATGTGAATCGGCTCAAAGAGCCGATCCACCCATGATTCGTACGAGGTGTACGAATATATGGTGGTCCTGCTTGATCAAGATAAAGCTAAAGCGATCTACGACGATTTAGGGTTTTCACCGCATAATCGGATCATCCTACTCACGATTGGGCCTCGCGCTCGCGTACGGTGATCGTAAGCCGATCCTAGACAGGGCCTAAAAACCAACACGAGGTTGATCCCGGAACATCCTGTCTAGGGCTAGCAAACTACACCCTACACGCCGCTGGATCCTCCAACCCTTTGTAAGGCCTAACTATTGCGGATATTAAACTAATCCTTGAAGAACAAGGCAACCGTAACGGATCGGATCTACTAAACAATGATCAAGCGGGGTGCGCCCCTACACCTAAGATAGGTGTAAGGGCGGCTAGATGTATAAGGGTTGCACTACGACGAGCATATGATACGAAGAACAATGCTAACCCTAACACATCTAAGATAACTACGTTGCTCGCCATCAAAAAGGCTTCAGCACGAGCAACGCATGAACAACGTAATAAGCTTGTGCTGCCTAGATCGCAAGATGCGATCTAGGCAGCATGGTGCTTACAAGGAGAAACCCTCGAGACGAAGGAGTTGGCGATGCGCCGAGATTGATTTGTGTTGAACGTTGGTTGTTGTTTATTCCATAAACCCTAGATACATATTTATAGTCCAGGGGACTTTCTAATTTAGGCGTGCACCTAACCGTGCACGGGTCAAACTCTATCTTCTAATCTAAGATACGACCTACTATATTATAGATACCCGGGCATGCTAGCCCAAACTTTGCATATAAGGCCGATTCACGTATTTCCTCCGTATATAATCTTTAAGCCCATCTTGATCGCGGCCCACCTCCTGATTTGGCCAAAATCTGGTGATAACACATGCCCCCCTGGTTTTGGTAATGATAATTTCAAAACCACTCTGTTTTTCCTCCGAGGGGTCATGTCGTGGCAGAGCAGAGCAGAACCGTCGCAGTATTTTTCATCATGACGACTTGCCTTCCCAACTTCTCTGCACGATTTGACAGTTTTTTGGCACCACCTCCTTGAAAACTGTTCGAACATTAAACCCCCACTTCTTTTATTTAACCGCACCGAACAGTTCTCCTCCTCATCCTCTCCGCATTAGCACTCCAAAAGCCCTCCTGCGCCACCATGTCTTCTTCCTCCTCATCCTCCTCCGGTCTTTCCTATGGGTCCTCCTCCTCCCGCGAGACGCCGGAGGACATCCGCGCCCCAGAAGAATGGGACCAGGAAGACCACGCCTCCTCCATCTGGTCCGAGGATGACCAGTCCTTGACCAGCGGGGATGAAGATCTCCAGTTCCTCGCCGACGGGGAACTGGAGTCGGAAAGCGAGGATGACCGGTTCCCCTGGGACGGCTGCCCCTCCTCTGAAGAAGAGGAGGAGGAAGACGACGATGACTCCCTCGAGGGCTACCCGTGAGCGAAACGCCTCCGCATGTGGTGGGACGACGACAGCAGCGACGATGAAGAGGAGGATGAAGCTCCCGTAGAGGGCTACGGGAGCAGCGACGAGGAGCCCATCGGCAGTAGTGCCGATGAGAGCTCCGAGGATGACGACGAGGGCAGCGATGGCCCGTAGATTAGGATCTACTAGTGTAGGCCTAGTATTAGTAAATTGGTCAATAGACCCTTCTTTTGTTCTTCCTTCTTTGAGCAATCGGCTCTTTCTTTGTAAGAAATCCTGTTCATTAATGAAGAAGTTTCCCCAATTTGATTTTGCCGATTTCTTTTAAACCGATTCTCAATGAGCCGATGGCAATGCATCGGTCTCTCATAATCCGCCCTTCATCTCTTCGACCACGGGGTGACTGCAATCTTGGTCAAAGCTCAATAAGCCGATGTCAGCGCATCAAGCCTTCATGATCTATCCTTCATCCTTTCGATCAATGAGTTTGAGTTCCGCCGGATCACCTCCCTTGACGAAAATCGCGGCGCAGGACTAGCCGATGGCCACCCAATCGGCTTTCAAAAACAGAGCATCCACCAGGCCAGCTGCCCCCCGAGTCTCAGTCAAGGCGAAACAGAGACGAGGGCACGCCATTCAGACAAATGGACCTGGGCTAGATCATGTCTGAGAGAACTATCATGCAGAGCCAGCCAGAGCCGATCACCCCTCCTCCATTGAAAGTCGATATTGCAGATGATCACACAACGGCTCAGAAGTAGAACTCCTCTGACACAGAGCTGGAGATCCTTGTGTTTTGCACATGCTACTGGTAGATCCCATAAAATTTGTACTAGAGTCGATGGCCGTGCATCGGCTTTGTCCCTTACATATCATGCGAAATATATATTTTTTTTACGGGCCGATTTTTCTATCGGCCCCCAATATCTCACTGCACATGTATCGCACATGCTCATCTGATTAGGTGCCCCCCGAGACGATTCTTTCAAGGGATTTGATGGTATCGGCTCTTCAGGTATTCCCTGTTGGATCAAATGCTGAACCCAAACGGAATGTATGGTGAGGATAATTTTGGGCCGATTGCTGGAATCGGCCTCCACGTTGCTTGCTCGATGAAGGTTTTTGCAATGTCCCTCCATAAATCCTTGGGGCCGATCACCTGGATCGGCATCGCCACGTTCGTCCATCGATGTTTGCTTTTTGTTACACGGTCAGGCCGGTGGATAAAACCAGCCTAACCCCGTTCTTTGTCACGTCGATGCGCTCGCGATCGTCCAAATTGATGCACGAGAGTGGCTCTTGGCCCGATGTCTCCCAAACGTTCATGCCGGCCGTTGAAATCTCGGCTGAATCATCTGCGTGGACGACTTCTACTTCATCTCCATCCCATTGTATTAGGCATTGGTGCATCGTGGATGGAATGCAACGATTGGCGTGGATCCAATCTCTCCCTAGTAGGACGAGCATAGGAGCTCTTGCTCGTCGACAATAAAGAACGTCGTAGGGACAGTTTTCCTTCCTACGGTCAGATCCACGTTCAGAACACCTTGTGCGTCAGATGCTTGGCCGTTGAAATCGCTCAGCGTCACATTAGTCTTGATCAGATCCGAGCTGGAGCGTCCCAACCGACGTAGCATGGAGTATGGCATAATGTTAACTGCCGCTCCGGTGTCCACCAACATCTTGTTGACAGGCTGCCCATTGATGTAACCTCGCAAGTACAGGGCCTTCAGATGCCTGTAGCTTCTCTCTCGTGGCTTCTCAAAGATGACCGGCCGTGGGCCGCGATCCGGTTGTGCCACAGGTGCTTCGTCTAATCCTGGAGCGCAAAACTCCGTTGGAAGGATGAAGACCATGTTTGTGCCAGCCGATGTCTCATCATCGGCTTTCTTTTGTCTGGGGCGCCACTCTTTCCTTTATGGCCGACCTTCTTCGTCCAGGGTTCGCTGAATTTTGGCGGCCAGATCAGGCCGCGCCTTCCTCAACGTGTGCATGTATAACCTTTCAGCTTCCTCCAACCCACGTAGACGTTGAACCCTTCGTTTTTGGGAACGGCTGAGTCCATCAGGGAACCACCTTGGCCGGTGGTACCTGTCTTCTTCTTCTCCTCCCTCGTCTTCCAAATCCTCAAGATCTTCCATCCGAGGGGACTCAACGCGTTTGCTTCGAGGCGGGAGAGGCCCTAGACGCTTGAACACGGACACGTTAGCTGCATCCTTCTTCTTTTGTTTGCATTCTGGGCAGTTGCCGATTGTTGGCAATCGGCTCATTCCTGAATCCCAGCGAGTGTACGAAGAAGGGGCAGTCCCGAGTGCCTATCCTCGTCGTCTTGCTCCCTTGACTTTTCCTTGGCGTGGCGCTCATATCGCTCCTCGTCGCGATCATGCCGACGACGTCTCCTGTCGTCCCTAGCCAGACGATCCTTTCCATCATCGTCGTTGTATCGTCGGCGTTGGTCATACTGACTCACATACTTGTTGAGGAGGTGATCGAGAGAGGTCGCCGATATCTTATGTTCTTGACTTCTCCCTCGCGTGACGTAGCGCTTGCCGTCGTGGCGGAGCCGATCGCGTGGAGCGGCTTCCTCTGTGTCTTTGCTATGAGAGCAGCTGCCCTCATCTCCGTCCATACCGAGTGGTGCCCAGGTCCCACCATGTTGATATTGCACGAGAAATCTGGCTGGCACCCTCCATGGTAAGTATACTCCACCATATTAACGGCGGGGAAGGGGTGTGTGTCGACCTTCATGGCGTACTGGTTGAAAATTAGCCGCCCCTTTTCTATCGCCATTTGGATCTGCTGACGCCACACCCTGCAGTCGTTAGTGGCGTGGGTGAACGTGTTATGCCACTTGCAGTATGGCTTTCCGTTCAACTCCTGCACCGTGGGGATCTTGTGGCCTTCGGGTACCTTTAGCTGCTTCTCCGTGAGTAAGAGGTCGAAAATCTGCTCAGCTTTGGTCACGTCGAAGTTGAACCCTTTTGGAGGACCTTGTGGCTTAACCCACTTACAGGACACGGGACTTGCCGCCCGAGCCCATTCAGCCACTGCTACCTCCTGATCTCCCGCAGCACCTTCATCCTCGTCTGCCTCAACCAGGACCACCGCTCGCTTGAATTTGTCCTGGTAAACATCTGGGTGGCGCTGTTCATATGCCGACAGCTTCGCACCATGTGCGCCGGTGAAGGGTAGTCCGCTTGGGAGGCCACGTCCTTGATCGATGATGAGAGACCCACCACCGCCAACTCGACTGCTTCTTTTTCACTTACGTGAACCGAATAGCATCGGTTCCTCACGGTCCTGAAGCGCTGGATGTATTCTGACACTGTTTCCCCGCACTTCTGTCGTACTTGTGCTAGATTGGCAATGCCAGCCTCGGAAGCCTCTGAGTGATACTGCTCATGGAACTGCTCTTCCAACTGCTTCCAAGTCCGGATTGAGTTCGGTGGCAGCGATGTGTACCACCCGAAAGCCGATCCTGTGAGGGACTGTGCGAAGAACCTCACACGCAGCTCGTCCGATGCTGAGATCGTGCCCAGCTGTGCCAAATATCGGCTCACATGCTCGATGGAGCTGGAACCATCCGATCCACTAAACTTTGTGAAGTCGGGGAGCCGATATTTGGGTGGTAGCGGGATCAATTCGTACTCGTTGGGGTACGGCTTGGTATAGCCGATTGTCCTCCTTTTCGGCATCATGCCGAATTGGTCTTTCGAATTGTACAAATCTGATCCGCGGTGATGGCTGAAGGTGTCGAACCCCGAAGATTCGCCGGGGTGGCATACTTAGCCAAGCCATGCTTGCTTTTCCAGTTCTGAGCCAACTGCAGGAGCTGAGCTCTGGAGGTTTGTCGGAGTGGCGTACTTAGCTAGCCACGTCTGCTTCTCAAGATCTGTTGCCGACGTTCCTCCTGCTGTTCCAGAAGTCCCTGCCGTCGCAGCCTGGTTCGAGAGTGCCCAGTTGCTGCAGTCTGGCACGTATGCGCATGTGTATCCGTGCGGGATCTCCTTGGGCGCCTCATGTAGGAATTGGTAGTCACTAGGGTCACCACCAATCTTGTAGACGACGTATGCCGATGAGTTCGGCACTTCTGGTGCTGCCAACGCAAACGGCAGCGGTGGACGGGACTGGAGTGGCATCTCTCCTTGGTAAGTCCCCAGAGCTGGTCCTGACGGAGAGTACTGATGGCTCATGATTTCCTAGATCACGCGAAGAGCGACACGCTCCAAAGTGTTCCCCAGGCTCTCAGAATGGCGGTGCAGCGAATGAGCCACCATGAAGTTGATCTCGTGACGCAGCGACCTGGTGCGTTCTTCTGACGGGGTGGACAGGTCCACTCCATCAAGCGCGCCTTCAGGTGAGAACCCCTTCCACCTGATGCCATGGGAGCGGGTTCTGTGAAAAGAGCCGATGAGGTCGGCCTCGAGGACTGCCTTGATCTCATCATGCTTCTTCTTGAGCTCGTCAGTCAGATCCTCGTACTTGACCGGAGTGTCTTCCGCCATCTCAGATGTAGATGGCGATGCGGTGGATATCGAAGATCGTCCCACCGGGCGTGCCAGAATGTGTTGCGGTCAGAAACCCACCGGCGGGCAGCGACGGGCAACACAGTAGAGCCGGGAACAACTCAGGGCTGCGGCTGGCCCCGGTCCCTTAGAGCGACGGCCCGCAAAGCCTTCTGGTCACACGTCTGATGCTGTCGCAAGTGCGTGCCACCTGACCTATACCTGGTCAGGAAGGTGTTGGATGATGCCTCGCTTAGTTTCCTGCATGGCATACACGTAAACGTTAAATACGAGCCTCGATCGGCTCTCAGGTTGTCCTGTGAATCGGCTCAAAGAGCCGATCCACCCATGATTCGTACGAGGTGTACGAATATATGGTGGTCCTGCTTGATCAAGATAAAGCTAAAGCGATCTACGATGATTTAGGGTTTTCACCGCATAATCGGATCATCCTACTCACGATTGGGCCTCGCGCTCGCGTACGGTGATCGTAAGCCGATCCTAGACAGGGCCTAAAAACCAACACGAGGTTGATCCCCGGAACATCCTGTCTAGGGCTAGCAAACTACACCCTACACGCCGCTGGATCCTCCAACCCTTTGTAAGGCCTAACTATTGCGGATATTAAACTAATCCTTGAAGAACAAGGAGCAACCGTAACGGATCGGATCTACTAAACAATGATCAAGCGGGGTGCCGCCCCTACACCTAAGATAGGTGTAAGGGCGGCTAGATGTATAAGGGTTGCACTACGACGAGCATATGATACGAAGAACAATGCTAACCCTAACACATCTAAGATAACTACGTTGCTCGCCATCAAAAAGGCTTCAGCACGAGCAACGCATGAACAACGTAATAAGCTTGTGCTGCCTAGATCGCAAGATGCGATCTAGGCAGCATGGTGCTTACCAGGAGAAACCCTCGAGACGAAGGAGTTGGCGATGCGCCGAGATTGATTTGTGTTGAACGTTGGTTGTTGTTTATTCCATAAACCCTAGATACATATTTATAGTCCAGGGGACTTTCTAATTTAGGCGTGCACCTAACCGTGCACGGGTCAAACTCTATCTTCTAATCTAAGATACGACCTACTATATTACAGATACCCGGGCATGCTAGCCCAAACTTTGCATATAAGGCCGATTCACGTATTTCCTCCGTATATAATCTTTAAGCCCATCTTGATCGCGGCCCACCTCCTGATTTGGCCAAAATCTGGTGATAACAGAACTCCCTACCTGGTAAAGCCATATTGAAATTACAAAATGGAACTTAACTACCTCCAGTAAAAAGTTGTTTAGGAATAGCATTTATCATTTTATTTTGCAACTTTGCATTGGAGAAATATGTCAAACCTTTTCACTATCTCTGGGTCCAGGAAATGAACAAACAGAAGTGGCTTATGGTTATGGCACATGTGGTGCTGGCAAAGAACAAACAACTTGGGTGTCCTGGCACACATGCGGCGCTTATCTGCAGGTAATTCATGGCATTATATAAGGAATGAGCATACATACTATTATACATGAACACATCAAAATAGGATTTGTGGTGACAATTGCAAGAATTATTTGAGGGTTCTGCAAAAAAATGTCAACTTGGATAAGTTTTTTTCTGTACAACAAAGAAACCATATGCAAGTAAAAACCTGTGTCACTCAAGTACTCTGAAGCTAGCTTAATTTGATTCCGTTCTTAACATGGAGTAACATATAAAAAGGACATGTATAGCGGAAAACCAAAACTGATCATGGGTGCATATGCACCTGGTATGTATAAAACATATTTCAAAAAGTAAAAAAATTTAGGAAAAAAATTTAGCATGTAGAGGGACATGTTCTATGTGTACACATAAAGTTTCACGTAAAACCAACAATTTTTGTACCATGTGTAAAAAAGACAAATAATGCCTCGAGAAATAGACTATTTTAACACCAAAAATTTGTCTTTTTAGTACAGGGCACAAAACATATCGGTTTTTGCTGAAACAACTTTGTGAACATGTAACATGTCAAGGTATACACGAGGCATTTTTGCTTTTATTTTTTTAATATTTGGAAATATGTTTAATATGCATTTCAAATAAAGGGTGCATATGCACCCGGGTGCAGAAACACCCTGTCCCTCTAAAGATGGAAGTCCATTCGATTCAAAATTTCAACGCCCGCTCGCAGACTATGCAGGGCTTTATTTGGTACCCCTGGACACCATGCAGACAATTCCTTTTATCTGTCCTCCGCTCCATATAATTAATGGACAATCTTGTCAATAGAAATGTTGGCATCTACAATAGAAGTTTTGCTTGATGCTATTAAGCTTATTCTTTCTTATAATGGTGAAACAAACTAATGATTATTTCTGTTTGAAAAATTTGCTATTATCAACCATATTTTTTATAGAAAATATCAACCAAGTACAATCAGCTTAGGTGTGAGAAGAAACAAGCAAGCACATACATACCATCCGTGCAATGTTTGTGGCGGTCCGTGGCCTCACCCCTCCCGGCCCTCATATGAGTGTAGCCGGCTGCTGCCCCCTCGTCCACCATGCCATCTCCATCACTACCACCATTATGTCCGCTGCATGCCATCGGTGCGTGCTAAACTGGGTGCAATTTCCAGAAATTAATATAGCACGGGGCTCAATACGAGTATGAGGTTCTCAAATATTACAGAAAACAACCCAAGCTCACCTCATCTAAATGTAAATTAGTACCGATAAACCAGACAATGCAAACTATTGTTGGAATTCAAAGTTGACTAATGGAGTGAAAACGAAACTATAACTCACAGTAAGGGTCTTACATGTTATAGTTAGTATATGCAGTGCCTCTATCTAAAGTTGGTGCTTCACAGATTGCAAGAATAACAAAATATTTTATCAAGATAAAGCAAGGATAAATTTTTGAGACCTGAGATATATTAAAAAACTGCAATCTAAAAAGCCTAAAAAGAGAAGCCCAACTCTGAACCATAATGGCATCATAAACAATAAGCCAATAAGGCCTGGCCATTCATCGGCCATATGTACCTTTAGTCTACGGAAAGTGTCCTGGTAGCTTGTCCAAACTTTGTGGTGATTCTTTTTAGAACGCACGGTGAGGTCAATCATGTTTTTTTTTGCTCCTACCACAAAACCTGTAGAGTTAAGCACATTGCAATGAGATGTAAGATCTATAAGAGATCACAGGAATTCAGGAGGCAAATAATATTGAGAAGACCTGCCATGAGATGAAGTACCAATAAAAGAGTGTCATTAGTGAAAAGCCACCGGAGACAAATAACTGAATGTGTTAGTCTTAAGATTTTCCTGATTTAGATAAAAAGCAAGAGGTTCCAACTTATAAAAAGAAACACAATACAACAGAATCGCCATAACTTGTACAACCAGGAATGGAATTATAATCTAAACATTACTCCAAAAAAATGGTGATGCATATCTTATAAAAAGCAAAATTCTGTAGTAAATAATCACGAAAACCAAATTCTGTAGTAAATAAAAGATTATTTGACAGAGAAAAAGAAACGCAATACAACAGAATAGTGAAAATTTGAAACTCATGTAAACATGCAGACTGATTAGTTAGCTAGAAAATCTGTGCTTCCATTTAGGCAAAAAGAGGTCTAGTAGAACTGCCGACTAAGGTATGCATAGCTTTCATTTGGACTATATTTAACATATTCTCACGTCGAAGCATCAAAGTCAATCACCATTCAGAAATACACATGTACAATGGTACGGAGCATTAGCAACTCATTAATTAGAGATTTAGAGGTACTTAGAATCTTCATTTTCAGTAAAATTTGAGTAGGATTGATGAACAAATAAGTACAAGTTATGCACTCAACTATCTGGAAATACAGTTCAGACCATCACCCTGAGCAGCATAGGACGAACCTACCTTAATAGCTGAACCACAGGCTCTTGATACTGAAAATGAGCAGAACAATTTTGTTGGCATGCACTGCAATAAAGACATAATGCACAGTTCCAAGATTAGCATGGTCTCATGCAAGATTTCAGTTTTATAGAGAAGAGAATAACAGGTAAAACATCCTCACGAATGAGTCTTATGGGTGCAGAAAGTGTACCATCAGTTGCGACCAAATCATCGAGCTCACCTGGTTCGATGGCTCCGAGGTGCATCTCAAAGTAATCCGTTCCATATGCAAGTACATAACTCTCGGAAATCAAGTCACCTTCACTGTCTCTGAGAATAAAATCAGCAGTACATACGATTGTGACTGTAAACTATGACAAGCTGCGGCCTAATCGACCAGAACATGCTTACAACCTCTCCAATGTATGATCCACCATGTAGCAGAATTTAATGAGTCTACTCAACAGAAACTTTTAAGAAAAGTGCAGTACTGCGTGCTTAGTGGGCTAGTTAATAGATTCAGGGTGTTGTAGTACTTGCACAACAACACTTGATATAAATACATGCCAGATCCTATTCAGCCCCGTGGATGGTAAAATTTACAGGTGAGATTACCTGGGAGTTTCCCAATTTTACGCCAATGGCCGACGCGATCGCTCAGCCAAATATGAATCCTCTAGATTTTACAACCAATAAATATCTCATCGCACCTTTTAGGAGACATGTGTATATGGCCATGATAAAAAAATGTGCACCGCAAAAAAGTACCTAAATCATGCAACATCTAAGATCTGAACCTAATCATCCACTTGGAAATGAAAAAATCAAAATACTAAAAACATATACAGTGTTGTTTATCAAGATTGGGGGAAAAGAGGAGGGAAAGGCAAACCTGAACCAGCACAATGGATAAATTTTCTCTATTAGAGTATTAGATGGACTAAATAATCTGGAGGAAAAAAAAACAGTAATATACACTTTGACAATGTGTACAACATCCATTCCCACAGCATACTGCATTTCTGAATTGGTACTAAAAGTAATTGCTTGTGGGCTAATTAATTCTCCATGTCTGACCTAACGTGAGGTCAACCCTTCCATAGTTTAAGCAAAAGAAAAGTGAAAAGGCGAATTGAATGAGCTATTGTAGTGCTAAAGCATACCCATGTAATCTCCTCTGCTACATTTGGACTAATAGGAAGATAAAGATTTGCGCATTCCTTGCTGGATCAAAACAAATATTGTTAAAAAGTTGTTTCATCCCTTTCAAGAAATATTGTGCAAAAGAGAGATGAACATAGATCTATTACTACCTCTGATCCAAATTAGTTATCGAAGGTTCAATGACCTAATCGTACCTTGATCTTCTCTCGCATTTTTCTTTATATCGACGAGAGATCCTCTTATACTCCTTGTCCACTTACGGGTCTAAAAAGACATTGACATATTGTACACATTATAGAGAAACAAATTTCCCACAAGATAATAAGATCCACTTATATAAATTAAAATACCGCTAAATGATATATCCATGATATGTATTGAATTGTGCGGTGCGGGTACTCAAACTAAATGGTGGTTCCAATGAATGAACTTGGAATAAGCAAAAGTCACTCCCTCGTGGACTCGTACAACTAAACTCCTTCCAAAATAAAATATCTTCAAAAAAACTATGACAGCCTATTTTCAAGGCATTGTTAGCTTTCCTAGAATTGCTCACCCATAAAAACCTAGTAAAGCTGACACAAGAGTGTTAGAAAATTTTGAAGTTATGTTATGGCCAATTTTCTCCAGATGCTAAAATAAAATATAAAGTTTAACATCAATGGCGCACTACATCTAAAATTTCACACACATTAACCAACATACTCGAGTGACATTGAGCGTTGCTGCCTTCACGCCATGCCCTGACCAACACAACCTAGCGCATCCACAACAGTCAAGCAAGGAAGAACAATAACAAGAAGCATCCGGGTGAGGCTGAGAGAGAGGTGAAGGAGCGCAAGGTTTTCCCCTCCACCGCATGTTACCTGTATATAAACAAAATGCTTGACTTAATAGCATCAGCTCATCTTTTGTGGATGGTAGTAGGACATCAAAAGCAACAATAGTGAACTTAGGCAGGAGAAGGAAATTATTCCGTGTTTCCTTAATTGATACACTGGATCAGATTGTTACCTAGAGGTTAGAGGATTCAATTTACTAACTGCCACAAGCCGTAGCTATTTTCTTTTCTTTGTACAAATGCACACAAGAGGATAGATTGCTTGGGTCCTGTGGTCCCGTTAAGTATACCAGCTTCTATAAAATCAGAACCCTCCATTGATTCTTTTCCTTTTTCTCTGCAAACAAAAAAAAGCTACTGATAAGCTTAATCGTGCAATATGCATCAAGCGACACCCAAAAATATTTAAGCACTTTATAAACAGAATTTCACAAACAGTTCAACCACTTGAGAAATTATCCGAAAAAATATGCTCATTAAAACGACCTTGGTCTTCTTCAGAAAACTCCCCTCACATTCTTCTTTCTTCTCTTCTTCCTCAAACCGACACACACAGTTTTCAGGAAAATCAACAATTTATATAGTTCAATCACTTGAGAATTTAATCGAATAAGATATGACTCGGAGAAATTGACCTTGGCCTTCTTCTTATTCTTCACAAAACTCCCCCGGCATTCTTCCTTCTCTTTTTTCTTAGATCTGCACACAGTGTTTTTACAAAAAATCAATTAATAATTTTCCTAGCCCTTAGAGAGGGAGGATTTTCAGAGACATGCGTTGTTTGCTGCTACTACTACGGACAAGTTGATCCAGATGCCGCCGCCTCACGCCATCCCATCTGTACTGCCGAGACGAAAGATCATCGGGAGAGAGAAACCGAGAGTAGAGAGGATACTGGAGGGCATGGACTTGCCAGGACCGGACGCCACCACACTCAAAAAGGCTGGAATTGGGGAGGAGAAGGAGCGGAGAGGAGAACGGCTGTGCACATAGGGAGTACCTGCAGGCTTTCACGAAGATGACATGGAGAAGCGTGGGCTGCTTCGTGCGAGCTCGCGCCGCGCCCCACCGGCGGCCCTGCTCCCGCGCGCTTGAGCCGCGCCCTCAGAGGGGGCTGGGAGGGAGCGCCATGAGGGAGGGACGTCGGAGGGAGCGCCGCGGGCGAGGACATGGAAGGATGCGGGAGTGGGAGGCAGCGCCTAGGGTTTTGACCCGTGGCCTGGGTCGTGGTCCTCAGCTCCTCCCAGCGACGACAAGATGCGCGGAGACGGTACGCTGCTCCGACCGTGTGGGAGAGGCAGCGGCGCAGTGGGGAGGAGGGGAACCCATTGGAGCCGAGGAAGAGAGAGCGGCAGGCAGGGTGGAGATTGGCCGTGAGTGGGGATTGGGGGAGAGGAATGTGAGTGGGGATTGGGTGGGCGGCGGACCCCTATGCCCTCAGCCACGCGTAACCAACCAGAAACCAACCCAGTGACTGACGAGTGGACCGGCCGAGCTGCGGGTCCCAAACGCAGAAGCAAACGGGTAGAAATTGGCTGATTCTTGGCTTTAGCTAGGGAGGGGCAATGAATTTTAGGCCTCCCATGCGCGTCCACGCCCGGAATGAGCGGACAAGATCGACCAAGTAACCCCACCTGGGAAGATCTAATGACCACAATTCTCAAATCGCTAATAGAGCCCCATGGGGGTGCAACAATTATACCTTTAGATGATAATGCTCATCTAGCTCGATCAATGACATGATTTCTTATTGTGGAAGACAATTTCTTGGTTACACTGCCTAGACTTCCGCTTATGCCCTAGGCGAGGCGTTTGTCCATCGCCTAGTGCCTAAGCGTGTTTAAGCGATGCCTTGGCGTCGCCTTGTCCAACAGAGATTGTGCCAAAGGAAATTTTACATGAGATATGATTTAATGTTTTATTCCTATAGAATTTGCACTACAAGATTCCTATAGGATTAGTTCCTATATGATATTTTTCTATGAATCAAACAACTAGTGTAGAAAAAATTTCCACAGAATCTAAAGCATACACAATTCTGAGGCAAGGCAAAAGGAGATAGAGAATTTTTTAGCTTATGTATTATGTGTGTTGTCTACGGTGGCACATTTTTTCCAAATTATCAAATCCCTAACTTGCAAGAACTTGGAAAAGAAATAAAATTACAAGTTCTACGAGTTGTCTTGCTGAAATTGCAGGGAATTTTTATAAAAGCGAGGCAAGACAAATTTGCATGTTCATTAATAAACTAGAAAATAGTTGCCAATTTACGAGGAAAACTAATCGAAAATTGATACAATAGACAAAGCAACATACCGTCCCGAGGCCGCGCTCGGGCGAGAAAGCCTACACCCACGCACCTATTGATTTCTAATGTTGTATGGATCCAGACATATGTGAGGTACCGACATATTATTCCTACTGGTTTATATTTAATTCATTTGATCTTTTGCAAATTTTCCTACTATTTTCCAAGAATTTTTAGTCTTAAGGTTTACTGTTCCTAATGCTATTCTCACCATCTATTGGTTAATGTTTGATTTTCTATACTTGGATCCTTCTAGGGTTTCACTCCTATCAATAGTTTTCCTATTCAGTGGTCTGGCCTAACATTGGTCTATGCTAGATACCTGACATAGGCATCCCAAATGGGCCTGCCTAATATAGTACCCGGGGTTTATTGAAGGCCCACTACCCGAAGAATAAGAAGACTCGAGAGCCCAAGATGTATTTAAGGAAAAGATAGAGTTGTAATAGGAGGTGTTATTTGTAATCTGGCGGGATGAGTTAGAAACCATCCCGGACTCTGTAATCCTTGTATAGCACGAATCCCTCGGCTCCACCTATATAAAGGGGGGTCGAGGGACGAGAAGATCATCGAATCATTGTCTGCAAACCCTAGTTTTCATATTCGTCGAGTACTTTTCGGCTGAAACCTTCGAGATCTACTTGCCCTCTACTTCTAACTAAAGCCTAGCCTACAATCCATAGGCGTTGACAAGTTAATCCCTTGTCAATTGGCGCCGTCCGTGGGAATTAGAGGCGTAAGGATCCGATCTCGATGGCACGTTCAAGATCTTCGACATCGTCAACCGGAAGCAACACTATGGATCGAGGTAAACAGATCGCTACTGGTCCTGTTGATTTTGTTCCTCACCCACCCTCCCGTTTGGATGCATATGCGTATCTGGCGGAGCCCTTGGAGATGACGTTCGGAAGGTTCCACTTTCGCGTCGGGAAGGAAGGATCGTATCGTGTCGAAATTCCGATTTCGTCGGGATCGTCGGCGGTCGATTCTGAATTTTCAAGCTATGCATCATCAAGCTGAGTCGGAAGAAGAAACTTCGGCAACACGCTACGTCAACATCGAGCAAGAGAGAAACTCGCCAAGATCTTCGACAATGCATCGTCCGAGTCATCCGCGGACTCATATATAAGCGATGGCTCAAGCGATGTCGACGAGTTGCGACTTCATCGACAAATCTCTCACGATGGGCAAGGTCTTCATCAATCCCAACAACGATGTCACCAAACCCAACATAGATCCGAGTACAAAATATCATCGGATTTATGCTATCGAAGATCAAGAGGAAACATCGGAGGCTTTCGACCAATTGGGAAATCCTTTTGTCGATCCCTCGGATCTAAGGAGAGGTATGGGCACTAAATATGTCGGGCCCACACCACGCGTCGAGTCCAACTTCCACGGGCAGCACTGGGATAGAGCGGCAAAAGCCATAGATGGTTCGGAACCAATGACGACAACAGCTACAGCTCAAGAACTGCAAGCTTATCAATATATGCTCGCACGAACTGCCCGAGAAATAGAAAAACAGACGAGCTGAGTTGAACGGGAGAAAGGCGGCGGCTTCGCATCCGAGCGGGAGAAGGGCAGATCTAAGTGGACGAGTCTAGAATTTCGGGTGATAGCCACGGGGAGGCTCGGAACGAGAGGAAGATCAAGGCTACAACACATACCGGAAGCAGACAGAGAGTACTTGGTTCAAAACCTCGACATGTCCTTTATGTCGATAGATACAAGAGGGAATATTATCCCTAGGACACCAAAAGATGGGTATATGGCGACACAAGCTTACATCCTCGCATCCAAGCCACCCCCGGGAGATCCAAGGGAAACATTATACAACATGGCATTGGCAGGAGTTGGAGCTATGGGGACAGCGTTCGTAGCAACGCCTCCCGAAGGAGCAGACAAGGCAAAATAGTCCACGACTCGCGGCGAGTAACGGCGGCAGCTCCGGAAGGACCAAGTGGAGCAAGAGACACAGGAGTACAAGCAAGGGTCGACAGAGCAAGGCAAAGCAGAAGAGATCATCGGCGGTCCCGGAGCTTAATGACGAGGATATGTGCGGTCTACCGTGCTTCACGAGAAGAGTCCGAAAAACTCGAGTCCCCTCGGGATTCAAGTTACCCGATCACTTCAAAAAGTTCGACGGCCCGCAAGACCCGGAGGATCGGCTAATTGATTACCTCGAGACGGTAAAACTAACTGGAGGAACTAGAGCAACAGCCATGCAAAGTATTCAAGTGCACTTAAGTGGAGCCGCACGATCTTGGATCAAAAAACTTGCGCCAGGATCCATCGACAGCTGGGAAAGTTTCGAGGACGTATTCGTCAAGAACTTCAGGTCCACATGCAAAAAACCTGCGTCATTAGAAGAACTGAGGGCATGTCGACAAAAGCCAGATGAGTCAATGAGAAAATATATCCAAAGGTGGAACATCATAAAAAACTCGGCGAGAAAATATATCCGACGAGAGAGCAATAGATGCGTTTGTCGCAGGAATTAGGCGTGGAGATTTTGTCGAGGATTTGGGAAGGACCAATCCAAAAACAGTATCCGCGTTGATGGAAATAGCAAATAAATGGGCAGACGGAGAAGACGCTGTCCACAATAAACGACACAGGTCGCCAGAGGAGGACCGTGGTCGAAATTATCAGACGAGGCGACGATTTCCTCGGCAGTATCCGAATTACGACGCCCCGGGGCAAATTTCGGCAGGATTTCGGGCAAATACGGGAGGAAGCAACGAGAGACGATTATCGGAGAAGCAATGAGCGGCGAAGTGATAATAGGGATGACTCCCGCAACGAGGCAAAATAGTGGGCCAAGGTTTTCACGACCTTTTGTATCTCCCGAAGAAATGTTAAATGGACCGTGCCGGATGCATTTTTTCCTCGATAGCAATGGGAAAAGACAGTCGGGACACCTGCGAGAAAGATTGTCGAAATTTCCAAGCAATGTTCGGATGTGCGTAAAACGCTCACGCACGAGCAGCACGAGAGAAACCCTCGGGAGCCTAGGAGCGAAGTTCATCTACCACCACCTCCCGCGATTACAGAAGGCAATCAACACCAGCTCGGAATAGCGGCAGCACTTGCACCACCACCCTATGTTGATCCTAACTCCAACGGAGCAGGTGTCGATGATTCGAAGGGAAGGCCATCTAATAGAGCTCAAAAAGTAATCTCACGACAGGTGTTTATGGCAGAGAAAATGCCTCCACCAACGAGTTGAGTACCTTAATTGGTCGGGACAAGATATCGGTTTCACAATAGCGGATCATCCGCGAGCAAGTTCCTCGACCAGGGCGATCAGCACTTATTCGCCGGCAGTTATTGCGAGGCTTTGATGTTTCTCGAGTATTCATAGATGGTGGCAGCAGCTTAAACCTCATGTATGCGGATACATTGAGGAAGATGAACATATCCTTAGCAAACCCGAAGCCAACGGACACAAGGTTCCACGGCATCACACCGGAGAAACCAAGTTACCCATTGGGGAAGATCAACCTCGACGTTCGAGTTTGGAACCCGAGAAAATTATAGAATCGAAAACTGGAGTTCGAAGTCGTGGATTTTCCATCGCAGTACCACGCTTTGTTGGGACGACCAGCATACGCTAGATTTATGGCAGTACCACACTATACCTACCTATTATGGAGATTGCCTGGACCCAAGGGACCAATCACGGTCAAAGGGAGTTTCGCCCTAGCTGATAAGTGCGACAAGGATTTCCATCGGTTATCAGAAACCTTCGGGATGCAAGCTGAATACTTGGCATCGAAAAGCATGACTGATTACGACGTACTGCCAGACGTCGGAAGGCCAAACAAAGAATCAACTTTCAACACAGAGAAAAATTCTAAGGAGGTGCGGATTCACCCGACGGATCCAAAAAGACGACATCCATTGCAAACAACATGGATATCGCATAGGAAAGCGCGCTCGTCGAGTTCCTCCGTGAGAACTGGAAAATCTTCGCATGGTGTCCAGCTGACATGCCGGGAGTACCCGGGGAACTTGCCGAGCACCACCTAAATTTGGATCCAACGACAAAACCAATCGAGACAACCTTTGCGGCGTTTTTCGGAACCGAACCGCAAATCCATGCTATCAGAAATAAATCGACTAGAGGAAGCTGGTTTTATCAGAGAGATATCTACAGAAGCCACATGGGTAGCTAACCCAGTGATGGTGCCAAAGAAAAACACGACGAGTCCTTCGCATGTGCGTCGACTTCACGTGTCTCAACAAACATTGCCCTAAGGATCACTTTCCCCTCCCAAGGATCGATCAAATCATCGACTCCACGGCAGGTTGTGAACGTCTTTCCTTTTTGGATGCATACTCTGGTTATAACCAGATCATATTAAAAGAAGATGATGAAGCCAAAACAGCGTTTATTACACCTTACGGCGTGTTTTGCTACAAGACAATGCCCTTTGGTCTAAAAAATGCGGGAGCAACATATCAGAGGATGATGCAGAAGTGTTTAGCAACACGAGATTGGGAAAAACGTGCAAGTATACATCGATGATGTCGTCATAACATCAAAAAAGGGAACAACGCTGATCGAGGATCTCAAAGAAACTTTTGACAACCTCGACAAATTCCGCCTCAAGCTGAACCCGACGAAGTGTTCCTTTGGCGTCCCAGCGAGGAGAACTTACGGGGTTTCTAGTTTCGAGCAAGAGGGATTGAAGCAAACCCCGACAAAATACAAGCCATAGTAACAATGAGGAAGCCAACGAAGTTGAAGGAAATACAGACGACTAAGCCGGGCGAGTCGCGGCTTTAAGCGGATTCGTCGCCGGGTTAGGAGAAAAAGCGTTACCATTTTATGCGCCGATAAAACAAGGAGATAAATTCCGAGTGGAACGAAGAAGCCGATAGAGCTTTCGAGGATCTGAAGCGAAAAATCTCGACACCACCAATCCTGGTAGCTCCAAAGGAAAAGGAACCTCTCTCGCTGTATATTGCAGCTACACCCCAAGTGGTTAGCACGGTGTTAGTTGTCGAAAGAGAAGAAGAAGGGAAAATCCATGGAGTGCAGCGACCGGTATACTTCGTGAGCGAAGTCTTGTCGCCCTCAAAACAAAGGTACCCTCGGTACCAAAAGCTAGCATATGGAGTGTTCACGACGAGCACGAAAATTGCGTCACTATTTTTCGGCACACCCGATCATAGTGGTTAATGAAGCTCCTTTGTCAAACATACTTGAACAACCCGAAGCCACGGGTCGTGTCTCCCTTTGGGGAATAGAACTTTCCCCTCGGGACATCACGTACGAAAAAGAAAAGCAATAAAGTCGCAAATACTACCGGACTTCATCGCGAGTGGATGGAGTTGCAAAATACGAGGACCCCCGGATTTATCGAGAACCCGGACTATGAACTTCGATGGGTCCAAGAGGCTAGAAGGGGCTGGCGCGGGAGTAGTACTCATATCACCCGAAGGCGACAAGTTGAAGTACATCCTTCGGATGACGTTCCCTAACGCATCTAACAATGAAGCGGAATATGAGGCTCTCATACACGGGATGAAGATGGCGAAAGCACTGCGGAGCAACTCGACTAAAAATCTTTGGCGACTCACGGTTGGTAGCTCAGCAAGTTATGAACCAATGTGACGCGATCAATGATAGCATGATGGCATACAAGGAGGTGTACAATGAGCTCGAGAAATTGTTCGATGGATGCGAAGTAAATCATATTAGCGAGATTGAGCAACGACGAAGCCGACGTTCTTGCAAACATCGGGTCGCAGTGCCTTGCAGTCCCACCAGGTGTATTTTGGGAGGAGATAACAGAGAGATCCACTGAGACGACAAAATCAAAAAAGAAGGAGAAAAAAACCCTCGGGGGCTATCAAGGAGAAGCAAGAGGAAGAAGAAGAAGAGCAAGACCTGGTCCTAGTAATACAGATACCATGGATGCAGCCATACATATCATATATCCTCAGGAAAGAAATACCCGATGATCCAGTTGAGGCAAGGCGAGTAATTCGACGCTCCAAAGCTTTCACGGTAGTTAAGGGAGAATTATATAAGCGAAGTATTTCAGGCGTCTTGCAAAGGTGCGTTACACCCGAAGAAGGAAGAATAATTCTAAAGGACGTACATGAAGGAATATGTGGCCACCACGCAAGTAGTCGAGCTATCGCAGCCAAGGTTTTTCGGGCAGGATTCTGCTGGTTGACAGCAATAGAGGACGCTAAGGACATAGTACGAACTTGCGACGCGTGTCAAAGGTTTGCCGCAAAACCTCACTCTCCAGCAGCAGAGCTAGAACCAATACCTTTGTCATGGCCCTTTGCACAATGGGGACTCGACATGGTAGGCAAGTTACACAAATCGTCGCCAGGAGGAAAGGAATACATGCTAGTAGCTGTCGACAAATTCACAAAGTGGATAGAAGCGAAGCCGATAAATTCACCGGACGGAGCATCTGCGAGTAAAATTCATAAAAGACCTCGTCTTCAGATTTGGAGTGCCCCACGAGCATCGTCACGGTACAACGGCGAGCAACTTCACGTCCAATGAATTCAAAGACTATTGCGAAGAGGTGGGTATCAAGCTGAACTTTGCATCAGTTGCACATCCTCAAACCAATGGGCAAGTCGAGAAAGCCAATGGCATCATCTGCAATGGCATCAAGAAGCGCTTGTTAGGACCACTAGAAAAAGCTCGACATACCTGGCCCGAAGAACTACCAAGTGTGTTGTGGAGCATCCGAACAACTCCAAATACAGCGACACAGAAACTCCGTTTTTCCGGTACATGGAGCGAAGCGATGTGCCAATCGAGATAGAGCACAACTCTCCACGTGTCGCGGAGTATGACGAAGAAACGTCGAGAAAAGCGCTAGAAGATGATGTGGACGCACTTGATGAAGCTCGAGATGAAGTATTGTCTCGAGTAACCAAATATCAACAGGACTTGAAGAATTACCACAGTCGACGTTTGCGGCCAAGATCTTTTCAGGTGGGCGACCTAGTTCTTCGGCTCACGCAAAAAAGTCATGAAAAACTCGAGTCACCATGGCTCGGCCCTTACATCGTCACGGAAGTAATCGGAGGAGGAGCATACGGGATAAAGGACAAGAAGACAGGGGTGGAGGAGCCAAACCCCGGAACGTGGCGCAACTCAGGCGGTTCTACGCCTAGAGTCGAAATATAGTCCTTGTAAAACTTCAATGTACTGAAACGCCCGCGAGTTTTCAGACGCACTCTTTTCCTTTTTCGGGGCACCGAGTGGGGCCGGAGGAGGTTTTTAATGAGGCGGGCTCGCGGTGCTGCAATATAATAAAGATAGTGGCCATATCACCTTTCTCTTTATCAACGTGACCAAAGTCATCGCCCCGACGAATTTCAATATAGTTCATCGATAAAGAAGAAAAAAACCTTGCCTTGGTATTCAAATACCTCGTGAGTCAATAAAAATACAAAATAGTACTCGAGTAAAAGCTCGGGGGCTCATATTTGCCTTCAATATATAAATGCCTTGGTCCACAACCTCGCAAATATACAAATATAGTAAAAAGTCACCGAAACACTCGGGGGCTAGACAAACATAGAAATATAATGGTTGCTTTACAATATAGTCATGGACTACAAAGAAGAAATTTCTACAAGAAGAAAATAATTAGTCTTGATTCAGTATGTCATCAAGAGTAACTCTGTTCTCTTCAGGAGCAGCACCAAGAAAATCGGCATAATGGCCATCGGCAAAAAGTCGGCATCCATCCGAAGAAGGTCCTCAATCATTTCTTCGGCTATAGGTGTAACCTTCGTGTTAATCCTATCAACACCAACTCTCCGACGTTTTACCTTTTGATGAACCCTCTCGACAACTTGGGCAAGGTCAAGCTTCGAGTGACAGATCTGGAGCATGATAAGAGCAAATCGGCACCGGCTACCGGTTGTGCTTTGACAAAATCGTGGATACTGCGAGCATCCTTGAACCTTTCCATCAATTCAGGAAGAGTTTTTGGTTGGACATTCCGAGGAAACATGGAGTTGTAAACCATGGATAAGGTTTTGGTACAGAAGTGAAGGAAATCACGGGTTTGAGAGGTACGATCCTGAAATCTGGTAATTTGGCGGGTCCTCTCCGGAGTGGCCCAAAACAAAGAACCATGGTCCAAAGAAAGATTGACAAGGAGGTTTGTCCTAGTGTTTACCCTCTCTTCCTCGGCAGCAGCATCAATAAAGGCACCTATCAACACAACGAAGGGACAACCTTTAGGAGACAATAGCATGAAGATGAAGGGTATCACAAGACGAGACAAACATACCCGACATATCTGCACTGGCTTCATTCATTAACTCGAGCATGAAATTTTCTCGAGTGACCGCTTTTTCAGCTTCAGAAACAGCAATCTCCTTAGCAGCCACAGCCTCGCGGGTTTGCTGAAGGGCAACTTTTTCGGCTTCAGATGATTTACGAGACTGCTCCATCATCACAAGTGTTTGCTTTTTCGCATACTGAAGTTGTTGTCGAAGATCATTCAATTCTTGCGACAAGGTATCATCGACAGGTGCAGTATCGATACTGCAGTTCTCTCCGCGGGGAAGAAGGCGAAGCATTGGAAGGAGTAGGAATTGGAGTATAGTTATCAAATATCAACTGAAATTTAAACAGAACAACATCAAAAAACGAGGCAAAGATAGAGTTCTTCATTAATCTCTTGGGAATAATTACAAGGGCACTACGGTGGAGCTAAGGAAATACGTGTCGCCAAAAGATTACTTTGGCGACAAGAGCAAAAGAAGCAAAAGAAAAACGAGAGGCATGCAACTAGACCTCCGGCCTTGACGAACTAGGAGTCGACGTTGGCTTGATCCCGAGATACGCCAAGATTTTCTTCGTATTGGGCTTGGCCGCCTTCATCAGTGACTTCCACCTCGACTGCTCTATCTGATCGGTGTCGCCAACCTTCGTCCAGTCGAGAGTCTGCTGACTATCAGCAACCAGAGCAACAGTATTTTCAACAGCCACCTTCATATTCTCATGGCGCATCTTCAGCCCAAGATCTTCTGATGTATTGAAAAGCTTGGCAAGGTCAAGGAAAGTCGAAGGTTCCTCTTTCTTCGGGAAGAAGTAGGGGAACAACGCCGACAAAGCCCCACTAGCATTGGCCACGCCTTCACGAATTTCGCGTCCATGGAGCTCCAAAAGAGAAAGTGCGTCAAGGAGAGGGTCATTGACGGGATTCTCCGGATCATAATCTTGGCCTGTTTGGGCTGACACACGAGACAACATATTAGTCGAAAATCAAGACACGGGAAATGCAACAAAATAGAAGAAATTGAGGATATTACTCAGCGTACGTCGACATTGCGACTTCAAACGCTTGATAACTCCTTGCTCACGTGCAGCCTGTGCAGTTTTCTGCTCGTGTAAGGCAGATTCAGCATCTTTGAGCCTTTGCTGCAATTCTTCGACATTAGCGGCCTTGGCTTTAGCATCATCAGCTTCAGCTCTAGCTTCGCTAGCGGCAAGCTCAGCCTTCTTACGAGCCGTCTCACTTTGCTCGAGTTTTTGAGCAAGAGTCTCGGCACGTTGGTTAGCCTCCGCAAGTTTTTCTGTTGAGAAAGGAAAAGGAAGAGAAGAAAGATCAAAAATAGCGACAAGCAGCAGGAGTAAAAAACCAAGGAAAAACAGCAAGTATAAAAGTCGTTACCTTCGGCTCTGCTTGGCATACTCGCGGTACCCAATAAATTGGGACCCGATGCGGATAAGATCCTTGATCATAGGCTGTCAAAGAAGAAGGAAAGAAGGGGAAAAACTTCGGCATTACACAAAGTAGGGGTCCACAAAAGCAAAATAGAGGAAATATAGATCTCGATAAACTTACATCATCCAAGAGCTGCGAGGAAGAGCTGCCCAATTGAGGAGGAGGCTCAACGATCATTTCAACCCTTGCCCTTTTTGGCGAAGGGACAAGGGAGCTTGACGGTGGAGTAGTGGTGACGACGTTTTGTTGAGGAGGCGATGTTTCATCTCCTTCAACTAGCGTGTACGAAACAAGTACGATACGTGACGTGCTTGTCCGAGGAGCCACGTCGGTGGCTCGGTACTTCTTCTTCCTCATCACTAGTAAACAAAAAAGTCGACGAGTATAAAAAGCAAGACAATATAAATATTTCGAGTACAAAAAAAAGGGGGAGAGATAAAATTGACTTACGAGGCTGATGAGGGATTCAACATAAGGATCGTAAGCTGACCTCGGATGAGAAGGAACAACTTCTTCAGCCTTAGAAATGCCGAGAATCCTCGGCATCGGTCATTTTCCTTTTGTTCTTGGGAGAGACGGCAGGAGGAAGGGACTCGGTTGATTCAACGGCCTCGAGATTCAATTTCTTTCTCATGGGAAGCCGCAGATTTGTGAGAACCCGCGACTTCACTTTCGAGAACAGAAGAGCCACCGAGTATCGTCGGCAACGATGGTCATTTCTTCGACCTCTCCACCCTCAGGAAGAGGAGGAAGGGAAGTTATACTAGGATGGTCCTGAAAAAATAGAAACCAAAGAAAAAGTAAAGAGATAACAATACAATGAGATGCAGAAAAAAAAAAGGCGCAACAAGATAAAAATGCGGAAAGACAAAATACCTTGGGGAGTGGATTGGTGGAGCTGTATGGTTCCACGCGACAAGAAGAAGGAACTGGATCTTTGCCCAGGCGAGAAAGTCTTCGAACCAACTTCTCCAAGTCCTTGGTGGAAAGGTCACCGGAGATTCTGTTGGCGTCATTTTTACCGAGTACGTCCAAAGGGGATTTTTGCGAGCTCGAAGAGGCTGCACTCTAATCCTAAGGAAGTAGGCAGTGATTTGAACACCAGATAGCTCCTGGCCTCGAGTATTTTGAAGCTGACGAATGCGAGACATAAGCGCCTCTGTCGCCTTTTTCTCTTCTTCAGAAGCTTCGGCATCCCAGGAGCGACGACGCTGAATTTTGGCATTCCCGTCGAAGGGAATTATGTTGTGCTCAACGGAGTTGGCGCTTTCTTCGTGAATGTAAAGCCACCTCTTGCGCCATCCTTGGACAGAATCAGGAAACTTGACGTTGAAATAATCGACATCAGTACGAACACGAGATAACAACGCCACCTATGTTATAAGTGACGTTGTGGGAGCCATTGCGGCGGATGCGAAGATGCGTTTCCAAAGAGCCCAATTAGGAGCGACTCCAAGAAAGCATTCGCAAAGGGTGATAAAAATAGAAATGTGAAGGATGGAATTGGGGGTCAGATGATGCAATTGAATCCCATAAACGAAAAGAAGGCCGCGGAGGAAATCATGAATTGGAGGTGAAAGGCCGTGGATAAGATGATCAACAAAACTAACCCGATACTCCATTGGAGGCTTGGGATAGCTTTCTTCACCGGGAAGCGGATGGCGTCTTCCTTCTTCATCGGGCCAAGCCTTTTCATCAGAGTTGGCGTCTTGGTTGGAGATTTTGGATCTCTCCCACTCAAGATCTTCAGCGGCCATCGCGGACTCTGGAGTGCTGTGGCGAGTCAAACGCGCACGCGGTGGCATTCACGGCAGCGGAGTGAGCAATGTATGCGAGAGCGAGAAATCGGCGAAGATTGGGCGCAGGGAAAGATTTGCGAAGAGGAACAGGTGAGCGGCGCAAGCGAGGGGATGAACGGAGGTTGAAGACAGGTTTATATAAGAATTGGGTGAAGCAGTGTGCCGTTGGATGAGGAGATCGTGTGGTGAGAATGGATCTTCTAGATTCAAGGGCAAAAAAGTATTTTTACTGAGATAGGCGTTACCGTACGTGTGCCAGAAAAAGCGGAGGACGTGTGTTCCCCACTTGCACGACGTGTCAGCATGGTGGAAACCATGGACCCACAAAACAGAAAAATCTCGGCAATAGATGGAGTTGAAGAAAATTTGACAAGGGCAAATATGTCGACAAGAGAAAGGAGAATGGCGACGAGGATAAGTTATTAGAATGCATCGGGAGCCTTTGGTCGAAACAAGTTTTTGCCCAAATGCTCGGGGGCTACTTCGAAAAAAGTAAAATTTCGACAATGGCAAATATAGAAAATGTTGAGCCTACAGTCAAGCACAAGTTCTTGGCTGTAGCCTCGGGGGCTACTCCCATCGGGAGCGCTGTTCGCGCACCCGACAAATAAAAAAAAAAAAAATAGAGAAAAAAGAAAGAGAGCAGAAGAAGGAGGAAAGAATATCAGGAGATAATGGCAATATAGCGACAAGGTGGACTAAAATGTTGAGCCTACAACCAAGCACAAGTTCTTGGCTGTAGCCTCGGGGACTACTCCCATCGGGAACGCTGTTCGCGTGCCCGATGAAATTAACAAAGGAAAAATAGAACAAGCAAGAGAGTATATTTCGAGTTATCATTAACTCTCCATATACTCCCATCGGGAGAGCAATATAAGTCATATTTGACTCGATAAAATGTGCCATTCCAACAGCCGGAAAAGCACTTGACAATATATTCTCAGAACGCCGAAGTTGCGATCAATTTCTGAATGCCGCAAAATTGCGAAGGTAAGACCCCAGACCTATTCTGCTGGGCGTGGCATCGCCGAAGACTGCGCTCTGCTACTTTTATCCGTATCAACAGATACGAAGAAAAATCCTAACGGACGCGTTAGGTACTCGATAAATTTAATCGGGACTCGACAGAATGGTAAGACCTTAAGCGGCGCTCGTCGAAGTTTACACCGAGTATCCCGAAATCATGTCCGGGGACGTGATTTTGAAGTAGGTTTTTGCGGATTGCCACTAGAGCAGTTAACTAGTACCTGATCCGTCAGATGAACTAGCCCCAACTACCAATATCCCTGTACAATATAGAATTTTATGAGAAAAAGTATGAAAGTTAGAGCTTTCGAGTAAAAATAAACGAGTAGAGATTTTCCCCGACTCTATGATTCAAGCAAAATCTCGGGGCTACTCGACATAGGCATCCCAAATGGGCCTGCCTAATATAGTACCCGGGGTTTATTGAAGGCCCACTACCCGAAGAATAAGAAGACTCGAGAGCCCAAGATGTATTTAAGGAAAAGATAGAGTTGTAATAGGAGGTGTTATTTGTAATCTGGCGGGATGAGTTAGAAACCATCCCGGACTACGTAATCCTTGTATAGCACGAATCCCTCGGCTCCACCTATATAAAGGGGGGTCGAGGGACGAGAAGATCATCGAATCATTGTACTGCAAACCCTAGTTTTCATATTCGTCGAGTACTTTTCGGCTGAAACCTTCGAGATCTACTTGCCCTCTACTTCTAACTAAACCCTAGCCTACAATCCATAGGCATTGACAAGTTAATCCCTTGTCAATACCTATGTTTGGCTACTGTGTTTTTGGGTTTCTGTCTTGAGATTTGAATTCTAATGATTTCCTTCCTACTTTGGTTTAAAACATTTACTTAGAGTTTCAGGAGTTGTTACCTGCGACTCAAACTAGGTCTAAATAAAAAATGGATTTACCTTAGGGTGAACCCAATATTCTTATCGTGGCAAATGGCTTGTGTGTGTTTATGATCAAAAAGTTTTGCAGTTGTTGATGCTTAGGAAAAAGATTTGGAAATGATGACCAGAAGGTGGTGCTGATGGTGGTGAGATATTAGTTTAAACTTTAGGTTTAGGTTTAGTCGAGGACTTGACAATTTGGTAACTAGGGTTTCCATTATGTTATTTTATTTTGCACTAGTAAGAAAAACGCTATAAGGGGACACTCATTGGCACCGCACCAGTCTAAACGCACGTGGGCGGTATTATTAGCCTCGAGCCGAAATCAAGCACGTGACTGGTACTACATAGCGGAGAGTAGCGCACGTGACTAGTAGGTAGGGTCTGGATGTACTCGGGTCTAGTACCCGCAGCACGCGCACGCGACTGCTATCTCCATACCAGTTGCGTGTGCCTTTGCCCGCCCGCTTTCAATATATTGAGATGATGTGATGAGGTCTAAGACCCCGTTTGTGGCCCGATCTTGCGGTTGACCCGAAATCCAAGGAGGGAGAGAGGGAGAGCGCGAAGAACACGATGAACACGGCGAACACGAAGAACTCACGCACGCACACCAACCCGATACAATCGATACTTACCCCCGTGGCTCGATGGACCACGCCAATAGAATCAACCTGGGAGAGACGCGCGGTAGAATCCCGGAGTGAGAGATCGGTGAGGGAGATGAATCATGGAGTGGGAGAGAGAGTGGGTAGCACTAGAATCTCACACTCACAAATCCATACATCCATCAAGGGTTGCCTTGGATACAAAGGGGATGAAACCCTAGGGAGACAAAGCTCAAAGTCATGTTTAAGCCTAAATCTTGTCTAAAGAGGTAAGGGGGCGACCTAGGGGCTTATATAGGCATACAAGGCGACTCGGGTCGAAGAGGTACGAGTTGGTGGGTCAAACCCGTGAAATCCGGTCACGAGGCCGGTTGGACCGGGCTCGGGACCGGCCCATCCGGTCCAAAACCGGATCCTGGACCGGACGGTGACCGGGCGGGGCTTCGGAGCCCCGGGATTGCTTCCGGATGGCACCGGTCGACGTTCGGTCGAAAACCGGCCAGGCCGGTTAGAGCCGGTCGGGCCGGGCCGTGACGGTGGTCGGTCGAGGCCCGGTCGACCGGGCTCGTGACCGGGTGGTCCGGTCAGGAGCCCGATCAGACCGGCCCTGTGACCGGCCGGCCTTCCTCCTCTCGCCTCTTCTTCCTCTTCCCTCCTTCTTCCTTCATTCTTCTTCTTCTCTCTTCCTTGCACCATGGGAGTTCCTTCTCTGCGGTTCCTCGATGACTCTTGTACCTAATGACATGTAACACACCGACATGAGGTAGCATTCCATCCAAGGTATTGACGAGGTCGAGTGTCGAGAGGAAAGAGTTCACCTTGACGTATATGGCGGGGGTTTGTGTTGTTGGTCCACTTGGGGGACTCCTTGGCCATGGTGTAGCGTCGATGATAGGTGGGGTTGCGCTTGTTGGTCCACTTGGGGGACTCCTTGGCCATGGTGTAGTGTCGACGATAGGCGGGGCTACATCACGCCCGTACTTGTGCTCGCCAGCTCCTTGATTTAGTTTCGTCGGGAAAGGCATCGATTGGCCCCAGCCTGTCGACTCGTACTCGGCTCCTTGATTGTTGTAACAATTTTATCCTTGGACTAGTATGAAACATTATTCCGTTGCGAGAACCCATGTTTGTAATGAACACTATGCCGGCAATGTTGTCGGCCGTACTTTTGTCATAATATCTTCGTTTGTACTTCTTCTCGATAGGAATTTCTCGTACCTCTCCCGATGGGAGTTACATTGGATGCTTTATTTGCCCATAACCATCATCCTTTTGACGCAGTTGCCTGCAGGTTTTCCCGGTGCCCTCGTTTGTTGATGAGTCTTCGGGCGTTCTTCCCGAAGGTGATCGGGTCCAACGGATGAAGGACCGAATCACGCAGATGGAAAAGGACCTGCGTAGCACTTACGCCTTGGCTGCAATTGTCAATAAGAAGAGCGAGATTGCAGCCGTCGTAGAGCGGTATGCTCTTATTGAGCTTCATAAGGCTACCGAAAGCTTGAACTGTGAGTCCTTTGATCTCTGCGCCCTTTGATTGATAGAATCTTAACTGATCCTTTGCCTACTTCGTGCTAGCTCATAGCTCCGAACCGTGCGGAGGAGAACAAACGGATCCACGAGCGTGTGAATGCATTAACTCAACTGTCCTCACCGAAGAGATCTTCCGGCGGGAGCACTCGAAGGCTTCAGGCTGTCGCAGCAATTTCAGGATCGGGTTCAGCAGGTCCACAACTTCTTTGACAAGTGTTACAAGGCTATGAGGGTTGTTTGGAAGACGATGTTCCCTTTGAACGCAGCTTCCCCGACGCTCCTTACTTTGATGTCTGAATTTGGTAATGCCAAGAAGATTCGAGACTTGGTACGTTCGTTAGTGTTTTTGCAAGGGCCAGGTTTACACTTGCCCTTGTGCTTGCCCGCTATCCTTCGGCAGGTTTACTCGTCGATTGCCAACGCGACTGGAGATTTAGAGGCACTGTATCCGAAGGTATTGTTGCCTGCTAACATAATTGTTGATAGGCTCGAGGAGAACTCAAGGGTACCTGAAGAAGGAGAAACTTCGCAAGGGTGAATTCAAGGTTTAAATGTCCGTTTTGTAAATAGACAATTTGGCTATTTTATCCAAGTGTTTGGATTTATGACGCCTTTTTATTCGGTAGGTACATGCGTATGTACTTTTACCATGTTATTGCCGTTGGCAAGTTTTGTCTTGAGCGAATCTTAGTTGCTCGTTTAGATGTATGTATATTGGTTGGTTAGCAAATCATTTGAGTGATCAGCTCGTGTTGCAGGTCTTGCTAGACCCGTTGTATGCGCAACTTTGCTTTCAACCGTTTTAAATTTCGACATGCACTCCCGAATATTTCGGGTGTAGTGATTCTCGCCGATGAGCCCGTTGTTCCTTTGATATTTCCATAAGTAAAATATCGAACGTGGGTTGTTGTTTATATGTATTTCCAATTTCTTGCTATTTACGACACTCGTAGAGGCATCTATAAGCGGAGGAAAAGGTGAACGTCCTTTAGCACTCGTAGAGGCTTTTTTGGAGCGCGATCTTCTGCCTTGTACTATGTTTGCATAGTGACGGGGCTTAGAAGTTTGTCGTTACTGCAATGCTTAACAAGGAAATAAGGCTTAAGTTCTTATTAATAAGGTAAACACGATGCGAAAGGGCGGAAAAGGGGAAGCCCTGTTTAAAGTAAGGGAGAAAAGAGAGTAAAGGCTAGTAGACTGATTAGGTACGGAAGGGGTTCTTCTCCTCTTCTCGGCTTCTTCACCGCGTCGATGATTGTCTGCAGCGTTGCTCGGTTTCGTCGTGGGTTTGGGCGGTGATTGCCATCGTCTTGCTATCTCCTAAGCCTTCAGTGCCATCGGCTGCCGATCCCTTTATCGCCGAGGCTCCGGCCGCCGAAGTTTGTGCCGCCGAAGCTTCTATCGTCGAAGCTTCGCCGTCGAAGCTTTAAGGGTGAGAGCGGCTGAATTCTTCTTGGCGTCCCCGCCATCTTTTTCTTCTTTAATTTCTCGTATAGACAGCTTGGGCGGAGGGTCGACGATTTCTTGCTGTGACCCGAACTTTGCAGCAATCCTCTGAAAGTCGCGATCACAATTGTCCGAGCGTGAGAAACTTCCATAGACTGTGATGTTTGTCCCGTTGTTCCCAGGCATTTTCAGCTTGAGGTATGCATAATGCGGCACAGCCATGAACTTGGCATACGCTGGTCTCCCGAGTATAGCGTGATATCTGTGACTCCCAGTTCACCACTTCAAACTTGATCTTCTCCTTCCTGAAATTGTCGGCCCCACCAAAGATGACATTCGGTAGACTTTGCCAAGAGAGTAGCCCGGTGCGGTTGGAAGGATCCCGTGAAAGCGTGTGTCTGTTTCTTCCAACATGTTCATGGTGATCCCCATACTTCTAATTGTGTCGACAAATATCAGGTTTAGCCCGCTTCCACCATCCATGAAAACTTTGCTCATCTTGAACCCCCAACTTGTGCTTTGGTATGGTCATCGGGTGATCTGCTCGATCGAACGTAATGTTCTGAGAGGACCATTCGACGTACTCAGGGATGTTTGCCATGATGCTTTCTGCCAAGTTGATCTCTCGGGTGAGTTTCTTCATCTCTCTTTTCGAGACACCTGTCCTATGGATCATGCTCATCTGCCCTCGTGGTGGTGGAAATGCCTCGTTGGGTTGATGAGGTTGAGCTTGCTGGGACCTCGATGTTGTGGTGGGGGTGGCGGTGGTGGTGGTAGCTGTTGCTGGCCCGCTCGCCTGGATGAGTTTATGCATATCGATGAACCGCCGATGGTCCCTGAGCAGGTGGCTAGACTTTATTTTACCATCCTTGGAGTCGGTATATGAATGCAGGTAGCATGGGGCGTTGATCTGCTCGGCGTAGGGCAGTTCGGGTGCTCTCTGTTGTCGTGGTTTATAGTTGCCACGGTTCCCAGAGTTGCTCCGATTACCGTCCCGTCGATCGTCTCGCTCGTCATCATACCGATCGCCCTGCCGATCGAGTAGCTCCGCGGCCACCAAGTTGTTGTCATCGTAATCTGCGGTTCTTCCTTCTCTTGTTGCGATCCCTACGGCCACCCGAATCGTGTTTCGGCTGGTCATCTTCTTCATCGTCGCTGCGTTGTCGTGGCCTTCGAACGTTGTCTTCGCCATCGACCCGACTGTTGGCGATTTCCATTAACCTGGTTATGGTTTTCGGGCTTTTGCGCCCAAGTTCCTCTATGTAGCTTTCTCGCCGAACGCCGTCGCTGAAAGCGTCGATTGCTCGTCGACGGATACGTCTTCCGCGGCGTTCGGGAGTTTTGTGAATCTCCCGATGTATGAACGCATCGATTCCTTCTGCCTCGCGGCAATTCCGCAGCTCTTCGATCCCGACGGGCCTCTTGTATGTTGCTTGGAAGTTGGCGACGAAGGCATCTACTAGGTCATCCCATGATTTAACAGAACCTTTCGGCAGCCCCCTTAGCTAGGCCCGTGCTGAATCCTTCAAGTAAAGTTGTAAACATTGCATTGCTGCTATCTGGTTTCCTTTGTGCAGGATCACGGTGCTGCGGTAGTCGTCTATCCAGGATCTTGGTTCTTGCTGCCCATCGTACTTGGCGGCGTCGGTAGGGGTGGGCTTGAATTTTTGGGCGGCATCGTTTCGCGGATCTTGTAACTTAGACAGTCGGCTCCCCTGAGCTCGCCGTCGTACTCCTGGTCTTCATCCGAAGAATCGCTCGTCGTCATCCTTCCTAGCGGCGCGTCGCCGCCTTGCTTTGTCGATCCTGCTCTGGGTGATTTCGTCTCGAGCATCTCTCGCATGATGTTTTGACCCACTGCCTTGGATGGTGGTCCTTTCTTTTGGCGGGGCTAGGTTATTCCCTAATATTGCGAGACTCTCCAGGGCACCTCGATGAGCTTGAGCCATGGATCCTTCGGGGCGTTGGTTGATGAGGTATGCGGCGAGGTTGGCCGTTGCTCCAGCAACGGTTTTCGGCCGTGGCATGCCGGCGGTGTCCATAGTCATAAAGGATTTGGTGAGATTCGACGTTATTTCTCTGGCGTCATCTTCTGAGAGCCTGGATAGTCTTGACCGGTTCTTGCCTGTTCCGTGAGTGTTTCGGGAGGCGCTCCCTTGCGAGCCCCTTCGCCGTTCGGCCGGAACGATCCGCCGCAGATAGGCGTCTTTCGAGGCTGGCTTGCTCTTTCGACAGAGTGCTCCCGATTTTTCTCTAGTATGGAACGGTAAGCATTGAGGGTTCCAACTGAAGTTCCTGCGGGAGCGGCGTGTTGTTGAGTACTGCTGCCCTTGCCGCCGCCCACTCCTCATCCGCGATGGTGTAATCGCCGTCGCGGTTGCCGGCGCCGTTTTCAAAACTTGCCCTTCTACTCGGAACGGGGGTATGGTCCTCGCCTCCTCTCGCGCCTTGCGTTTCCCGTGTTATTGGCGACATAAACCTGGTGGTGTGCCGTTCTTCGGGTGGTTCCCTGGATGATGCTGTCGATACTGTCCTCTCCCGATGAATACTGGGCGTTGCAGATGAACGGCGTGTCGCTTGATCCCAGCCCGTGCCTGGTGTCGCAGTTCAGGCAGTAGTACGAAGTTAGTTTCGAGGATGAGGAGTCATCCGACCCTACCGACATGGAGGACACCGAGCGGGGAGCCGAGGGCACGGGTGAGCACGTCGATCCGGTCAGTCCAGCCGACAGATCGAGTGACGCACTTGAACCCGTCGATCCGGAGGTGGGGGATTCCAGCAATCGAAGGATTCCCTCTATGTTGACGTTGTAGTGGACGCTGCCGAAGGTCATCTCCATGTTCCCTTGTAGATCTGAGAAGTTCGAGCGGGAGGAATTGCTGTGTGGAGTAAACTCGTAGGAGCCGAATCGAATCGGGCTTCCCAGGATTGGTGACGACGGTGTTGACGAAGCTGCTGATGAAGCTGCCGGCGAAGCCGCCGGCGTCATGATCGGATCTGCCGATGCCCTGCCTTGTGCCGACAGGGTTCCCACACACGGCGCCAATTGTCGAGGGTGCTCCTCGGCAATGCCCTCCGATAGGGGCTTAGGGTTGATGGAATCCTGTAAGCTGACACGAGACATCGGTTCACAGACAAGCGGGGAGAGCGATTTACCCAGGTTCGGGGCCCTCGATGAGGTAAACCCTTACGTCATGCCTGTCTGTTCTTTGATTATGATGAAAACATGTTACAATGGGGTGCCGAATAGTTCGGCTGTAATCTCGTCGAGATGCTGGTTGCTAGGGTAACCTAGTTCTACGCTTCTGTTGGCTAGTATTGCTAAGATTGGTTGTGTCCCCCGATAGCCCCTCTCCTGGCCTTTATATAGGTGGCCAGGTCCCAAGAGGTCTAATCGAGTACGAATAGGTTTACAATAGATCTATCTCCAATCTTTCCTTGTTCGGCTTTTTCTCCGCCTTGCTTTCCAAGTAATCTTCGGCCGCACCGCCCTAGTGGCCCATCTTGCCATCGGGTTCCTTCATGGGCCTCCCGGTTGGGCCGTGCAGGGTAGAGCAACATTGGTTACCCGAAGGGTAATGCCCACGTCACTTGAGGATCCGGGTGAGGGGAAGATTTGGAGGAAAAGGGAGATAGAACTCATGGTTGTATTGAACTGAAGAACTTAACCAAATGGCCAGAGGTTGAAGAAGGTACGGACTACCAGGTAAAAACCTACAGCCCAAGTGTTGATCGTCTATCCGTCCGTCCCGCACAGAGATGCCCCTCCTCTCCTTATATAGGGGAGAGAAGGCTTACAAGGGAATAAACCCTAGAGGTATCTATGGTGACCTAAGCTACTTTATAAAGCTTCTTTGGCTCCAGGGATGACGCTTCTGTCTTTAATCAGAGGGCTAATGACCTCGTCCGGCTTCTTTTACGTCATCCTCAGCTTTGGCGTCAGGGCTTCGATTAAACCTGAGGTGCTTCGATCACCTTGTCCTTTAGTCCTTGAGGGAATCTTTGACCAGGGTGCCGACATGCTACAGTTGAACCTATGCCGGATCTCCGGTATCTTTACCTATGAGCTCCGGCTTCTTTGCTTTTGTGACTCAATCTCTTCTATACTCCGGCACTCCGGCATACCCCTCCTGGTATACCAGACCGTACTAACTTAGTGACATAGGCATCCCCAATGGGCCTGCCGAAGATGGTACCCGGGGTTTACTGAAGGCCCATAACTCGAAGAATAAGAAGATTCGGAAGCCCAAGTTATTATAAAGGAAAGCTAGAGTTGTATTAGGAAGTATTACTTGTAATCTTGCGGGACAGGTTGGAAACCCTCCCGGACTCTCGTAACTTGTGTATTACGAATCCCTCGGCTCCGCCTCCTATATAAGGGGAGTCGAGGGACAAAGAGGATTGATGTCTACGGGTGCTTCTATTCTTGTAGACGGTGTTGGGCCTCCAAGAGCGAGAGGTTTCTAGAACAACGAGCAAGTTTCCCTTAAGTGGATCACCCAAGGTTTATCGATCTCGAGGAGGAAGAGGTCAAAGATATCCCTCTCATGCAACCCCGCAACCACAAAGCAAGAAGTCTCTTGTGTCCCCAACACACCTAATAGGTGCACTAGTTTGGCGAAGAGATAGTGAAATACAGGTGGTGTCGTGGATGTAACCACGGCGAGATGCTACGAGGGTAGCACTTCGTTGATGCGAGGGGAAGGGAACATCGCCATCTACGGGTCGAGGTGCAAGGGACGCAAGGTTTTACCCGGGTTCAGCCCCTCCGGAGAGTAAAAGGCCTACATCTGCTAGATCTTATTGCTCGGTGGAGAATTACAATGGGGAGGCTCGGTCGGCGTGGAGCCAAGAGCTTACAAAGGGGAGATTGGATCTCGGATGATGTGTCCTTCTAGGGTTTAGCCGGGGGTTTATATTTCCACCCCCGGCTTAGGGTTACAAAGGGATAACACCGAATCGTATCAGTTACTACAAATCCGGGATACCGCACCCTTCTTCAAGTAATCTCTATCTTGAACCGAGCAGATCTTCTCCTTAGGACTTCGGCCCAGTCGCCTTCGGGCCCAGTCGGTTGGGCGACTGGCGGTCCTCCCTGTGCCTTCATCCTCATGGCGAGTGGGACTGGCGACCCACCCCCTATGGGCATACCCCCATCAGTAGTCCCCGAGCGCGGTGGTGACGAAGTGTAGATCCGGCACGGGTCGCGGAGAGGCGCGAAGGCGGATTGAGGTGAATCGCCGCCGGGCTCCCGAAGTAAATTCCAGCGGATCGCTAGTCTTCACTCGCCTGAACTTGATGAGCCATTCGACGCAGGACAGTCGGCGTTGTGCCAGTCGTCGTATGGCAGTCGGCGCATGCCAGTCGCCGCAGGTCAGTCGGCGTAAGTCTCGTGCGCGGACACGTGGAGGAGGCAACGGCTAGATTTCACGTTGACCGAGGTGCAGACCGTTTGCATGGAGTTGACCGTTGGGCCCGATGGGACTGTTAACGGCTAGTCTTAACGCCCGTTCCACTGATTCCGCCGCCGATCCTGACCGTTAATCACGGGGCGGCGATCTCGCGGCGAATCAACGGGTGGATTTGGTGCTTATCTGGGGCGAGTGCAGCGATATAAAAGGCCAAACCCGGGGTTAGGGCTTATCACTCCGCCACATTCTTCCTTCATTCTCTTCTCTTTTCGCCAAGAGCTCCCGAGCGCAACCATGGCGGCGAGAGCCGGGGCAAGTCCAAGGTCACGCGCGAGTCCCTCCTTCCGTACGTCGCCTCCGGGGTCATCCCCGAGTTCAAGCGGAGCGCCGGCGAGTTCCGCCGGCGAACGAGGTGGAGCCGCTCCCGAGGCCGGGCGAGTCGTGCTTTTCCTCAGCTTCCTGGATCGCGGATTCGCGCTCCGTCCTCCGACTTCATCCGCCAGCTTGTTGGCCTTCTACGGCATCAAGATATGCGACTCGGGGCCGCATAGTGTGCAGCAGATCTCCTCGTTCGTGGCGCTGTGCGAGTGCTACCTGGGCTGCCCGCCATACTTCCCTTTGTGGGTATCGATCTTCCATGGGCGGGCGACCCGGGCCAGCAAGAGCAGCGAGGCGCTGATCCCGAATGGCGGGATCACCTTCCTGGTGAAGTCCGGGGAGAGTTTCATCGACATGGCGCTCCCCAAGAAGGCGCAGTCGCAGTGGCGCCGCTTCTGGTTCTACGCCAAGGAGTACACTCCCCCCGGCGAGGTTTGCATTCCTCAGTTCGACCCCGAGCCCAGCGTCCCGCGGCGTCTCAACGTCCGGTCGCTGCCACGCGAGCAGGAGGAGGTGGTGAAGGGGATGCGCCAGGCGATCCAGGCTCTGAAGGACACGGGCCTGACGGCGGCCAACATGTACAACTGCTGGCTCGGCCGCCGGCTGATCCCCCTGCGGTGCCGAGCCCACTTCATGTGGGAGTACCGGGGGCAAAACGACTGCACCCGGTCGACGGCGACCGAGTGGGATGAAGGCGAGTACCGAAAGGCGCTCGCCAAGATTACCACGGCCTCCTTTTCCTCCTTCGAGGACGGCCTACAGCCCTTCTCCGAGGACAACCCGGCGCCTCAGGTATTGACCTGTCCGACAGCCCCGGATGCTTAGGTAGTGCTTCTCATTTCTAACTTGTTTCCTTGACTCAAATCCAGCGGTGGCAGAAGGTCACCGACCATCTCCCCCTCTCGGTCGGGAAGGAGCCTCCGGAAATGACCGAAGGCGAGGAGGAGGAGGTAGACGACGAGGAGGAGCGCACCGAGTCGGACTCCGAAGCGCGGAGACTTCGTACGAGTCCCGCGCGGATCGAAGAGGGCGCCGGGTCTTCATCACAGGGCGCTCCGAAGCCGCGAGGAAGGCGAAGGGGACGAGGAGGCGACCTCTCGCCCGGAGGAGAGGGAGCCTTCAAAGGAAGGGGCCGAGCCGCTGCCCAAGCGGCTGCGCCCCACTATCTTGGAGGGCTCCATAAAGCTTCAGTGCCCCCTGAAGGACGTGATCGACGCTGGAGCCCGAGCCGGTCCGGGCGTGAAAGCGATTCCCACGGTGAAGTAAGTACTCCTTGTCGAACTTGTTCTCTTCGTGGCGAGATTGGCTAATAACCCGCCTCGCTTCCCTGCAGGTCCAAGAGGAAGGTCCTGGCACGACCGGCTCCGACTGGGGCGGCGGCCACGAGGGCGGCTGAGGCGAAGAAGGCGGCCGAGCTGAAGAAGGCCACGGGGAAGAAAGCGGCGCCTTCCGACCTTGGAGGCATGGGGTCGGCTCGGGAGGAGCCTGTGGCTGCGAGCCAGGCTGAGAAGGCGAGTGCCAGCCGTGCCGACCTCACCGCCAACATTTTCCCCTTGCCCAGCGTGGGTCGCGAGGCCCCGGCAAGTGCGGCGATGGGACCGAGCGCCGCTCCCCCCGTGGTAGAGGAGGAGCCGGCGGGCGTCGGCGCGACTGAGGGTCAAAGGGCGCCCGAAGTCGAGGACGACACCGCCGAGGAGGGTGGCCTCTCGGTGCCGATGAAGGAACGCCGGTCCAAGGCCGCCAGGGACCGAGTCCACCCTGGCGACCCCGAGGCGGGGGCAGATGGGGCGCCGTCGACCGACGCGGTGATGCAGGCGGGTGCAGCGGCCGATTCGCGCCGCCGTCCGCCTTCTACCTTGTCCTTCACTGAGCTCCACGCGGCGCTTGGTGAAGCGCATGTGGTGAGTATTCCCGAACTCGCAGCCTCCGCCGTCCCCCGGTCCCCGAGGGTCGGCTTGGCCTCGTAGGGGCGAGTCGAGTCTTCTTCGTCCTTCCCGGACTGTGCTTACTCGACCTTCGCGCTGGTTTGGTGCGGGCGGAGGTTAAGCGACCGACCGCGCTCGTGGAGGAGGCAGCGCAAAAGAACCGGAAGCTCATCGCTCGCGGGCGATGAAGTCATACCCGCTCGCTTTCCCCTCCCGGGTCGCGCTTGCCTTGTTTGTAATTTTGGTCTCACCGCCCCCTTTTTTGTAGCGCGAGGCGCGAGCGAAGGCGCTTGCCGAGGCTCGGGAAGGGTTCGTCAAGGAATCCTTCTACCGCGAAGCCGAATTCCGGGCGCAGCAGGCCGAAGAGGCCCGGAAGAAGGCGAAAGCGGAGGTGGCGGACCTGACGAAGGTCCTGGAGCAAAAGGGGCGGGAGCTGGAAGATGTCATCGCCGAGTACAAGTTGAAGCTGGAGGCCGCGACGGAGGCACGGGATTCCGCACGTGGGGCCGCCGCAGCTCTGCGAGAAGAAGTCGCGGCCTTGAAGCAGCAGCATGCCTAGGAGTTGGCCGCGGAGAAGGAGGCGTCCGAGGGCATCGTCCTGGCGGTGCAAGCCGAGAAGACCAGCTTCGAGGCCTTCGTCCGCGAGATGTCGCGACAGCTGCTTGGTAAGTTTCCGTGTCCCCCCTGTTGTGTTATTGTCGATTGCCATGGCGGCGAGTCCCCGAGTGTGGCGAGTCGGCTTCGGGAGCTAGTCCCCGAGCCTGGCGAGTCGGCTTCGGGAGCCAGTCCCCGAGCGTGGCGAGTCGACGTTGGGGGTCAGTCCCCGGGCGTGGCGAGTCGGCTTCGGGACCCAGTCCCCAAGCGTGGCGAGTCGACGTCGGGGGTCAGTCCCCGGGCGTGGCGAGGCGGCTTCGGGACCCGGTCCCCGAGCATGGCGAGTCGGCGTCGGGGTCGAGTCCCGGGCGATCCCGTGCATGGCTGGTTGGTGTGGAGGGCGAGTTCTCACTTCTCGTTCTTTTGTTGTTGGTTGTAGGTACGAGCGACTTCACGGAGACGGCGACTCCACGGGAGTGCTTGTCGACCGCGACCGCGCGCATCATTGCCTGCGCGGGGGAGATATTGGCGGCGCTCCGAGTACTTGAGTCCGCGGGAGGTGATTCCGCGGGACACGCCGTCCGTCTTCGTGGCCGTGTCCAACATCCCGGCTGTTGTCGACCGGCTTCGCCGCTCCTCCTGCCGCGTTGGCATTACCATGGCTTTGAGCATGGTGCCGGCGCACTACTCCGAGGGGTTCGACGTGGAGGAGGTCACCGCTGGCTTCCCTCGGAGACCGGTGAGTTCGATGTCGCCGAGGTGCTGCGCTTGATGGAGGCGGTGCGCCCCTTTGCCGACCGGGTGCCGGCGACCGCTGACTTGGAGACTCACATCCCCAGCCGGGCGGCGCACCGGGGACGCGGAGAAGGAGGCTAGTCCGGTGGACTACCCTGCGGAGCGCCTCTTCCATGCCGCGGCCACCGGCTCCTTGTCGACGTACCCGGTCGTCGTGTACACGCCGAAGTTTCGTCATGGCGATGGCGGCGCCGAGCCTGTGTTGGAGGAAGCTCCGGGGCCGTCCCAGTAGGTTCTTGAGCCCCTGTGTAAGAAGTAACTTGAATTCCCGCGAGCGGGTGTCAGTTGTAAATAAAGTGGTAGCTTTTGCGTAACTATAATTCGATGGTTGCTTTTGAATTTATGTTATTGTGGCGGCGATGCTTTGGAGTTGGGTCCGACTCTCCATGGCCTTCAGGCCAGTCGCCTTGCGACCCCGATGAAGGCTATCGACTTGACTGTTTTCCTTGTCGAGCTGGGCGTCCCCAGTCGCAGTACGTAGTCGTTATAGTGCGGATAGCAGCCTCATGGGTGGAGTAGCGGTGAGTTTGTAGTTGCTGCTTGTTTGTATGTAGCGCGCCACTCGTCGTGGCTCGGTGAGCCAGTCGCTAGGCGACTCCAAAGGGGGTCTTTGCGGGCGTTTTTCCTTGGCGAGCCGCGGGTCCGTTTTGCGGGGTCCCTGGTCGAAGTACTTGGCCACGCAATTCGCCAGCCTAAGGTAGAGGAGGGCATTGGTGTGCTGTATAGCGTAGCACGAGACCGGTCGCCGTGGCCCGTGGGGCTGGCCGAGCATGCGGCCCTGCTGTGGGTTCCAGTCGCCGTTTTTCGCCCGACGGCGTAAGGGGTGGTGGGCGACCGGACCTGGTGTTGCGTCCAGTCACGCCGCCATGCCCTTGTTAGCCCGGCTACTTGGCCGATCGTGGACTTCACTCTTCCAGCAGCGGCGACCGAAGGTCTCTCAGTACCGAGTCGCTTGTCGCGGCGACTAGGCCGGTATGTACCGGGATGAGAGATGGAGATAGCTAGCGGGTGAAGGAGAGGCAGTCGGAGTTGGAGATCAATGCGGTCGGCGATTTTTATTAACCTCTGAATTTGCGGGCTACACTTTGTCCTTAGGTGTAAAACCGTCGGAGGAGGTTCACGTTCCGTGGGCGCTCCACCTCTCGGTGAGCGGTTCGCCTTTGTCGTCCTTGCGGACGTCTGTGAGGTAGTAGGAGTCGTTGCCGAGTACGCGACTGACGGCGAACGGTCCTTCCCAGGGCGGGGACAGCTTGTGCATGCCTTTCTTGTCTTGGATTAGCCGGAGCACGAGGTCTCCGACTTGGAAGGAGCGACTCCGAACGCGACGACTGTGGTAGCGACGGAGATCCTGCTGGTAGATGGCGGTCCTGGGAGAGTGCGAGGTCTCTGGCCTCATCAAGGAGGTCGATGTCATCTTGGCGAGCTCGCTCGTTGTCTTCTTCGGCGTAGTTGGCGACCCGAGGCGAGTCGTAGGCGATGTCCGTGGGCATAACGGCCTCGGCGCCATACACCGGGAAGAAAGGCGTGAAGCCGGTTGACCTGTTTGGTGTTGTGCGGATGCCCCACAATATCGAAGAGAGCTCTTCCGCCCAACAACCGGCTGCGCGTTCCGGGGGCACAACCGGGCGCGGCTTGAGTCCGTGAAGGATGCTCTTGTTTGCTCTTTACGCTTGGCCGTTCGACTCGGGGTGTGCGGCCGACGCGAGGTCGAGTCGGATGCCCTTCTCTTCGCAGAAGTCGGCCATCTCCCCTTTGGCGATGTTGGTGCCATTGTCGGTTATGATGCTGTGAGGGTAGCCATATCGATAGATAAGCTCGCGTAGGAACTTTGTGGCTGTCTTCCCGTCGCACTTCTTTATGGGCTTTGCTTCTACCCATTTGGTGAACTTGTCCACCGCAACCGGAGAGGTGAGTATATCCGCCGGGGGCCGTTTTGAACTTCCCAACCATGTCCGGGCCCCAGACGGCGAAGGGCCAGGTGAGGGGGATGGTCTTCAATGCTGACCCCGGCATGTGCGACTGGCTTGCGTACTTTTGGCACCCGGCGCACGAACGGACAAGCGCAACTGCATCTTCGTGAGCTGTTGGCCAATAGAAGCCGTGACGGAAAGCTTTGGCGACTATGGAGCGCGCGTCTGCGTGGTGGCCGCAGTCCCCTGCGTGGATGTCGCGCAGGATGTTGCGCCCTTCTTCGGTGGCGACGCATCGTTGGAACACTCCCGAGACACCTGCGTTTGTACGGCTTCTTTATTGATGAAGGTGAAAGACTTGCACCTGCGTACGATGGCTCGTGCTTTGGCTTCGTCCATCGGCAGTATCTGGCGCTCGAGGTAGCTCATGTAGGGCTCGGTCCAGTCGACGATTTCGGAAGCGAGTGCGACTAGGGTGGAGTCGGGAGCAGGTGGTTCAGCAATGTCCAGCTCGCGGGGCGCGCGCATCGAGGGGTGGCTGAGGATATCCAGGACGACGCCTGGAGGGGGTTGGAGTCGCTTGGATCCGATCCTGGCTAGCGCGTCAGCCTCCTCATTCTTGTGCTTGTCGACCCATTCGACGACGTGGCCGGCGAAGCTAGCGCCGGCTTGATCGACGACGCGCTTGTAAGCAATCATGTTGGCGTCGGTGGCGTCGCAAGTGCCGGAAGTCTGGCTGGCGACCAGGTCGGAATCGCCGAGGCAGCGCAGCCGTGTTGCGCCCATTTCTCTTGCTACTCGCATGTGATGGCGTGTATTTCACACGTTCGTTGGGCAACCCCAAGAGGAAGGTATGATGCGCACAGCAGCAAGTTTTCCCTCAGAAAGAAACCAAGGTTTATCGAACCAGGAGGAGCCAAGAAGCACGTTGAAGGTTGATGGCGGCGGGATGTAGTGCGGCGCAACACCGGAGATTCCGGCGCCAACGTGGAACCTGCACAACACAACCAAAGTACTTTGCCCCAACGAAACGGTGAGGTTGTCAATCTCACAGGCTTCGTTGTAACAAAGGATTAACCGAATTGTGTGGAAGATGATTGTTTGCAGAGAAAATAGTAAAACAAGTATTGCGACAGATTTGTATTTCAGTATTAAAAGAATGGACCGGGGTCCACGAGTTCACTAGAGGTGTCTCTCCCATAAGATAAAAGCATGTTGGGTGAACAAATTACGGTCGGGCAATTGACAAATAGAGAGGGCATAAAAATGCACATACATGTCATGATAAGTATAGTGAGATTTAATTGGGCATTACGACAAAGTACATAGACCGCCATCCAAGCTGCATCTATGCCTAAAAAGTCCACCTTCGAGGTTATCGTCCGAACCCCTTCCGGTATTAAGTTGCAAAGCAACGGACAATTGCATTAAGTATGGTGTGTAATGTAATCAACAACTACATCCTCGGACATAGCGCCAATGTTTTATCCCTAGTGGCAACAGCACAACACAACCTTAGAACTTTTCGTCACTTGTCCCGGGTGTCAATGCAGGCATGAACCCACTATCGAGCATAAATACTCCCTCTTGGAGTTAAGAGTAAAAACTTGGCCGAGCCTCTACTAATAACGGAGAGCATGCAAGATCATAAACAACACATATGTAATAACTTGATAATTAACATAACATGGTATTCTCTATCCATCGGATCCCGACAAACACAACATAGAGTATTACGGATAGATGATCTTGATCATGTTAGGCAGCTCACAAGATCCAACAATGAAGCACAATGAGGAGAAGACAACCATCTAGCTACTGCTATGGACCCATAGTCCGGGGGTGAACTACTCACTCATCACTCCGGAGGCGACCATGGCGGCGTAGAGTCCTCCGGGAGATGAATCCCCTCTCCGGCAGGGTGCCGGAGGAGATCTCGAGAATCCCCGAGATGGGATTGGCGGCGGCGGCGTCTCAGTAAGGTTTTCCGTATCGTGGTTTTTCTCCTCAGGGGTTTCGCGACGGAGGCTTTAAGTAGGCGGAAGGGCAGAGTCGGAGGGCTGACGAGGGGCCCACACCACAGGGCGGCGCGGCCCCCCTTGGCCGCGCCGCCTTGTGGTTTGGCCACCTCGTGGCCCCACTTCGTATGCTCTTCGGTCTTACGGAAGGTTCGTGGCGAAATAGGCCCCCGGGTCTTTGTTTCGTCCAATTCAGAGAATATTTCGTTACTAGGATTTACGAAACCAAAAACAGCGAGAAAACGACAAGCGGCACTTCGGCATCTTGTTAATAGGTTAGTTCCAGAAAATGCACGAATATGACATAAAGTGTGCATAAAACATGTAGGTATCATCAATAATATGGCATAGAACATAAGAAATTATCGATACGTCGGAGACGTATCAAGCATCCCCAAGCTTAGTTACGCTCGTCCCGAGCGGAGTAAAACGATAACAAAGATAATTTCTGAAGTGATATGCCATCATAACCTTGATCATACTATTTGTAAACATATGTAGTGAATACGGCGATCAAAACAATGGTAATGACATGAGTAAACAAGTGAATCATAAAGCAAAGACTTTTCATGAATAGTACTTCAAGACAAGTATTAATAAGTCTTGCATAAGAGTTAACTCATAAAGCAATAAATCAAAGTAAAGGCATTGAAGCAACACAAAGGAAGATTAAGTTTCAGCGGTTGCTTTCAACTTATAACATGTATATCTCATGGATAATTGTCAACATAGAGTAATATAACAAGTACAATATGCAAATATGTAGGAATCAATGCATAGTTCACACAAGTGTTTGCTTCTTGAGGTGGAGAGAGATAGGTGAGCTGACTCAACATAAAAGTAAAAGAATGGTCCTTCAAAGAGGAAAGCATCGATTGCTATATTTGTGCTAGAGCTTTTATTTTGAAAACATGAAACAATTTTGTCAACGGTAGTAATAAAGCATATGAGTTATGAAAGTTATATCTTACAAGTTGCAAGTCTCATACATAGTATACTAATAGTGCCCGCACCTTGTCCTAATTAGCTTGGACTACCGGATCTTTGCAATGCATATGTTTTGACCAAGTGTCACAATGGGGTACCTCCATGCCGCCCTGTACAAAGGTCTAAGGAGAAAGCTCGCATTTTGGATTTCTCGCTTTTGATTATTCTCAACTTAGACATCCATACCGGGACAACATGGACAACGAGATAATGGACTCCTCTTTAATGCATAAGCATGTGGCAACAATTATTATTCTCATATGAGATTGAGGATATGTGTCCAAAACTGAAACTTCCACCATGATTCATGGCTTTAGTTAGCGGCCCAATGTTCTTCTCTAACAGTATGCATGCTCCAACCATTAAGGTGGTAGATCTCTCTTACTTCAGACAAGACGGACATGCATAGAAACTCACATAATATTCAACAAAGAATAGTTGATGGCGTCCCCAGAAGCATGGTTATCGCACAACAAGCAACTTAATAAGAGATAAAGTGCATAAGTACATATTCAATACCACAATAGTTTTTAAGCTATTTGTCCCATGAGCTATATATTGCAAAGGTGAATGATGGAATTTTAAAGGTAGCACTCAAGCAATTTACTTTGGAATGGCGGATAAATACCATGTAGCAGGTAGGTATGGTGGACACAAATGGCATAGTGGTTGGCTCAAGTATTTTGGATGCATGAGAAGTATTCCCTCTCGATACAAGGTTTAGGCTAGCAAGGTTATTTGAAACAAACACAAGGATGAACGGTGCAGCAAAACTCACATAAAAGACATATTGTAAACATTATAAGACTCCACACCGTCTTCCTTGTTGTTCAAAACTCAAAACTAGATGTTATCTAGACTCTAGAGAAACCAAATATGCAAACCAAATTAGCAAGCTCTAAGTATTTCTTCATTAATGGGTGCAAAGTATATGATGCAAGAGCTTAAACATGAGCACAACAATTGCCAAGTATCAAATTATCCAAGACATTTTAGAGTTACTACATGTAGCATTTTCCAATTCCAACCATATAACAATTTAACGAAGAAGAAACTTCGCCATGAATACTATGAGTAGAGCCTAAGGACATATTTGTCCATATGCTACAGCGGAGCGTGTCTCTCTCCCATAAAGTGAATGCTAGGATCCATTTTATTCAAACAAAACAAAAAACAAAAACAAACCGACGCTCCAAGCAAAGTGCATAAGATGTGACGGAATAAAAATATAGTTTCGGGGGAGGAACCTGATAATGTTGTCGATGAAGAAGGGGATGCCTTGGGCATCCCCAAGCTTAAACGCTTGAGTCTTCTTAAAATATGCGGGGGTGAACCAACGGGGCATCCCCAAGCTTAGAGCTTTCACTCTCCTTGATCATATTGCATCATACTCCTCTCTTGATCCTTGAAAACTTCCTCCACACCAAACTCGAAACAACTCATTAGAGGGTTAGTGCATAATAAAAATTCACATGTTCAGAGGTGACACAATCATTCTTAACACTTCTGGACATTGCATAAAGCTACTGGACATTATTGGATCAAAGAAATTCATCCAACATAGCAAAAGAGGCAATGCAAAATAAAAGGTAGAATCTGTCAAAACAGAACAGTCCGTAAAGATGGATTTTATTAGGCCACCAGACTTGCTCAAATGAAAATGCTCAAATTGAATGAAAGTTGCGTACATATCTGAGTACCATGCACGTAAATTGGCTTAATTTTCTGAGCTACCTACGGGGAGGTAGACCCAGATTCGTGACGACAAAGAAATGCTGGAACTGCGCAGTAATCCAAATCTAATACTTACTTTACTATCAAAGACTTTACTTGGCACAACAAAACATAAAACTAAGATAAGGAGAGGTTGCTACAGTAGTAAACAACTTCCAAGACACAAATATAAAACAAAAATACTGTAGTAAAAACATGGGTTGTCTCCCATAAGCGCTTTTCTTTAACGCCTTTCAGCTAGGCGCAGAAAGTGTAACTCAAGTGTTATCAAAGGGCGGTGCATCAACATCATAATCTCCCCTATTTGCAGTGGTACTAGGGGCTTTGTCAATTTTAGGCCTATAATAATATTTCTTTGGTTTAGGCACTTTAGAGGCATACATAAACTTTTGCTCCTTTTCCAAATAAGCTTTCTCTCTAAACTGTAAAGATGAAAAGGTTGAACCCAAGGTTCCCATAGCTTTTTCAAGTTTGCCAATCCTATTAATTTGATTATCATGGTCAACACAAGTTCCTAGGACACTAATTCTTTCATCAATTCCTCCTAAGGATTTATCAATTTTATCAGTTTTAACAAGTAACATCTCCAACTTAGTTTCAACACTAAATTTTTTCTCTATGGTTTCCAATTTTTTCATAACATCCTCAAGGGAGGTTTCAATTTTAATTTCATTAACAGGTGGTGTTCCAAATAAACTCTCAATAATGCAACTAGCCTCTAAAGCGGGAGCACCTAGGAAGTTACCCCCGCGAGACAATCAAGAACATATCTATTCCGGCTAGAGATACCAACATAAAAATTCCTGAGTAGGATAGTGGTGGAGTGTTTCTTAGTGCACCTATTATGGGCATCACTAATTCTATACCAAGCATCTTTTAAACATTCTCCCCCTTGTTGCTTAAATGAACGAACTTCAACTTCGGGATTACTCATTTTAGCGATAGTAAATAAAGCGAACTAGATGAAGTAAATGCAAGTAAACTAATTTTTTTGTGTTTTTGATATAGAGTGCAAGACAGTAAATAAAGTAAAGCTAGCAACTAATTTTTTTGTGTTTTGATATAATGCAGCAAACAAATTAGTAAATAAAATAAAGCAAGACAAAAACAAAGTAAAGAGATTGGGAAGTGGAGACTCCCCTTGCAGCGTGTCTTGATCTCCCCGCAACGGCGCCGGAAAAATAGCTTGATGGCGTGTATTTCACACGTTCGTTGGGCAACCCCAAGAGGAAGGTATGATGCGCACGGCGGCAAGTTTTCCCTCAGAAAGAAACCAAGGTTTATCGAACCGGGGAGGAGCCAAGAAGCACGTTGAAGGTTGATGGCGGCGGGATGTAGTGCGGCGCAACACCGGGGATTCCGGCACCAACGTGGAACCTGCACAACACAACCAAAGTACTTTGCCCCAACGAAACGGTGAGGTTGTCAATCTCACCGAAGCTTGCTGTAACAAAGGATTAACCGAATTGTGTGGAAGATGATTGTTTGTAGAGAAAATAGTAAAACAAGTATTGCGGCAGATTTGTATTTCGGTATTAAAAGAATGGACCGGGGTCCACGGTTCACTAGAGGTGTCTCTCCCATAAGATAAAAGCATGTTGGGTGAACAAATTACGGTCGGGCAATTGACAAATAGAGAGGGCATAACAATGCACATACATGTCATGATAAGTATAGTGAGATTTAATTGGGCATTACGACAAAGTACATAGACCGCCATCCAAGCTGCATCTATGCCTAAAAAGTCCACCTTCGGGTTATCGTCCGAACCCCTTCCGGTATTAAGTTGCAAAGCAACGAGACAATTGCATTAAGTATGGTGCGTAATGTAATCAACAACTACATCCTCGGACATAGCGCCAATGTTTTATCCCTAGTGGCAACAGCACAACACAACCTTAGAACTTTACATCCTTGTCCCAGGTGTCAATGCGGGCATGAACCCACTATCGAGCATAAATACTCCCTCTTGGAGTTAAGAGTAAAAACTTGGCCGAGCCTCTACTAATAACGGAGAGCATGCAAGATCATAAACAACACATATGTAATAACTTGATAATTAACATAACATGGTATTCTCTATCCATCGGATCCCGACAAACACAACATAGAGTATTACGGATAGATGATCTTGATCATGTTAGGAAGCTCACAAGATCCAACAATGAAGCACAATGAGGAGAAGACAACCATCTAGCTACTGCTATGGACCCATAGTCCAGGGGTGAACTACTCACTCATCACTCCGGAGGCGACCATGGCGGCGTAGAGTCCTCCGGGAGATGAATCCCCTCTCCGGCGGGTGCCGTAGGAGATCTCCGGAATCCCCCGAGATGGGATTGGCGGCGGCGGCGTCTCGGTGAGGTTTTCCGTATCGTGGTTTTTCTCCTCGGGGGTTTCGCGACGGAGGCTTTAAGTAGGCGGAAGGGCGGAGTCGGAGGGCCGACGAGGGGCCCACACCACGGGCGGCGCGGGCCCCCCTGGCCGCGCCGCCTTGTGGTTTGGCCACCTCGTGGCCCCACTTCGTATGCTCTTCGGTCTTCCGGAAGGTTCGTGGCGAAATAGGCCCACGGGTCTTTGTTTCGTCCAATTACGAGAATATTTCGTTACTAGGATTTACGAAACCAAAAACAGCGAGAAAACGAAGCGGCACTTCGGCATCTTGTTAATAGGTTAGTTCCAGAAAATGCACGAATATGACATAAAGTGTGCATAAAACATGTAGGTATCATCAATAATATGGCATAGAACATAAAAAATTATCGATACGTCGGAGACGTATCAGCATGCCGTGTAGAAGTGCTTCGTACTCGGCCATGTTGTTGGCGCAGGGCTCGAATCTGAGTTGCAGGACGTACTTCACGGTATCGCCCTTTGGCGATGTGAGGACGACTCCCGCACCTGCCCCCTCGAGGTTCTTGGAACCGTCGAAGTGCAGCGTCCAATGCTTGAGGTCCGCGGGGGAGCTCGGTTGCTGGGCCTCTTCCCAGTCGGCGAGGAAGTCGGCGAGTGCCTGAGATTTAACGGCGTGGCGCGACTCGTAGGTGATGTTGTGGACGCCGAGTTCGACTGCCCACTTGGCGATCCGGCCAGTTGCATCGCGGTTACGGATGATGTCGGCGAGTGGCGTTGAGGCGACTACCCTGATGGGGTGTTCGTGGAAGTAGGGGCCGGTCGCCTCGGGCCACGAGGACCTGCGTACACCAGCTTTTGGTAGTGCGGGTACCGTTGCTTGGATTCGATTAAGGCTTCGCGATGTAGTAGACCGGGCGGCCATGCCGGCTGCTCTCTTCCCTCTTCCTTTCGTTCGACGACCATGACCGAGCTTATCGCGCGGTTCGACGCGGTGACGTATAATAGCAGAGTCTCCTTTGGCAGCGGGGCCGCGAGGATAGGCGCGTTCCGAAGGGCATGTTGGAGTTCTTCCGGAGCCCGTTGCGCTTCTTCCGTCCACCTGAATGACTCGGACTTCTTGAGCAATCAGTAGAGTTGCATGGCCTTGTCGCCGAGTCGAGGTATGAAGCGACTGAGGGCGGCGACCCGGCCAGCGAGTTTCTGTGCATCGACCAGGCAGGTTGGTTGCTTGGTGCGCATGACCGCCAGTGTCTTCTCCGGGTTGGGCTCGATGCCTCGTTTGGAGACGACGTAGCCGAGCAACTGTCCAGAGGGGACCCCGAAGGTGCACTTCAGAGGATTGAGCTTGATCTTGTATCGCCGCAAGTTGGCGAATGTCTCAGCAAGGTCGATGATGAGGTCGGCCTGGCGAGTCGACTTGACTACTACGTCGTCGATGTAGACGTGTACGTTGCGGCCGATTTGGCTTTCGAGGCAGCTGTTCATACATCGTTGGTACGTCGCTCCTGCATTTTTGAGGCCGAAGGTTATGGATGTGTAGCAGTAGGCACCCAAGGGCGTGATGAACGCTGTCTTCTCTTGGTCTTCCTTGGCCATCTTTATTTGGTTGTACCCAGAGTAAGCATCGAGGAAGCATAGCGACTCGGACCTGGCGACCGCGTCGATGATCTGATCGATTCGCGGTAGGACGAACGGGTCCTTGGGGCACGCGTTGTTGAGGCTAGTGTAATCGATACACATTCGCCATGTCTTGTTTTTCTTTAGCACCAGGACTGGGTTTGCCAGCCACTTGGGGTGTTTGATTTCGATGATGAAGCCGGCGGCGAGTAGCCGGTTTACTTCTTCGGCGATTGCGCGTCGCCGCTCTTCTCCGACAGGGCGCATTGCTTGCCTGATGGGGCGTGCGGAGGGATCGACGTGTAATTTGTGCTCAGCAAGTTCTCTCGGGACACCTGGCATGTCAGACGGTTTCCATGCAAAGATATCTCGATTCTCACGGAGGAACTTGATGAGCGCGCTTTCCTATTGGGCGGACAGGCCCGTCCCAATGGTAATTTGCCTACTTGGATCATTCTCTACAAGATCTACTTGACGAGTGTCGGTTGTAGGCTTGAAGGTTGCTGCGGACGAGTCGAGCTCGGTCGGCTTCTCCCAGGATGGCGGGATCGTTGCGGTCGACTGGGTACTTGGCGAGCTCGGTGGAGTTGTCTTGTTCGTCGGCGATGACGGCGTCGGCGAGCTTGGCGCTGACGTCCTCGCATTCCAGTGCCATCTCCGGATCACCGTGGACGGTGATGACGCCTCGAGGCCACGGCATCTTCATCATGTTGTATGCGTAGTGGGGTGTCGCCATGAAGCGGGCGAATGCCTGTCGACCGAGCACACAGTGGTAGGAGCTGCGGAAGTTCACCACCTCGAACGTTATCCGCTCGGTACGGTAGTTCACGGGCGTACCGAAGATGACTGGCAATGTAACCTTGCCGATCGGGAAGGCCTTCCGCCCAGGGACGATGCCGTGGAACGTAACCTTGGTGTTCTCGAGGCGTGAGTCTGGTAAACCGAGTCGCTGGAAGGTTTCGTAGTACATAATGTTGATGGAGCTTCCCCCGTCCATCAGGGTTTTTGGTAGCCAGTAGTCGGCGACCTTGGGCCTGACGACTAGTGCCACTCGGCCGGGGTACTCGATGCGGGGAGCGTGATCTTCGCGGCTCCGGGTAATGCTTTGCTCGGACCGGTTAAGCCACCGGGGCACGTCGGGAAAGGATGACTGCGTGTACCGCCACTGCCCTTGCGAGGACCTTCTGTCCGCCGATCGCCGACCCCGGTGAAGGCTGTGGAGTGAGCCGGCACTGCGACCGAAGCCTTCTCCCTTGTGCTGGTCCGGGTCCTTGGCGCGGTCCTTGTGCTTGATTGCCGCCGTCGTTTTCCTTGGCGCGGCGGGCCTTCTCTATCCGCTCGGGGAATAGCGGTTTCCGTCGTGTGATTGGAGGGCTTGCCCTCCTTGCTGTGATAGATGCATGGGGCGTCTAGAAGGCTGCGGGCGTCGAAGCGCTTGGGCTGAGGCCGATCCTCTCGTGGTGCACGGTTGTCACGCCGGAAGGACTTTGGCTCGCGCTTCTCTTAGTCGGCGATGGCGACCAGCTCGTTGTGTCCTCCCTCTCCGCGGCGCTTGCCGTTGTTCGACCGTCCGCCGAATCGGTAGTCGCCACGTCGGGATTCTGTGTGGGCAGGGCGGCGATTGCGTCGCTGGCCGTACTCGTCATCCGAGTCGACTGTAGGTTCTTCGTCAGCATAGCGCAGGGCGATGTCGAAGAGCTCGGAGATTGAGATGTTGTCTCTGCTGACTCGACGGAGCTTGGCACTTAGCGGTTCGTACCGGCAGCACCGTCGGAAGCAGTAGATTGCCGTGTCCGTGCTGATGCCGCTGGAGGTCGTCCACATGTCCTGCCAGCGCTGCACCCACCGGCGAGTCGACTCGCGCGGGCCCTGGACACAGCGATCCAGGTCCTCTATGGTTGTCGCACGGGTGTACGCGCTGGCGAAATGTTGGATGAATGCCGCGCGGGCTTCCTCCCACGAATCGATGCTGTTGGCGGTGAGGGTGTTGAACCAGTGGCGATTGACGCCGTCCATCATGAGAGGCAGGTAGCGTGCCGCGAGTAACTCGGAGTGGCCTTGGATCCCCATTGCCATGGCGTACGAATCGATCCAGACTGTGGGGTCGATATGTGTGTCATACTTCTCGATATCACGGGGCCCCTTGAACCCAACAGGGTACGACTCGCCTCTGATCATTGGCCCGAAGCAAGCGGGGCCGACCCGAGTGAACGCGCTCTGGCGCGGGGCTTCGTCGGCGTAGCGGTCGTTCAGCCGGTTTCACGCCCGCCATTCTTGATCGTTGACGATGTGAGTTCGTGCGTCGACGGGCTGTCCGTTAGCGGCAACCATCGCCCGCGCGGGGCGCGGCTCGATTCGGTTGTTGGTCGAGTGGGCCGCACGCGGTGCTGGCGGCGGACCGTTGTTGGCGTTGACGACTGCGCGATTTGCCGCGCCCAACGACGCCGTGCGACTGGCGGACGTGCGCGAATAGAGTCGCCCTTGCGAGTCGGCTGCGGCGTGCTGTTGCTCCAATGCCTTGGCGACCAGGGCCTTGGCGTGCTGGACGAGGATCGCGCCGTCTCCCGTTTCGGGGAGCTTTGCAAGGACGGCTTGGGCGGCCGCGACGTTGTCGGGCCGGAGACGAGTGCAATGGTAGGCCGTTGGCGTCAACTTCTGCCCGAGGGACTTCAGGTGGTGGCGGTGGTGGTGGTGGTGGCGGTGCTCCATGTGCCGCTCTGTCGGCGGCAGCCCGACTTCCTTCCGGGATGTCGGGGTTCTGGACTCGAGTGACCCGAATTTCTCCATCTGGATCGTCGAAGTTAAGGCGGGCGCTGGGGAAGTCGTTCGCGCGGACACGCTCCATGCGCAGGCGATTGCGCTGCTGGCGATAGTGGGATACGGCTCTCACTCCGTCTTGCTCGAGACGAAATTTCTGCCGTTCGGCGAGCTCCTTCTTCCTCTGTTCTTCGAGGGCCGCCCGGTGCGCCTCGATCTCCGTCGCGGTGGCGGTTGCAGGGAGCGGGGTGGTGAAGGCGTCAACTGGGGGCTCCTCGGCTCCTGCCATGAAGACTGCGGTTGGGTAACGATATCGTGGGCCCTCAACGAAGTCCGAGTCGGAGTCGCTGCCGAAGAGGGAGAGGATGGAGTCGTCCTCGAAGCCCTCCTCGAAGTCGCAGACCAAGGAGATGGAGTCTTTGAACGACGCCGTGGCAATAGAGCGGGCAGTCGGGGACGCAGCGGTGGACCCAGCGACCGATGCTATAGCGATGATGTCGGTGCAGTCAGCGTCGATCGTGGCGATAACGGAGTCGATGGCTGGGACGGTGTCGATGGAGTCGGCGGCTGACGAGGTAACGATGGAGTTGGCGGTCGGCGCCACGGCCGCCGAATCGGCATCATCTTCCAGGGCCGGCTCGGCTTCTGCGTATACCTCGCCGGTGACTGGGCGAGTAGCGGTGAGGAGCTGTCCCGGCGCGAAGGGGTCGTGCGACCGACCGGGGCGAGGCTCGGCGGGGTCGCTGACACCGGCGAGCCCAACGAAGAGGTTGATGGAGCCGATCGGCACCATCCAGGCGTGCTTGAGAGGTGACGAGGCGGGTCGGTAGGTGCTTGGCTGGATGTGGAAGAAACTGCCGGTGGCGATCATCCTGCCGGAAGCGACCGGCCGCCGCACTGGCGAGTAGGGCCTCGCCGTAGCTCGGAGGCTTGATGTCCCATGCCCCACGGTGGGCGCCACTGTCGTGGATGTAACCACGGCAGATGCTACAGGGGGTAGCACTTCGTTGATGCGAGGGGAAGGGAACATCGCCATCTACGGGTCGAGGTGCAAGGGACGCAAGGTTTTACCCAGGTTCAGCCCCTCCGGAGAGTAAAAGGCCTACGTCCTGCTAGATCTTATTGCTCAGTGGAGGATTACAATGGGGGGGCTCAGTCGGCGTGGAGCCAAGAGCTTACAATGGGGGAGATTGGATCTCAGATGATGTGTCCTTCTAGGGTTTAGCCCGGGGGTTTATATTTCCACCCCCGGCCTAGGGTTACAAAGGGATAACACCGAATCGTATCAGTTACTACAAATCTGGGATACCGCACCCTTCTTCAAGTAATCTCTATCTTGAACCGAGCAGATCTTCTCCTTAGGACTTCGGCCCAGTCGCCTTCGGACCCAGTCGGTTGGGCGACTGGCGGTCCTCCCTGGGCCTTCATCCTCATGGCGAGTGGGACTGGCGACCCACCCCCTATGGGCATACCCCCATCACTTCGGTACCACCACCCGTTATCCATCGCACTCGTAGCACCACCGGTAAACTCCCACCTCCCATCAATAAACTCAATCTCTCCGCCACCGTCTCTTCCCCCATTCCTCAAAATTATCTAGTTGCTCTTCGTGATCCTTCCTGGCGCCAAGCCATGCAGGACGAATATGACGCTCTTCTCCAAAACCAAACCTGGACTCTCGTCCCTCCCCCTCCCGGTGCCAACACCGTCAGTGGCAAATGGATTTTTCGTCACAAATTCAATTCCGATGGATCTCTTGCTCGTCACAAGGCACGTTGGGTCGTTCGTGGTTTCACACAACAACCTGGCATTGACTTCGATGAGACTTTCAGCCCTGTCGTCAAACCAGCCACCATCCGTGTTGTTCTCTCCCTCGCCGTGTCTCAAAATTGGCCCATCCATCAACTCGACGTCAAAAACGCCTTTCTTCACGACAATCTTTCCGAAGAAGTCTACAGCCAACAATCCTCGAGGTTTATCGATCCCTCTCGTCCCACTCATGTTTGTCGTCTCCTCAAATCACTATACGGTCTTAAACAGGCTCCTCAGGCTTGGTTTCAACGATTTGCTACCTTTGCTCCTTCCATTGGCTTCCTTGAATCCAAATCTGATAATTCTCTTTTCACTCTCCATCGCGGTTCTGACATCGCTTACCTACTTCTCTATGTTGATGACATCATTCTCACCACATCCACCACTTCCTTTCTCCATTCTATCATCAACACTTTCAGCCGCGAGTTTGCCATGAAAGACCTCGGACGCCTTCATCATTTTCTAGGTATCTCTGTCACTCGCCAACCCCATTCTCTTCACCTATCTCAACGACAATATATCCTAGACATCCTCCACCGTGCCGGCATGAGTGACTGCCATCCGTCCTCCACACCTGTTGATACCAAAGCAAAACTTCCTGCCTCTACCGGTCCTCCTGTGGCCGATCCCTTTCTCCATCACAGTCTAGCCGGCGCTCTTCAATACATGACTCTCACTCGGCCCGAAATCTCCTACGCTGTTCAACAAGTTTGTCTTCACATGCACGATCCCCGTGAACCTCACCTCCTCATTGTCAAACGGATCCTTCGCTACCTCAAAGGGACTCTCGATCATGGTCTTACTCTTCACTCCTCCACCTCTCACTCTCTCATTGCCTACTCGGATGCTGATTGGGCAGGATGTCCAGATACTCGTCGGTCTACGTCAGGGTACTATGTGTTCTTGGGTGACAACCTAGTCTCCTGGTCATCTCGCCGACAGCCCACCGTGTCCCGCTCTAGCGCTGAGGCTGAATACCGTGCTGTTGCCACTGCCGTTGCCGAGACTTGTTGGCTCCGTAATCTTCTGCAGGAGCTCCGGCGTCCTCTTGACAGCGCCACGATTGTCTACTGTGATAACGTGAGCGCTGTTTATCTCTCGGCCAACCCAGTTCAGCATCGGCGTACCAAGCACATCGAACTTGATATACATTTTGTGCGTGAGAAGGTGGCTCTTGGGGCTCTGCCAGTGCTACATGTACCCTCCAGTTCCCAGTTTGCTGACATCTTCACTAAGGGACTACCGTCTGTCTTATTTCATGAATTTTGATCCAGTCTTCACGTCGGCGAAGCACCAAGTTCAGACTGCGGGGGCGTGTTAGGGAGACATCCTCCCGTGCGGTTAACCAAGATTAGTTAGGGATATTTCTTGTGTAACAATACTTGTAAACTTGACTTGTACCTCAAGTCCTTGTGCATATAAATAGAAACAGAGGGAGAGGAGGCGTGCCATCGAGCAGCCCATTGTTTCAGTTTCCAACGGATTGAATGGCTACAGTTAGAATGGGGATTTCAGAAGCTCGTGGGCCAAAAGATTCAAAATAGCTAGTTGGCTGCTCAATTTCCCTTAGAAAATAGCACCGCCACAACGCTATAAAAATAGCGCCGCTATAACGCTATGAAAATAGCGCGCATAGCCCTGTTAATACGCGATTAGCGCTATAACGAGCCAAATGTGCATAGGGTAGCGTTCACTCTCCAAATACGCTATAGCGCCGCTATAACGTCGAAATAGCGTGCTGTTTTTTTCGTTGGTTAGGGTAGCGAAGTCGCGTCGAACGATGGGCGGCACGTGGCCGGCCGGCCGGCGAAGTGGTGCATGCACTGTACGCCCGACTTCGCATCGCGCGCGGCGTGAGCTGCATCAGCCATCGTCGTCTCGCGTCAGTGGCACCAACCAGTCACCACCACCACCAACAGGCAGGCAGCTCGGCCCCCAAAAGCCACCCACCGCTCGGCGAGAGGTTGGGCAGCACGCCCCTCGTGCCCCAGCCAGTAGTTGCCACTGCGCTGGCCCTGCCAAACCTGAGGAAGAGGAGAAAAGAAGAGCGCCTCGTGGCAGCATATCGATCGGGTCGGTAACTAACACAAGGTAAAAATTTGATGGTACTAATAGCTAGCAGCTGTCTTGGAGTAGCAAGGATCTCTTTGATTCGTTCAAAAAGTGAAAAGATATATTTTTAAAAAAATCTCTGGTGATGCTTTTCATCCATTTCATTGGAAGAAACAGACCAAACAAAAAATACAAGTTTTCTTTGATGCCAGTTTTACCCATAGGATATCTCTGGCCCGCTTAATTAGTAACCCCATTCTAGAATTTAGTATTTGCACGAAGAACAAGCTAAAGAGCCTTAAGTGTCGCGATAATCCAACACTACAACCTCATTTTTTCGCATTATTTTTCATCTGATTTTACCATTCTTATTACTCATAATTAAAGAGTAGGATCTACCTACGTTTGCTTATGATCTTTCGAATTAAAGATGTTACCTTTCTCTCATCTCCTGAAAATTTTGTAACTATGCCAGTGTGGCGTCGACGACCAAAAGCCCAGAAGAACCCGGCATGGGTGGATTTAGACATCAAACAAAAAGTCTACCTTTTTCTTCTTGATAGTAGTAACGAAGACCACGTTGATACGTTGAAGCTAGTTGTCATATATTTCAAAGAGAAACAGCCGCAGTATTCACAAAGTACACACACCTGACACTGAGATTAGCTCTTGGATGCTTTTGGTTGATACTCTCCAGGCTGAGGCCATAAACAACTCCTAGGGTTCGTTAAACAAGACTAGCACGGAGGTACGGTCAGAACAGATGTTCTCTAGGCATCCTCAGCTAGCTTTGACTCATATCTATCCCTAGACCCTAGCCAGATACTCCTGCTAGTAGCACACATTGGCCATCGCTTTCCCTATAAAACTCAACAACCCCAAAACCTTGTCCTCCTCTTCAACTCCTACACAAAAAACACACATTGCATACTCAGGAAAAAAGTTCACCATGAACTACAGAATGACTAGTGCTATCAGTCTTGTTGTGGTCGCCCTGCTCTTCTCTTCACTTGTCACTGCCAGTGCTCGCCATGGTGAGATTTCCTGTCCAATTAACCACAGTTCTTTGTTTGCTGTTGAACGGAAGTAGGCTTGCTGAAGTGTCAGATGTTCATTGTCTCTGCAGTGGTGACGCTCAAGAACATCAGAGGGCGTGTGGCTGGTGATGATGCAGGAAAGGCGCCAGACCCCGTCGTTGTGAACGCCGGCGGCTCACGGCCGCTAAGAGCGGTGGAGACATGGGGCGTGACGAAGCACCACCATCGGGATGCGGTGGCCGAGATGAACACCATGCTCAGCAGGGACTACACATCTCGCGCGACCCGCCGTAAGCCGGTCCACAACGACGAGCCGCTGGAGGATGAGCCCTAAGCTTTCTAGCGCCGTCACGCGCCACACCAGGGTACCAGCAGACACACTGCTAGCTTAGGTACATACTATGTAGTTAGGGCCTTAGCTAGCTAGAGCCGGCGGAGCCGCTCTCTGATTTAGTTGGTAGCACTACAGCCAGTGAGCTTAGATTTGCAGGATATATATATAGCTTTAGTTACCCAAATATTATGGAATAATGCCATGGTTCATGGACTCATGGTTGGCTAGATACAAAAGCTGGCAAGCCCTGATCTAGCCTCCAAGCTGGACATCACGTTTAGCCCTGATTTGCAAGAACCTGCAAGTTCTTGTGAAGGAAGTGCAGTTTTGTTGCTGATGTTCACGCTTGGGGGGCCATCCTACCTTTGTAGCATATATATGTAGGTCCACCAGAATCAGGTTGGAAGATATCAGTGTTACATTTAACAATTTACATGTGTCTGTATTTCAAGAAGAAAGTGTACGTGATCCTTAGCTTATTTTCTTGCCTACTCACATGGATCACGGAAAACTGAATATTTTTGTGGTGATGATTGAAAAGAACTTTGACTCTTGTTCTGTTTTCTCAATCTAATAGAATGGCATTCTCAAAAGAAAGACACACAAACTCACTTCACCGCATGTGCAAGCTGGTTCTCGCATTTTTGTTACTCCTTCGTTAATTTCCATTAAAGAAAAGAAACAGTCACACAATTTTAAAAGAGTGAAACAAAAGGAACCAAAAAAGAAAGAAAAGGGCTAAGTATCTAGAGCGGCTCTTATTGCATCACCTTTGGAGTCTAGGGAACCTAGCGCTCCTAGAACAAAAAATATTATCAAAATCAGATTGCACCGATAACCTTGGATATTCTGCTGACTCTAAAATTTGGTCCGGTACAGCGAAATCGATTCTTTCTTCCTAGCTAGCTCTGCATCTACCTCTTGCAGGTCCTCGGCGGAAAATCCTAATCCAGGAGCATATCTATCAATTAATCAGTTGTTGGATGCTTAGTAAACGCAGGTTCCTTTGTAGATAGTAGATAGCTTTGAATCTACTTCAGCAGGTCCTTGCAATAAAATAATCGTTCAAGAGCCTAACCGATACACAATCAACTATCTTAGTATTCATATTTCGTCGTACATTGCGATTGGAGTGTTGTTGATCTTGTTTTTTTTCCGTCAGCTTGCAGCTTGTTGCGTTGATCGGCATCACATGAGGATATTTTCTATCGAAAGATTATGGACGACAAAACAAAAGTAGAGAAATATTACTTTTCCGCTGGGTTGTAGATTAGATTACTTTCCAGCATACAAGCATATGCAAAACGAGCTAGCTGCTGCACTGTTGCAATGCTAAGGCATGCAGGCTATGCATACTGCCATTCAGGCTCGGGAGTATGCAGACACGGTCAGAGCGGAAGGGGCTACCAAGCTCATCTTCCTGAATAGAAAATGTGATAATCATCGACAATTATAGTGGGAGATTTCTCTACCATTGAGGAGTCGTTCAGCCTGTTATGTTATGATGATGATATAAATTTGTATAAAGGGATGGTTCGCAAAAACGTGTAACTATTTGTTTCTCTCGATACGCACGGCCACTTAGGCTAGCAGAGGAGAGGATGTAGATAGAAGAGGATTGTCAGGGATAGGGGCAAGAAATCAGGAAGGAAATCGACGGGGATTTGAGTTCGGTAAGAACTCGATCAGCCTTAAGATGATGAGTCATGTTGTACCGGCCTTTCATACTAGAGTACCACCCAAATTCTCGAGGAGACGACGTGCCAGCTACAAAAGGGGAACAACACGAGGTAGCTGACTACTCATTAATGAACATAACATAGAGAACTAGCTTACCTTGAGAGGATGAAGTGGTGGAACAGCTGACTACAAAGCACACACTAAAGTTGCGTCTACGCCCGTAGATTTTTCTCTCCCGTCGCAACGCACGGGCATGGTTCCTAGTCTAATAGAATGGCAGCGCTCAATCCGTGCATTCTCAAAAGAAAGACACACAAACTCACTTCACCGCATGTGCAAGCTGGTTCTCGCATTTTTGTTACTCCTTCATTAATTTCCATTAAAGAAAAGAAACAGTCACACAATTTTAAAAGAGTGAAACAAAAGGAACCAAAAAAGAAAGAAAAGGTCTAAGTATCTAGAGCGGCTCTTATTGCATCACCTTTGGAGTCTAGGGAACCTAGCGCTCCTAGAACAAAAAAAAAATCAGAATAAAACATCACACAGGTCTGGACAAAATCTCCCCACAACATCGAAAAAAACTTCAGACATCAACATAATCTTGCAGTAATCGGCACCCAGCATCTAGAATCACCAACTTGATCTTCTCCTCGCCTTCCTTAAGGTTTCTTTCCCCTTGCTTTTCTGCAATATGACCCATGAGTTAATCATGCCGTGAAGTCTACAGCAGGAGGCTGACGCACTAGCCCAGTCGGAGGTTGCCAGTTGATAATAAAAAAAATCTAGAAAATAAAGATATCGTTAAAAATAAAAAATTGCATTCTATCTTCATAGAGGAGTTATTCCCACCAAATACAACCTTGTAAAATGCAATGGCATGAAAGTGTGAAGTGTTTATTTTGTCATCATAATAAGACAATCAAACACTAGCTTATTCTTAGAATGCAAATTTGCCCGTTCTATATGGTCAGTCATCCAAGTAGTTTGTAGCTTGAATCCAGTCATGTACTGCAAACGTATCACTAGTAGAAACAAGGGCTTTTATCCTGTCCTCCAAAGAGCTTTTGCACCGGATTTGGCACGAACCGGTGCTAAAGGGGTCTTTAGCACCGGTTCGTGCGGTCTGAACGTCCAGGGGGCATTAGCACCGGTTCGTGCGGGACCTTTAGCACCGGTTCGTAACACGAACCGGTGCTAAAGGGTTGGCGTCAGCCGCGAACCCTTTTGCACCGGTTCGTAACACGAACCGGTGCAAAAGGTTTTTCTGCTCCCCACGCACCTCCACACACCCCCCTGGGTCGCCTTTTTTAACACTGTAAAATAGAAAAGAAAATGATAGAAAATTCTAAAAATAAAATCTTTTGAGATTCCTATATTACACAACTTACTATTAGGGAAAATCAACAAATTTCAATTTCAATTTTTTTTCAAAAAAAGTTTGAAGAATGGTAAAACCGCATTAACTTTTGCATACGACATCGAAAAAAAACGTATAATATATCAAAATCATCGTGGGAAAAAGTTACATTCGAATTCACCAGGGTTTAACCAGTTAGCCAATTTTTAGATTCTCAAAATTCCAAATTAAAATATGAAAGAAGGTAGATTTTAGTTTTTTCTAGAAATTTAGGATTTTATATATTTTTTATTTTTCAAAATTAAAATTAATAATTGCATCCTGCATAAAGATTACACTCTGCAAATTATAAGTTTTTCAAATTTTCAGGTTTTAGATTTGATAAAAAAAATTAAAAAATTGAAAATAATTAAAAATAATACAAATTATAAAGTTAATGTTTATTTATTTATTCAAGATTATTATTATATCATTACTTTTGTTTATTAAAAGAATTATTTGAAATTCGAACAATAAAGAAATATGACATCGACCGATATGTTAATAGGATTGATATGATACTACTATCACATACATGCGCGCGAAGCACTTGGATACGGGATGGAAAGGAACTTGGAAGTTAAGCGTGCTAGTGCTAGAGTAGTGGGAGGATGGGTGACCGAGCGGGAAGTCTAAGCACGAGTAAGTAATTAGACTAGAGATAAGGGTAGTTAGAGACTAAACTTGTGAAATAACTAAAAGAATAGAAATTCTGAAAAAAAGGAAAAAAGAGGGAGTAAAAAATAATTCAAATTTTTTTTTACGCTTGCGGGGTTCTACCGCGGCAGTGTTTTGGGACATTTTCCTGCCGCGGCAGACCCTTTAGCACCGGTTCGTAATACGAACCGGTGCTAAAGGTCCTCTCGCTCGGGCGCCCGACAGCCGCCACGTGGTGCCCCTTTAGCACCGGTTCGCAACTGAATCGGTGCAAAAAGGGGGGCCTTTTGCACCGGATGCTTTGCACCAGTTGGGCATCCGGTGCATATGGCTCTTACCAACCGGTGCAAAAGCACCATTTTCCACTAGTGTATTGGGCAACTAGTTAATTACATGGTATCGGTCATATGACCAACTGAGAACAAAATATGTTTGCAGTACATGACGGATTGGGCAACTGTAATGAATTAGAATAATTATTGCGTGTCAAGGCCCTTTTCAAGGGATTTTCCTTGCTTAACATATTATTCTTCAACATTAGATGGAGGAAGAATTCACATTGAGAGGGGCGTTAATTTTCCACATAAACTTGTAGACAAACACCCCAATTGATCTCAGTTGAAGATATAAATCTCTGACTTTGAACTCCTCTAAACTGCCAATCATCCATTTCACCCAATCGGGCTCATCAGGCAGATCACAACATCACCATGTCCTTCAGATTATTCTAATTCATTACAGTTTCACCCCATAAACTTCTTCTAAATATAAAAGAACCTCAATATTTATATTTCACTTGTCTTACAATGACCATCTTAGAGAAAGTGCAATTGTATAATTTGGGAAATTGAACTGTCAATGGAGAATTGTTTTCACCCAGAAATTTTCCTAGAGCAAAGTTTTATCCCTGATATTTGTAATCCTTTTGTATTTTTTTTAAAAAGTACTATTAACCACATAATATGTTGCAATCAGGTCTAACAGTAGCCTAAGAAAAAATTGATACTCAGCCAGGAAAACTACTCAAGCATTCATTCACCATAATAGTTTTGTCCCTTTGTGGACAGCAAGTTTCACTTCCAACATGGAAGTTTCTTGCCAATTTTTTCGTATACTGGTCCCCAATGAGATAGAATGTCTCTTCTTATCAATAGGCATCCCAAGTATTTTTAAAGGGGCTTAGCAGTTGCACATGTGAAATTTTCAATTTATAGATGCTCTCTTTCCATGGCATCACCCAAGAAGTATATTTCACTCTTGTGAAATTTATGTTCTGTACCTGGATTTGTTAAAAAAATGCACACAACAAACTTGTCATTCCTACCATTGATGAAATCATCTTTGAGCAAAAGGATGATATGATCTACATATTGTAAAATAGAAACTCCACCATCCTCTAAATGAGAAATAACACTAGTAATTAAACCTCGCTCATTTTGCCTTTCCAATTAGCATTGCAAGCCTACATGCAGCTATGTGAAATAGCAAAGGAGATGATGGACCTTGTTGCCTAATAAGGCTGAACCACAACCAGGAGTTTTTAGATGCCCCCTCTTACCTCTTAGTGGGTAATTTTTGCTATGCAACACTTCCATTTATAGAAAGTTATTTAAGGCGTTTTAGAAAGGAATGTTTTATTGGACCTAATATTCCAGCTCTTCCCACCGATTTCCCATATTGTATATGCTAACAAAACAACAACAACAGATTATGGTACAAGTAAACAAAAGTATTCCAGATTACGCATCATATTATCACTGATTCCCATGTACATATTCTCATCTTTAATGGGCATTATAAAGTATTTATAGAAATATCTTCACATCCAACATTTACAGTATGGAAAATGCATGTGTAGCTACAAGTTTTCACGTTCCTTTACTCCCTCCTGCCATATACACTTGTCACGGATTTAGTCAAAATAGGCGCTAGAAAATGTCTAGGTTCATTAAACCAGCGACAAGTACTTAGGGTTGTAGGAAGTAGTATATAAAATAATACATACGTGTTTTTACCGCAAAAAGATACATACTTTTTTCAACATTTCCTATGACGATGAACCTCGTGTTGATTGCATGTCATATACTTTTTGTTTGTACCTGGTACTAGCTATGTGATAGACTTTGCTAGCAAAGGAAAGCAAAATTAGTAGAGAATCAATTTAATTAATTAGCTTTGTTATTTACTTACTTACTATTGGGAATTAATTACATATTATTTCTTGCTTATTTCCCTGAGCTGAAAAGTCCATAAACCTTGGCCGGTTATTATAAATATACTCTTACCCCCACCTTGAGGTAATAGTTATATAAGCCATACGATCACATGAAACTGATGACTGGTATTAGTTTGGGTGCATGCCAGAATTCCTTCACAAAAAATATCACCTAGCCCTTTTTCTTGCATCATCTCATATAGAGAAGTATGGTTTACTTCACCATATTCTTTTTTAAAGTCAATATTGAAATAACTCCTAACATTTTTCCTGTTGAACTTCATTTATTGCCTCATGAAGCAGCGAAATCCCTTCGATAATATATATCTATCTTTGATCAAGAAGTATGTATGCTACGACTTTGTGAATAGTTAAACCTAATATGTTTGCTAAAAGCTTTGTCAATACCTTAAAATTGACATTTAGCAAGCAAATATGTCCATAATTTTTGTATAACTTCTGCATCATGGACCTTGGGAATTAGAGTGACGATGGCATGGTTCAATCTTTCAATATGCAACTTCCTTGTAAGAAAAGTACCGAACATTCCTTCAAATCAAGCTCAATGTTTCCTTAGAACACTTGATAGAATTTTGCAGGTAACCCATGAGGGCCAGCTACTTTATTTTGTTTCAAATCAAACAACACATTTTCAGTTTATCTGTACTAAAGGACTTTCTAAAGCTTCTTTCTCTTCACTAGTGGTTTTCTCAAAAACAATTCAACCTAGTCTCAACTATGTCAAATATGATTGCCCAAATATATCCTCATCGAATTCCGAACATGATTAATCAAGTTATCATCTCCAATTACTTCATCTCCATTGTATTGAAGTATACCAACTACCAAGTGGTTTTTATTTTTCCTTCCACTAGCTTTAAAATATAAATTAAGTATTGACATCACCTTCCTTGAGATATTTTCCGTACCTCTCCGCCTCGATCCATTTCAACTCATCATCTCTCAAAAGCTTCCAATGCCTATAATTCAAGGTCAACCGCGAATCTTTCTCTTCCTCTTATAGAATATTTGTCTCTCCTTTTCCTATCCTGCACATCCAACCTTGCAAAATAGATGTCTTCACCTTTTTATATGCTCCTTAATTATTCATGTACCATCCTCTCAAAGCTCTTCTTAATATTCTATATTAGTACCGTTATTTGTCTATGTCATGACCACAATATGTTTGTGCCTTCTAGCTTTTTTCACCACTTCATGAAACCCAACTCTATCCATGCAACAATTCTAATATATATAAATAAGTTGTGGTATAGAGGAAGATTTCCACATGAAAACTGGAGATGAACATGATAAAAAGACCCTTGTTCCACCCAACCATATTAGAAATAGAAAATCTGAAATCCCATGAAGATGATACTAGAATTCTATCTAGTTTCTCAATAGTAGGATCAGGCAGATCATTAGCCCAAGTGTATAATCTTCCAAGTGGCTATAATTCATTTTATATGTTAGTTACAATAACGTGGGATCACCACCAATGGTGCTCTCATTTTTATGCAAGGAGGTGTGGCGCTCAACCATTTGAGGATTTATTACACTCACTTGGGATGTCACTAGATTGAGGGTGAATTACAATTAGTCCATTTAATATCTCAGAGGAGAGAGTCCACCTTTTTGCATATGCCCTTCAGTGTCAGCTTGGTAGCATTATTTTCACACATTTTGGGCTGTCTCTGTGCAACAGTAAACCAAAAAAGGAGTTTATTATGCCTCATGTTCTTTGTGTCCTCAGAGTAAATTACATAAAACTACCAAAATTTAGGCCCCTATTTTTCTAAAAAAAAAATCCCAGTAGATTATTGGTTCTAAGGCGTGGAGTTACAGATTGCACTAATTTTCATTTGACGACATTTTAACACAGTTCTAACAAACGGGACCCATCTGATAGAGCTGACTGGTCAAAATAAATGTCTATGTTGACATGCTTGACGTTTTTTTATCAACACATGCTTGACTTTCCCACTATATCTCCTATAAAATCTCACCCTGCATCGACTGCCGATGTACTTGGCCACAACGCACACCCCTTGGTGTCGGGGGGATGACCCCGGGTAGGTCAAGAGCTTGGCTGATATGCTTAAGTCATACGACTAATTACCGGTTTACATGAGTAAGACGGATAAGCTTGGTTATCGCTTAATAGGATGGTGACCGGATTAAAGGTCAGCCGGATTGTACGATCCAGGATACCGACATGTGTATGCCGGAACGAAGATACCGACGTATCTTAAGTCGGAGGAGTTCAAGTTATGCTAGAGCATGAATAGAAGGGCATGATGAAGATCCGGTATGTTCAGGAAAAACCGGGATAGGGGTCCGGCATAGGGCTAAGGGTCATATGCCGGTCCTGGAGTCAAAGATCAGGCCAGGCCACTACAAACATGGAGGAGATACGGAGGATCTCCTCATGACGAGATCATCGCTAAGTTCCAACAGGAGTCAGAGCACGCCGATGACGAAGAGGGCTACTGTGCTCAGAGCAACAGTGGTCAGCGCCACAGTGCCAGAGGCCAGAAGAGAGAAGGACATCATGAGCCAAGTCAAAGCTACGGGCCAAGAGCAGCCCAATGTAGGCAAAGATTGCCAAGATCAGCCCATGCTAGGGCTCCTTCCCTTGTAAGTTACATCTCCACTATATAAGGAGAGGTAGCGCTCCCTTGCACGGGATGCTCGGATACTTGAACTCTTGACCATTCTCTCCCTCTAGCGATAGCACTTCATCTTCTACTTCTCGCATACAGCTCGAGGAGCACCATTGTAGCTCATAGTGTGTTTATACATCGCAAACAAGCAGGAGTAGAGGTGCTACCTCCTCACGAGGGCCCCGAACCTGGGTAAACCTCGTGTCTTTGAGTGCGTGTGTTCTTCATCTCCCCCTCCTCTGGATGCCCCGGGGCACATCTGTCCCAACTTAAGCCTACCCATGGCATCTGTTTGTTCACCATGATGACACTTGACCACCAGCACATTTACCAGGCAATGGCCGCCGCAGGCACCCTCCCTATGGCTGGGGAGGGGCGTGATGACCCACAAGTATAGGGGATCGCAACAGTCTTCGAGGGAAGTAAAACCCAATTTATTGATTCGACACAAGGGGAGACAAAGAACACTTGAAAGCCTTAACAGCGGAGTTGTCAATTCAGCTGCACCTGGAAACAGACTTGCTCGCAAGAGTTTATCGATAGTAACAGTTTTATAGCAAGTAGCAGTAGTAAAATAATAGCAGCAGAGTAACAAAGACAGCAGTAGTGATTTTAGTAAACAGCAGGATTAAAATACTGTAGGCACGGGGACGGATGACGGGCGTTGCATGGATGAGAGAAACTCATGTAACAATCATAGAAGGGAATTTGCAGATAATAATAAAACGGTATCCAAGTACTAATCAATCAATAGGCATGTGTTCCAATTATAGTCGTACGTGCTCGCAATGAGAAACTTGCACAACATCTTTTGTCCTACCAGCCGGTGGCAGCCGGGCCTCTAGGGAAACTATTGGATATTAAGGTACTCCTTTTAATAGAGTACCGGAGCAAAGCATTAACACTCCGTGAACACATGTGATCCTCACATCACTACCATTCCCTCCGGTTGTCCCGATTTCTGTCACTTCGGGGCCATTGGTTCCGGACAGCGACATGTGTATACAACTTGCAGGTAAGACCATAAACAATGAATATCATGATGAAACAATAACATGTTCAGATCTGAGATCATGGCACTCGGGCCCTAGTGACAAGCATTAAGCATAACAAGTTGCAACAATATCATAAAAGTAACATCTACGGATACTAGGCACTATGCCCTAACAATCTTATGCTATTACATGACCAATCTCATCCAATCCTGATACGTCTCCGACGTATCGATAATTTCTTATGTTCTATGCCATATTATTGATGATACCTACATGTTTTATGCACACTTTATGTCATATTCGTGCATTTTCTGGAACTAACCTATTAACAAGATGCCGAAGTGCCGATTGCTGTTTTCTGCTGTTTTTGGTTTCGAAATCCTAGTAACGAAATATTCTCGGAATTGGACGAAACGAAGACCCGGGGGCCTATTTTGCCACGAACCTTCCGTGAAGACCGAAGAGCATACGAAGTGGGGCCACGAGGTGGCGACACCACATGGCGGCGCGGCCAAGGGGGGCCCGCGCCGCCCTATGGTGTGGGCCCCTCGTCGGGCCCCCGACTCGCCCTTCCGCCTACTTAAAGCCTCCGTCGCGAAACCCCGAGGCGAAAAACCACGATACGGAAAACCTTACCGAGACGCCGCCGCCGCCGATCCCATCTCGGGGGATTCGGAGATCTCCTCCGGCACCCTGCCGGAGAGGGGATTCATCTCCCGGAGGACTCTACACCGCCATGGTCGCCTCCGGAGTGATGAGTGAGTAGTTCACCCCCGGACTATGGGTCCATAGCAGTAGCTAGATGGTTGTCTTCTCCTCGTTGTGCTTCATTGTTGGATCTTGTGAGCTGCCTAACATGATCAAGATCATCTATCTGTAATACTCTATGTTGTGTTTGTCGAGATCCGATGGATAGAGAATACCATGTTATGTTAATTATCAAGTTATTACATATGTGTTGTTTATGATCTTGCATGCTCTCCGTTACTAGTAGAGGCTCTGGCCAAGTTTTTGCTTTTAACTCCAAGAGGGAGTATTTATGCTCGATAGTGGGTTCATGCCCGCATTGACACCTGGGACAGTGACGAAAGTTCTAAGGTTGTGTTGTGCTGTTGCCACTAGGGATAAAACATTGGCGCTATGTCCGAGGATGTAGTTGTTGATTACATTACGCACCATACTTAATGCAATTGTCCGTTGCTTTGCAACTTAATACCGGAAGGGGTTCGGACGATAACTCTGAAGGTGGACTTTTTAGGCATAGATGCAGTTGGATGGCGGTCTATGTACTTTGTCGTAATGCCCAATTAAATCTCACTATACTTATCATGTCATGTATGTGCATTGTTATGCTCTCTCTATTTGTCAATTGCCCGACCGTAATTTGTTCACCCAACATGCTTTTATCTTATGGGAGAGACACCTCTAGTGAACCGTGGACCCCGGTCCATTCTTTTAATACCGAAATACAAATCTGCTCGCAATACTTGTTTTATCGTTTTCTCGCAAACAATCATCTTCCACACAATACGGTTAATCCTTTGTTACAGCGAAGCTCGGTGAGATTGACAACCTCACTGTTTCGTTGGGGCAAAGTACTTTGGTTGTGTTGTGCAGGTTCCACGTTGGCGCCGGAATCTCCGGTGTTGCGCCGCACTACATCCCGCCGCCATCAACCTTCAACGTGCTTCTTGACTCCTACCGGTTCGATTAAACCTTGGTTTCTTATCGAGGGAAACTTGCCGCCGTGCGCATCACACCTTCCTCTTGGGGTTCCCAACGGACGTGTCAACTACACGCATCAAGCAAATTTCTGGCGCCGTTGCCGGGAGATCAAGACACGCCGCAAGGGGAGTCTCCACTTCTCAATCTCTTTACTTTGTTTTTGTCTTGCTTTATTTTATTTACTACTTTGTTTGCTGCATTATATCAAAACACAAAAAAATTAGTTGCTAGTTTTACTTTATTTACTGTCTTGCACTCTATATCAAAAACACAAAAAAATTAGTTTACTTGCATTTACTTTACTTGATTCATCATGTTTCCTTTTAATTTTACCACAAAGAACATACCGGTAGGACAAGGGTCTATAATTGGGAGGAATAATATAGAAGAATTTTTCACCCATGTTAGACCGTAGAAGATTTTGAAGATAGACACTTGGTAGAACTTGCTCCTACTTATGAAATTGCTGCTGCTGCTTTAGTTCGCTTGTTGGAAACTAAATTTGTTAATCTCAATCCTATAATCCAACACATGTTTCTTACACTTGGTGATATGGAAGAGGGGGAAAAGAAAGATTTTGTTTTAGAAACTCTTCTTAGAGAATTTGGTGGTCTAGCGAGAGAGGCTAGAAAGGTCTTCGCTAAATTTAATATGCTTGGTTCTCATACTAATTTTGTTGGTCTCCTTGAAAAAATGGATATGGATAGGATAAGGTACACTAATAATGCTAATGATGGTGGGGAGATCAAAGCACCAATACCATGTAAACTCCTAGCTATGAATGATGCACTAGAACATAACTATGCTTGGCTTGTTCCTGAAAATTTGTTTGATGAGAGTAGCAAGCCCAAGACTAATGAAAAGGGAGACGCTGAAACTTATGTATCCAATATACTATGCATGGTTGAGAAAACTCCAAACCCCGCTGTAGGTGCACCACCCTTTGATAACACTTGAGATACACTTTCTCGCCTAGCTGAAAGGCGTTAAAGAAAAGCGCTTATGGGAGACAACCCATGTTTTTACTATAGTATTTTTGTTTTATATTTGAGTCTTGGAAGTTGTTTACTACTGTAGCAACCTCTCCTTATCTTAGTTTTGAGTTTACCCCTCTCGCGTCGCTCCTCCTGGCGACCGGGAGGGGCAAACCCTAGCCGCCGCCGCCCCGTCCGCCCTCCCCCCTCTCTCCCTCCTCGTCGCCCCTCGAGGTGCTGCCGGCCAAAGGCCGCGGCGCCGGTGAAGGGGGCGGCGGGGATTTGGCCCTCGGCTGCGGTCCCCGGCGCCAAGCACAGCCGCATGGAGGAAGGTGGCCAGGCTGGGCTTGCCGGGGCGGAGGCCGCTGCCCGGCGACGCTCTCCACCCCCGACGCGTCTCCCCTTGGTCGGCGACTCCGGCAGCCGCTCCTCCGTCCGTGGCGGCGGGTGGCTCTCGGGATCTCGGCGGCTCGGTGGCGGTGGGCTTCGGTGCTGGAGGGGCTGCCGGTGGTGGTCTCGGTGGGGCCTCGGACGCCGGAGCGGCGGCTCCGGATGGTGGCAGCGGTGCTGTGTTCTTCGCGGCGAGCGGTGGCCCGTGGCCCCGGCCGTGTGGGCGGCAGTGGTGGCGGTGAGATCTAGTCCGGGGTGTCATGGCGGCCGGTGAAAACCGAGCCTCGACCTCGGTCTTGGCGGATGATGGCGGCGTCGGGCGACGTCGTTACCTTGTCGAAGGCATCATCTTTGCCCGTCTTGGCACTACACTCGGCGGGTTTGGGATGCGCGGCTGCCGGTGAAAACCGTGCTCCGACCTCGGTTGGCGGACGATGGCGACGTGTCACGCCGCTACCTTCTTGAAGGCATCGTCGTCGCAGTCTCGCGGTCTCTCACTCGTGCTGCTCCGGGGAAACCCTAGGTCCGGGTCTCCCGGATCGGACGATGGCGGCGCGCTCCGCGTCGTTCTACCTCTTGGGGCATCGTTTTTGGAGCAGCTGCTGGATGTTGGCGGATGTTGGTGGAGTGGATAGTGGAGCCGTCTCGGCGTCATGGTGGCATCGACGGCAGTGTCTTGCAAGGTTAATGCGATTATCTCTCTTGAAGATGGAGTCGAGGAAGACGGCGGAAGCAACTCCCGTGGCGTGGGCGTTGGCGTGCGCTGAGAGTATGCTTGACCGGATGTGCTTCTCACCTGCTATTGGGCGGTTTGGGAAGGCATTTAGTTTGGATGATGTGAGTTGGTGTATTGTCACCCTATACATCCTACTGTAGGTATAGTTAGGTTGCTTCGAGAGTGATCTTTTGTATTGTTTCTTGTAAGGCTTCATGAATAATCTAATAAAAAGCCGTGTGCATCCTTTGGATGCAGAAGCTGGGGCGATTTTTCCCCCTTTTCGAAAAAAAAAGTAAAGTCTTTGATAGTAAAGCAAGTACTAGATTTGGATTACTGCGCAGTACCAGATTTCTTTGCTGTCACGAATCTGGGTCTACCTCCCTGTAGGAAGCTCAGAAAATTAAGCCAATTTACGTGCATGATCCTCAGATATGTACGCAACTTTCATTCAATTTGAGCATTTTCATTTGAGCAAGTCTGGTGGCCTAATAAAATCCATCTTTACGGACTGTTCTGTTTTGACAGATTCTGCCTTTTATTTTGCATTGCCTCTTTTGCTATGTTGGATGAATTTCTTTGATCCATTAATGTCCAAGTAGCTTTATACAATGTACAGAAGTGTTAAGAATGATTGTGTCACCTCTGAACATGTGAATTTTTATTATGCACTAACCCTCTAATGAGTTGTTTCGAGTTTGGTGTGGAGGAAGTTTTCAAGGATCAAGAGAGGAGTATGATGCAATATGATCAAGGAGAGTGAAAGCTCTAAGCTTGGGGATGCCCCGGTGGTTCACCCCTGCATATTATAAGAAGACTCAAGCGTCTAAGCTTGGGGATGCCCAAGGCATCCCCTTCTTCATCGACAACATTATCAGAGTTCCTCCCCTGAAACTATATTTTTATTCCGTCACATCTTATGTACTTTGCTTGGAGCGTCGGTTTGTTTTTGTTTTTTGTTTTGTTTGAATAAAATGGATCCTAGCATTCACTTTATGGGAGAAAGACACGCTCCGCTGTAGCATATGGACAAATATGTCCTTAGGCTCTACTCATAGTATTCATGGCGAAGTTTCTTCTTCGTTAAATTGTTATATGGTTGGAATTGGAAAATGCTACATGTAGTAACTCTAAAATATCTTGGATAATTTGATACTTGGCAATTGTTGTGCTCATGTTTAAGCTCTTGCATCATATACTTTGCACCCATTAATGAAGAAATACTTAGAGCTTGCTAATTTGGTTTGCATATTTGGTTTCTCTAGAGTCTAGATAACATCTAGTATTGAGTTTGGAACAACAAGGAAGACGGTATGGAATCTTATAATGTTTACAATATGTCTTTTATGTGAGTTTTGCTGTACCGTTCATCCTTGTGTTTGTTTCAAATAACCTTGCTAGCCTAAACCTTGTATCGAGAGGGAATACTTCTCATGCATCCAAAATCCTTGAGCCAACCACTATGCCATTTGTGTCCACCATACCTACCTACTACAAGGTATTTATCCGCCATTCCAAAGTAAATTGCTTGAGTGCTACCTTTAAAATTCCATCATTCACCTTTGCAATATATAGCTCATGGGACAAATAGCTTAAAAACTATTGTGGTATTGAATATGTACTTATGCACTTTATCTCTTATTAAGTTGCTTGTTGTGCGATAACCATGTTTCTGGGGACGCCATCAACTATTCTTTGTTGGATATCATGTGAGTTGCTATGCATGTCCGTCTTGTCTGAAGTAAGAGAGATCTACCACCTTTATGGTTGGAGCATGCATATTGTTAGAGAAGAACTTTGGGCCGCTAACTAAAGCCATGATTCATGGTGGAAGTTTCAGATTTGGACACATATCCTCAATCTCATATGAGAATAATAATTGTTGCCACATGCTTATGCATTAAAGAGGAGTCCATTATCTGTTGTCCATGTTGTCCCGGTATGGATGTCTAAGTTGAGAATAATCAAAAGCGAGAAATCCAAAATGCGAGCTTTCTCCTTAGACCTTTGTACAGGCGGCATGGAGGTACCCCATTGGGACACTTGGTTAAAACATGTGCATTGCAAAGATCCGGTAGTCCAAGCTAATTAGGACAAGGTGCGGGCACTATTAGTATACTATGCATGAGGCTTGCAACTTGTAAGATATAACTTTCATAACTCATATGCTTTATTACTACCGTTGACAAAATTGTTTCATGTTTTCAAAATAAAAGCTCTAGCACAAATATAGCAATCGATGCTTTCCTCTTTGAAGGACCATTCTTTTACTTTTATGTTGAGTCAGCTCACCTATCTCTCTCCACCTCAAGAAGCAAACACTTGTGTGAACTGTGCATTGATTCTTACATACTTGCATATTGTACTTGTTATATTACTCTATGTTGACAATTATCCATGAGATATACATATTACAAGTTGAAAGCAACCGCTGAAACTTAATCTTCCTTTGTGTTGCTTCAATACCTTTACTTTGATTTATTGCTTTATGAGTTAACTCTTATGCAAGACTTATTAACACTTGTCTTGAAGTACTATTCATGAAAAGTCTTTGCTTTATGATTCACTTGTTTACTCATGTCATTACCATTGTTTTGATCGCTGCATTCACTACATATGTTTACAAATAGTATGATCAAGGTTATGATGGCATATCACTTCAGAAATTATCTTTGTTATCGTTTTACCGCTCGGGACGAGCAGTAACTAAGCTTGGGGATGCTTGATACGTCTCCGACGTATCGATAATTTCTTATGTTCTATGCCATATTATTGATGATACCTACATGTTTTATGCACACTTTATGTCATATTCGTGCATTTTCTGGAACTAACCTATTAACAAGATGCCGAAGTGCCGGTTCTGTTGTTTCTCGCTGTTTTTGGTTTCAGAAATCCTAGTAACGAAATATTCTCGGAATTGGACGAAATCGAAGACCCAGGGGCCTATTTTGCCACGAACCTTCCGGAAGACCGAAGAGCATACGAAGTGGGGCCACGAGGTGGCGACACCACATGGCGACGCGGCCAAGGGGGGCCGCGCCGCCCTATGGTGTGGGCCCCTCGTCGACCCCCGACTCCGCCCTTCCGCCTACTTAAAGCCTCCGTCGCGAAACCCCCGAGGCGAAAACCACGATATGGAAAACCTTACTGAGACGCCGCCGCCGCCGATCCCATCTCGGGGGATTCGGGAGATCTCCTCCGGCACCCTGCCGGAGAGGGGATTCATCTCCCGGAGGACTCTACACCGCCATGGTCGCCTCCGGAGTGATGAGTGAGTAGTTCACCCCTAGACTATGGGTCCATAGCAGTAGCTAGATGGTTGTCTTCTCCTCGTTGTGCTTCATTGTTGGATCTTGTGAGCTGCCTAACATGATCAAGATCATCTATCTGTAATACTCTATGTTGTGTTTGTCGGGATCCGATGGATAGAAAATACCATGTTATGTTAATTATCAAGTTATTACATATGTGTTGTTTATGATCTTGCATGCTCTCCGTTACTAGTAGAGGCTCTGGCCAAGTTTTTGCTTTTAACTCCAAGAGGGAGTATTTATGCTCGATAGTGGGTTCATGCCTCGCATTGACACCGGGACAAGTGACGAAAAGTTCTAAGGTTGTGTATGTGCTCGTTGCCACTAGGGATAAAACATTGGCGCTATGTCCGAGGATGTAGTTGTTGATTACATTACGCACCATACTTAATGCAATTGTCTCGTTGCTTTGTAACTTAATACTGGAAGGGTTCGGACGATAACCTGAAGGTGGACTTTTTAGGCATAGATGCAGCTTGGATGGCGGTCTATGTACTTTGTCGTAATGCCCAATTAAATCTCACTATACTTATCATGTCATGTATGTGCATTGTTATGCCTTCTCTATTTGTCAATTGCCCGATCGTAATTTGTTCACCCAACATGCTTCTATCTTATGGGAGAGACACCTCTAGTGAACTCGTGGACCCCGGTCCATTCTTTTAATACCGAAATACAAATCTGCTGCAATACTTGTTCTTACTATTTTCTCTCGCAAACAATCATCTTCCACACAATACGGTCTAATCCTTTGTTTACAGCAAGCCGGTGAGATTGACAACCTCACTGTTACGTTGGGGCAAAGTACTTTGGTTGTGTTGTGCAGGTTCCACGTTGGCGCCGGAATCTCTGGTGTTGCGCCGCACTACATCCCGCCGCCATCAACCTTCAACGTGCTTCTTGACTCCTACTCGGTTCGATTAAACCTTGGTTTCTTATCGAGGGAAACTTGCCGCTGTGCGCATCACACCTTCCTCTTGGGGTTTCCAACGGACGTGTCAACTACACGCATCAAGCAAATTTCACGGCGCCGTTGCCGTGGAGATCAGAGACACGCCGCAAGGGAGTCTCCACTTCCAATCTCTTTACTTTGTTTTTGTCTTGCTTTACTTTATTTTATTTACTACTTTGTTTGCTGCACTTATATCAAAACACAAAAAAATTAGTTGCTAGCTTTACTTTATTCTATCGTCTTGTTCTCTATATCAAAAACACAAAAAAAATAGTTACTTGCATTTACTTTATTTAGTTTGCTTTATTCACTCATTGCTAAAATGGGTACTGTTGAGAATACTAAGTTGTGTGACTTCACTAGCACAAATAATAATGATTTCCTATGCACACCTATTGCTCCACACTTGCTACTACAGCAGAATTCTTTGAAATTACACCCCTTTCTCGAATCTTGTTATGAGAGAGCAATTTTACGGTGTTAGTTCCGATGATGTTCTCTGCCCATCTTAATAATTTTGTTGAACTATGTGAAATGCAAAAGTATAAGGATGTAGATGGTGACATTATAAAATTAAAATTGTTTACTTTCTCTTTAAGAGGAAGAGCTAAAGATTGGTTGCTATCTCTGCCTAGAAATAGTGTTGATTCTTGGACTAAATGTAAGGATGCTTTTATTGGTAGATATTATCCTCCCGCTAAAATTATATCTTTGAGAAGTAGCATAATGAATTTCAAGCAATTAGATAATGAACATGTTGCTCAAGCATGAGAGAGAATGAAATCTTTGGTAAAGAATTGCCCAACCCATGGATCGACTACTTGGATGATCATCCAAACTTTTTATGCAGGGATTGAATTTTTCTTCGCGGAACCTATTGGATTCAGCTGCTGGAGGTACCTTTATGTCCATCACTTTGGGGGCGGCAACAAAGCTTCTTGATGATATAATGACAAATTACTCTGAATGGCACACGGAAAGAGCTCCACAAGGTAAGAAGGTAAATTCTGTTGAAGAAACCTCCTCCTTGAGTGATAAGATTGATGCTATTATGTCTATGCTTGTGAATGGTAGATCTAATGTTGATCCAAATAATGTTCCTTTAGCTTCATTGGTTGCCCAAGAAAAACATGTTGATGTGAACTTCATTAAAAACAATAATTTCAACAACAATGCTTATAGGAATAATTCTGGTAACAACTATAGGCCATATCCTGCTGCTAATGGGAATAGTTATGATAATTATTATGGGAATTCTTACAACAATAATAGGAATGTACCCCCTGGTCTTGAAGCCATGCTTAAAGAATTTATTAGTACACAAACTGCTTTTAACAAATCTGTTGAGGAAAAGCTCAATAAAATTGATATTCTCGCTTCTAAGGTTGATAGTCTTGCCTCTGATGTTGATCTTTTAAAATTGAAAGTTATGCCTAATAAGGATATTGATAATAAGATTGTTACTACAGCAAATGCCATCCAAGTTCGAATTAATGAGAATATTAGATTGATGGCTGAATTGCATGCTAGGTGGGAAAGAGAAGAAAACGAAAAACTAGCTAAAGAGAATAACGTAGCTAAAGTTTGGACTATTACCACCACTAGTAATGTTAATGATTCACATGTTGCTACACCTCCTACTATCAATGGTAAAATAATTGGTGTTGGCAATGTTACTACTCCTAGTGCAAAGCGTGCAAAATTGCCTGAACTAGCTGAAACTCGATAAAACTCACTGAAATTTTTCAAAATATTGGGGATAATGATCCCATTGCTGTAGATCATAATGGTTTGGACTTTGATGATTGTCACATCTCTGAAGTTATAAAGTTCTTACAAAAGCTTGCTAAAAGTCCCAACGCTAGTGCTATAAATTTGGCCTTCACAAAACATATTATAAATGCTCTCATAAAAGCTAGAGAGGAGAAACTAAAACTTGAAACTTCTATTCCTAGAAAGTTAGAAGATGGTTGGGAGCCTATCATTAAGATGAGGGTCAATGATTTTGATTGTAATGCTTTATGTGATCTTGGTGCAAGTATTTATGTTATGCCTAAGAAAATTTATGATATGCTTGACTTGCCACCATTGAAGAATTGTTATTTGGATGTTAATCTTGTTGATAATGCTATAAAGAAACCTTTGGGAAGGATTGATAATGTTCGTATTATGGTTAACAATAACCTTGTCCCCGTTGATTTTGTTGTCTTGGATATTGAATGCAATGCATCTTGTCCCATTATATTGGGAAGACCTTTTCTTCGAACTCGTTGGTGCTACCATTGACATGAAGGAAGGTAATATTAAATATTAATTTCCTCTCAAGAAAGGTATGGAACACTTCCTAGAAAGAGAATGAAGTTACCTTATGATTCTATTATTAGAACAAATTATGATGTTGATGCTTCGTCTCTTGATGTTACTTGATTCTCACTTTACGCGCCTAGGCGAAAGGCGTTAAAGAAAAGTGCTTATGGGAGACAACCCATTATTTTACTTATGCACTTTATTTTATATTTGAGTCTTGGAAGTTGTTTACTACTGTAGCAACCGCTCCTTATCTTTATTTTATTGCATTGTTGTGCCAAGTAAAGTCTTCGATAGTAAAGCCAATACTAGATTTGGATTGCTGCGCAGGAACAGATTTCTTGCTGTCACGAATTTGAGCAGTAGACCCTGTAGAAAAATCAAAAAATCTGCCAATTTACGTGCGTGATCCTCAGATATGTACGCAACTTTCATTCAATTTGGGCATTTTCATCTGAGCAAGTCTGGTGCCACTTTAAAATTCGTCTTTACGAACTGTTCTGTTTTGACAGATTCTGCCTTTTATTTCGCATTGCCTCGTTTTGCTATGTTAGATGGATTTCTTTGTTCCATTAACTTTCAGTAGCTTTGAGCAATGTCCAGAAGTGTTAAGAATGATTATGTCACTTCTGAATATATGAATTATGCACTCGACCCTCTAATGAGTTTGTTTCGAGTTTGGTGTGGAGGAAGTTTTCAAGGGTCAAGAGAGGAGGATGATACAATATGATCAAGAAGAGTGAAAAGTCGAAGCTTGGGGATGCCCCCATGGTTCATCCCTGCATATTTTAAGAAGACTCAAGCATCTAAGCTTGGGGATGCCCAAGGCATCCCTTCTTCATCGACAACTTATCAGGTTCCTCTAGTGAAACTATATTTTTATTCCGTCACATCTTATGTGCTTTACTTGGAGCGTCTGTTTGTTTTTATTTTTGTTTTTGTTTGAATAAATCGGATCCTAGCATTCTTTGTTTGGGAGAGAGACACGCTTCACTGTTTCGTATGAACACATGTGTTCTTAGCTTTATCTTTAAATGTTCATTGCGAAAGTTGAACTACTTTATTCATTGCTATATGGTTGGAAACGGAAAATGCCGCATGTGGTAAATGGTTTAATGTCTCGGATAATGTGATACTTGGCAATTGTTGTGCTCATATAGATCTTGTTTAAGCTCTTGGATCATGTACCTTGTACTCATTAATGAATAACTACATAGAGCTTGTTAAAATTTGGTTTGCATGATTGATCTCTATAGTCTAGATATTTTCTGGTTGAGGTGTTTGAACAACAAGGAGACAATGTAAAGTCTTATAATAGTTACAATATGTTCATATGTGAGCTTTGCTGCACCTTTTATACTTGAGTTTGCTTCAAACAACCTTGCTAGCCTAGCCTTGTATTGAGAGGAATTCTTCTCGTGCATCCAAATCCTTGAGCCAATAACCATGCCATTTGTGTCCACTATACCTACCTACCACATGGTATTTCTCCGCCATTCCAAAGTACATTACTTGAGTGCTACCTTTAAAATTTCCATTCTTTACCTTTACAATATATAGCTCATGGGACAAAATAGGTTAAAAACTATCGTGGTGAAGAATATGTACTTATGTGTCTTATTTCTTAGTAAGTTGCTTGTTGAGCGGTAACCATGTTTCTGGGGACGCCATCAACTCCTTTACCTTTGTTAAATATCATGTGAATTGCTATGCATGTTCGTCTTGTCTGAAGTAAGGGCGGTTTTCACAACCAAATAGTTTGAGTATGCATACTGTTAGAGAAGAACATTGGCCCGCTAACTAAAGCCATGATTCATGGTGGAAGTTTCGATGTGGACAGCTAATCCTCAATCTCTTATGAGAATAATAACTGTTGTTAAATGCTTATGCATTAAAGAGGAGTCCATTATCTGTTGTCTATGTTGTCCCGGTATGGATGTCTAAGTTGAGAATAATCAAAAGCGAGAAATCCAATGCGAACTTTCTCCTTAGACCTTTGTACAGGCGGCATAGAGGTACCCCTTTGTGACACTTGGCTGAAACATATGCTATGCAATGATAATCCGTGTTAACCCAAACTAATTAGGACAAGGTGCGAGCACTATTAGTATACTATGCATGAGGCTTGCAACTTATAAGATGTCTTATACATAACTCATATGCTTTATTACTACCGTTGACAAAATTGTTTCTTGTTTTCAAAATGAAAAGCTCTAGCACAAATATAGTAATCAATGCTTCCTCTCGCGAAGGGCCTATCTTCTACTTTATTGTTGAGTCAGTTTGCCTATTCTTTCTATCTTAGAAGCAAACACTTGTATCAAACTGTGTGCATTGATTCTTACATGTTTACTTATTGCACTTGTTATATTACTTTGTGTTGACAATTATCCATGAGATATACATGTTGAAGTTGAAAGCAACCGCTGAAACTTTATCTTCCTTTGTGTTGCCTCAATGCCTTTACTTCGAATTTATTGCTTTATGAGTAACTCTTATGCAAGTCTTATTGATGCTTGTCTTGAGAGTATTATTCATGAAAAGTCTTTGCTACATGATTCATTAGTTTACTCATTATCTTCATCATTGCTTCGAATCGCTGCATTCATCTCATATGCTTACAATAGTATGATCAAGATTATGATAGCATGTCACTTCAGAAATTATCTTTATTATCGTTTACCTACTCGAGGGCGAGTAGGAACTAAGCTTGGGATGCTTGATACGTCCCAAACGTATCTATAATTTCTTATGTTCCATGCTACTTTTATGATGATACTCACATGTTTTATACACATTATATGTCATTATTATGCATTTTCCGGCACTAACCTATTGACGAGATGCCGAAGAGCCAGTTGTTGTTTTCTGCTATTTTTGGTTTCAGAAATCCTAGTAAGGAAATATTCTCGGAATTGGAGGAAATCAACGCCCAGGGTCCTATTTTTGCACGAAGCTTCCAGAAGACCGAGGGATAGACGAAGTGGGGCCACGGGGCGCCGCCACACTAGGGCGGCGCGGCCTAGAGGGGGCCCGCGCGGCCCTAGCGTGTGGGGCCCCCGTGACTCTCCCGACTCCGCCCTTCCGCCTACTTAAAGCCTTCGTCGCGAAACCCCCAGTACCGAGAGCCACGATACGGAAAACCTTACTGAGACGCCGCCGCCGCCAATCCCATCTCGGGGGATTCAGGAGATCGCCTCCGGCACCCTGCCGGAGAGGGGAATCATCTCCCGGAGGTCTCTTCATCGCCATGATCGCCTCCGGATCGATGTGTGAGTAGTTCACCCCTGGACTATGGGTCCATAGCAGTAGCTAGATGGTCGTCTTCTCCCCATTGTGCTATCATGTTAGATCTTGTGAGCTGCCTATCATGATCAAGATCATCTATTTGTAATCCTTCATGTTGTGTTTGTTGGGATCCGATGGATATTGAATATTATGTCAAGTTGATTATCAATCTATCATATATGTTATTTATGTTCTTGCATGCTCTCCGTTGCTAGTAGAGGCTCGGCCAAGTTGATACTTGTGACTCCAAGAGGGAGTATTTATGCTCGATAGTGGGTTCATGCCTCCATTAAATCCGGGACGAGTGACGAAAGTTCTAAGGTTGTGGATGTGCTTGTTGCCACTAGGGATAAAACATCGATGCTTTGTCTAAGGATATTTGTGTTGATTACATTACGCACCATACTTAATGCAATTGTCTGTTGTTTACAACTTAATACCGGAGGGGGTTCGGATGATAACCTGAAGGTGGACTTTTTAGGCATAGATGCATGCTGGATAGCGGTCTATGTACTTTGTCGTAATGCCCCGATTAAATCTCATAGTACTCATCATGATATATGTATGTGCATTGTTATGCCTTCTTTATTTGTCAATTGCCCAACTGTAATTTGTTCACCCAACATCTCGCTATCTTATGGGAGAGACACCGCTAATGAACTGTGGACCCCGGTCCTATTCTTTACATCTGAAATACAAACTGCTGCAATTGTTCTTTACTGTTCTTCGCAAACAATCATCATCATCCACACTATACATCTAATCCTTTGTTTACAGCAAGCCGGTGAGATTGACAACCTCGCTGTTACGTTGGGGCAAAGTTCTGTGATTGTGTTGTGCAGGTTCCACGTTGGCGCCGGAATCCCTGGTGTTGCGCCGCACTACACTCCGCCACCAACAACCTTCAACGTGCTTCTTGACTCCTACTGGTTCGATTAAACCTTGGTTTCTTACTGAGGGAAACTTGCTACTGTGTGCATCACACCTTCCTCTTGGGGTTTCCAACGGACGTGTCAACTACACGCATCACTGGGCCAAGCGGCGCGGTGAAGGATGAGCCCGTCGACGAACCCGACGAGCGCGGCAAGCAGGACATTCTCGTCGACGACATGTATAACTTCCACCAGTACTACGACTCCTCTGGCTTCCGCAAGTACTATTAGGGTTTAGGTTTAAATTTCATCGAATTTGGTTCGAATCTATGTAATATATAGCAAGTTTGACTGAATTCAATTATTTTCTATTAAATTTTAAAAATCTTAAATTATGTTTGGGGGACGCGGCTGGGAAGCGACGTCCTCCAAACGCGGCACGAAGAAAACACGTCCCCCAAACGCTCGATCCGGCGCCGTTTGGGGAGCGCTTTGGGGGACGCGACCGAAGATGCTCTAAAAAACTTTATTTGAATTCAGTTCAAAAGAAAAACTATTTTGAATTTCTGGCCAAGAATACCGTACTAGATCGGCTAAATACTTCATAGGAAGAAAACCTATATGAGAGGAAGAAGGAGCTTGTGTAGGCTATATTGGTTTGGTATCCAGCCAGAAAAAAATATCAAGGAAAGAGGGAGATCTAGTGGGCAGTAAAATTTTATTTGTCGTTAGTTCCATCAAAAAATATAATCATTAAGATCATGAAGAACTCCATACACATATACACATAATTACTGTATCTCCATTTCTGCATCTAGCCTAAGCCGCACCTCCCCTTCCCCAATTGTGAACCAAATCAAAAGAAAAAAATCATCCATTAATAATAGATTAGATCTAAAAGGGTAGTGAAATAATTTTCTCTGTGATTTTTTCTAGAGAACTGCAATGCGCTATTCTGTTGGTACGTAGGGCTCGTAGGGATGTGCAAACATTTATACCGAACATTTTCAATTTTTTGTATCTCATTGTCACTGAACTAGTCTTGCAGTCGATACAAGCATTGTGATACATTACTATGTTTTTTTGTGTGTGCATCCAATAGCATTAACAACATAGCTGCTTTAGTAAGTAAACTTGACTATTCATCCGTTCATATGCCTATCATTAGAAATACACCCATGCTAAATCAAAACTCTATTAGTTGTGAAACATGCAGGGTTCCTCTAGATCTGTTTGACACACTTTGCTCGACTAAATTTGGTCTAGAATTTGTGTCGCTTTGACTTATCAATGTATTATACTCCATGTGTTTTACAATTCTGTCGAGGTTTTAATTAAAATTTAAACTGAAATGATGACAAAAATTATAAACATGAGAGTATATTTTAGTATCTATAAGCATCTTGATGGATAACACTACAATGCAAAATCAACATATATGTATCTTACTGAGGTTCGTATAATACGTTAGAGAACAACAATTGAATGCACGAGAAGTAACCTACGCCACATGTTTAACGGGAGCAGGCCAGATCGGGCTGACTTCAGAGTTTTCGCAGACGGACCGAAGTGGTTCTGGACACAAATATCACCAGACCAGCCCACCTGCCATAAAAAAACCAAACCAGCCCAGTCCATCCAACAACGTGCCGATTCCAGAAACGAGCAGCTCACCTTTGCGTTTGTGCTTTGCTTAGCAGCTCGGCAAAACAAAAATTCTGTCGGACAGCTGTGAAAAACCAGTGACCTGAGATCGATCGATCGATCGGTCGTTGTTATCAATGCATGAAGAGATATAAGCGGGTATCGATCGGTCGACCAGAGCAGTTTCCTGTGCACCGTACTAAACAGTTTCCGTGCATGGATCCACGTGTGTTGAGTTGGGTGCACGCACGCTGTACATTAGAGCATCTCCACTCGTCCCCCGACGAGGCCCCGAGCGACGTTTTTCCCATCCGGACGGCGAAACCCAGTCACGCCTTCGGTTCCTCGTTTTCGTTCGGATTTGGCCCTTCATCCATCCGGCGAGCCCACGCCATCCCCGGCCCCCCGGGGACCTATCGGGGACTCCGAACGAGTGAAAAGCGGGGAAGGGCCCGATCTGTCGGTGACTCGACACACGAACCCCACCGCCACGTCGCTCAAAATCTCCCCCACCCCTCGTATCTATCTCGCCACCGGCACCACCCCGCCGGCTTGTTGCCCAGATTCCGCCGCCCCTCCTTCCCCACCTGCCTATATTCCGCCGTCTTTCGACGACGGCCTATCTGGCTGCTCTTCCGCCGGCCTGTTTTCCGACTTTGGCCTGCTCCTCGTCGCTCGCGGCTCGGGTTGCCTCGACCACGCCCGTCAGGTGTTCGTCCATTTGCCTCGCCGGCCATGGACTCGGACGAAAGCATCCGGTTCCTCTGGCTGAGCAAGAAGCACCATATGAGAGAGAGGGTCCTCTTGCACAGCCTAATCACCAGGTGCCTCCATCATGGGCCGCCTTCATTGCTATGCGCCAGGAGATTCGAGACTCTACAATGCATCATCTGCTGCAAGATGATCTGGTGGAGCAAATATGGAGGCTCCGAGGCAACGCCAACGTCGATGCCAACTAGTCTGTCTTAATTTGTTTGAAAAATTGTGAAATTATGTGCTTCATTTGTTTCAGCACTTGTTAAACATTGTACTGATTATCGCCGAATTTGTTTCAGCAATTTTCGTACTCTTGGTCGCCGAACTTGTTAAATTTTATGTTAAATTTGTTTGAAATATGTCAAATGGTCGAGGTTGGGGGTTTCCTGCCGGGGGGACGGCTGGAACTTCGGCGCTCCCCAGGCCAAATCTTCCTCCAATCCGGACGAAAATTTCGCCGGATTTGGGCGTGGGGAGCGCCAACGAGTGGGGATGCTCTTATTCGCGTTGCTGCTGCGTCGCACTCGCAAGGCAGGTCGGCAGCGTGGCGTTTGCCCCGTGCAAGCAAGCAGAGTCATCGCAGGCAGAGGGACACTATACCTCGGAAGCCGCGCCATGAACCCCGGGGTGGAGAAGCGCGCCTGGTCAGACTCGACCAGTGGACCTCTCTCCCTGGAAGCAGAGACACCGAGGCGCGTGCCTATAGACCGGGGCAGGCACATGCCGTAGGAGTGCTTCCACTTCCACGGAGGCACAGCGCCCGACGATGGACACCGGATGGGGCCCGAAGAAACGTGTTTCGCGCCAGACAGGCTGCAGCGGAACGTCCAACTAGTCCACCGGCGAGACACGGAATTGATGGCTTCCGACGCGACCATCGACACTGAAACGTCAGAGCATCTCCACTCGTCTCCCCGACGAGGCCCCCGAACGACGTTTTTTCCATCCGGACGGCGAAATTCGGCCCAGTCGCGCCCCCCGGTTCATCGATTTCGTCCGGATTTGGGCCTAAATTCATCCGGCGATCCCACGCCATCCCCGGCCCCTCGGGGAGCTCTCGGGGACTCCGGACGAAACAAAAGCGCGCGAAATGGCGAGGAAACTTCCCGCGCGTCTGGTGGCCCCAACTTGTCGGCGAGAGACGGGAGACACCGATCGTCGTCCTCATCGCATCGTCTTCCGCGCGCTGTAAAAGCCTGCCGCCGGTCAGCATTCACCGGCCGCGTAGCTTCCACGCGGCGAGTTAATGCCATCGCATCGTCTTCCGCGCACGCATCGTCTTCCACGCGGCATTAATCGTCGGCGCCCACCGCGCCTATTTAAAGCCACTCCGCTCGCCGCGACGCCCCTGCTCCACTCTTCCTCCATTCTCCCTCCACTCACCCTCCACCTCCACCTCCAACGATGGCGTTCTACGACGATGACGGCGCATCCAACAACGGGTTCCCCCGCCGATCTCTCCACACGTGGGAGGGGCACCTCCTCCACCAGGAGGGGTACCCCTGCCCGCCGGACACGAGGCCCCCCGGCGACGGGTGGCGGCTAAGCGCTGGTGGCGTGCCAATCCCGATGCCGCCCCAGGGCCACGCCCTCGACGTCGCCATCGAGGAGGCGCGGATGGGGATGACGGAGGAAGAACGCGCCGACCCACGCCACCACCCCGAGAACTACACTCGGTGGAATTCGTTCTTTCTCCGGCGGTGGGAGCGCGAACTGTCGTCCTACGACGGCCCGCCACCTCCGCCTCCGCGCAACAACGCCGCGGGTCGCCGGCGTTGGTGGAGCGCGCCGGATAGGACGCTCCACAACGTCCTCGAGCACATCGAGGGCGGCAACTCGCCGAAGCTCACGATGCCCCCTCCATCGAGGGCATCGAACAACCGCCAACGGGGAAACAGCTGGCAGCCACAGCGTATGGCTGCCAGTTCCTCGTCGTTCGGTTCGGCGCCGAGGTCGATCTCCAGGTCGGCGCCATCCTTGGCGCCGGTGAAAAAGGAGCCGGCTTCCCTGCCGAGCCACCGCACGTGTGGCGGTGGCGGCATCGTCATCCGCGAACCATCGACGGCACAAGGTCGGCGCCGCCCCAAGCCCGACCACGACACCTCCGGCGAGCGGAAGCGCAAACCGGCGAAGGTGAAGGTCGAGGAGGAAGAAAGCGCCGAGGACGCCGCCATCCTCGAAGCCGTCATCGCGAGGTCCCTCCAGGACCTCGTACCCGCCGACAACGCCATGCCGCTCGACCAGGCCCGCGCCCGGTCGAGGGAGCAGTGGGAGAAGGAGGAAGCGGAGCGGCGGGCGAGGCACCTCCAGGGACGCCGCTCGCTTCCGGCGGCCTGCGACTCCTCCATCCGGCGCCGTCGTCCCCGTCATCGACCTCGAAGCCTCCGACGACGAGCTGTACAAGCCATCGCCGTCCCCGCCTCGCACCAGCGGCCGGTGGGGAGACGCCGGCCAAGGCAGCAGCCAGGCGGCTTCGGCGCCGCCACAGTTGGACGACGACAGCTCCGACGACGATGGCGGCGACTACACGGTGTTCTACCGCCATTTCGGCATGTAGAGCGCCGTGTTTTCATATTTACAGTTGTATTCCCCTAGCCGAATTCGAAATATAGTCGAATTCGGTCTCTATGTACGAGTAAATATCATTAAATTTAGTCTAAATTCGACCGTTTTATGCCGTAGTTTGTCAAGTTTCCGTTTTTCAAATTTAGATCGCCGTCTTCGCCTGAGATCGCGGCTGGGAAACTACTCCTCCCCACGCCAAATTTACGTCCAATCCGGACGTAAATTTCCCCGGATTTCGGCATGGAGAGGGCAAACGAGTGAAGATGCTCTCAGAAACGATCACACCATGCGCTACGCCCGCCTACGTCTGCCGGGCTAGACCATGCTTGGCCTCTGCTTTTGTTGCTACTCCTACAGTCCTACCCTTCCCCACTTTGGAGGGACACCGTACAGCTTTCGCTCATTGACAGTGTAGCCTAGGATCAGTTCCGACTTCGTACTCCATTCACCGTTTTTATTGCAACTAGCAAAGTGGCGCTCGCAAATGCGAGGGCAACATCTCAATGTGTCTAAAAGGTTTTTTTGTAGGTATGCGATTAGAAAAAACTATGGTATCCTTAATAATCACAATAGATACACGTATGCCGCTGTTAATTTGTAAAATTTCCGTAAGCATACAATGCATGTCTCCGTACAGCAATCAATATGCATACATGGCTACACATCATTATTAATTATGGAATGTGTATACACAAGCTCAAGTGTGTGATATGATAAATGTTATAACATGACTTCTCGTGATGTATCAAAGCATAGCATTTACGAATATAACTGAGAACTCTTCAAGTGGGAGTACTTGAAATGCCACCCTAATCACTATATACTTGCGGTTGTCATTCAAAGGAAGATAACCTCCCCCGGTCTCAAAGGGTACATAAGGATATGTGTATTAATCCATCCATGAGAGATACAAATTATTTTAGCAGTAGGCATTTTCTTCAACATGCAACTTTGACCATTTATTTCACACCAATATACTGATCAATATTTTTAGAATTACAATACTATGAAAAAATATGAGAAATGGAATTGTATAAATTTTATTTCCTATTTTAACTGCGCCCATTTTAGGATGTCGTGCATTTTTATGAAAAGATGAAATGAATATTGAATTTCTCAGTGTTAAAAACACCGGACAAACATCCTTTTTTGTGGCAAAGAAAAAACTTCCGTTGCATATCTATGGAAAACTACAAAACTAACCTTGAGCCTTCTCCCTCGGCAGCCGGCTTCTTCCACGATTCGTCTATGCCCTCTTTGTCATCTTGCGTCCCTTGCTCCATCTCTATATCCCCAATGGTCCTCTCAGTCATTAGTGTTTATGCACATGCAATAATATCACGCACCAATGTACCATGAGGCACCATATATTTATCTCGGCCTTCAATTGGCCATGCAAAAGAAACTTGATGATATTTTATAGCCATTGTAAGAGAAAAACAATTAACGTACCAAATATGTCATACATACAATGGTATGTCTCACTACAACAATCAATAAGCATACATGATGACACATCATTATTAATTATAGAATGTGTATACACAAACTCAAGTGTGCGATATGATAAATGTTACAACATGACTTCTCGTGATGTATCGGAACATAGCATTGTACGAATATAACTGAAAACTCTTCAACTGAGAGTCATTATTCCACTATATGTTACCACAAGTTGGCATTCTTTTCGAAATGACACGCTAATCACCATATATCTGCAGTCGTCATTCAAAGCAAGATAACCTCTACTTGTCTCAAAGTGTGCATAAAGATCTGTGTATTACTCCATCCATCAGACATACAAATCATTTTAGCAGTAGGCCTTTTCTTCAACATGCAACTTTGCCCATTTATTTCACACCAATATACTGGTCAATATTTATAGAATTACAATACTATGGAAAAAATATGACCAATGTAGTAGTATAAATTGTATTTTCTATTTTAACTGCACACATTTTAGGATGACATGCATTTTTATGAGAAGATGAAATGAACATTGAATTGTTCAGTGTTAAAAATACCGGACAAACTTCTGTTTTTGTGGGCAAAGAAATAACTTCCGTTGCATATCTATGAAAAGTACTAAAATCATCTTGAGCCGACTCGCTCGGCAGCGGCTTCCTCCATGGTTCGTCTATGCACTCTTGGTCGTCTTTTGTCCCTCGCTTCATCTTATATCCCCAGTCACAATAACCCAATTTCGCCCAAGCAGATGGGAATATTTGAAACCACTATCAATTAGAAAAATTCATTCAAATAAATGATGAAAAACATGCAGAACTAATCTTCGATAATTAAATAGTTAACTGACCTACTCAGCCATATAAGTTGCAAGAAAATAGTCTAAACACACTGCATTTACATCTGCAACAAAAAATCATGTGATGGAATGTTGTGTCTGGTGAAAATAAGTTCAATAATACGTGCATATATTCTCACCACGGAAACTTTGTACTTTGCAACAAAGGAACAATGTTAAGTATCAAGCCAAGTGTAATATGGAAACCATTTGTTTTCTGTAGATCGACAACATGTAAGGATGCTTATGCAGCTATAGTCTAAACAGATAAC
>NC_061514.1:119243135-119335831 GCF_022539505.1 Lolium rigidum | reverse complement strand
ACAGTACTTTGTTTCTATTTTGTGTCTTGGAAGTTGTTTACTACTGTAGCAACCTCTCCTTATCTTAGTTTTGAGTTTTGTTGTGCCAAGTTAAGCCGTTGATAGAAAAGTAAGTACTAGATTTGGATTACTGCGCAGTTCCAGATTTCTTTGCTGTCACGAATCTGAGCCCACTGCCCTGCAGGAAGCTCAGAAAATTATGCCAATTTACGTGCATGATCCTCAGATATGTACGCAACTTTCATTCAATTTGAGCATTTTCATTTGAGCAAGTCTGGTGCCATTTTAAAATTCGTCAATACGAACTGTTCTGTTTTGACAGATTCTGCCTTTTATTTCGCATTGCCTCTTTCGCTATGTTGGATGAATTTCTTTGATCCACTAATGTCCAGTAGCATTATGCAATGTCCAGAAGTGTTAAGAATGATTGTGTCACCTCTGAATATGTCAATTTATATTGTGCACTAACCCTCTAATGAGTTGTTTCGAGTTTGGTGTGGAGGAAGTTTTCAAGGATCAAGAGAGGAGTATGATGCAACATGATCAAGGAGAGTGAAAGCTCTAAGCTTGGGGATGCACCCGGTGGTTCACCCCTGCATATATCAAGAAGACTCAAGCGTCTAAGCTTGGGGATGCCCAAGGCATCCCCTTCTTCATCAACAAATTATCGGGTTCCTCCCCTGAAACTACATTTTTATTCGGCCACATCTTATGTGCTTTTTCTTGGAGCGTCGTTTGTTTTGTTTTTGTTTTGTTTGAATAAAATGGATCCTAGCATTCACTTCATGGGAGAGATACACACTCCGCTGTAGCATATGGACAAATATGTCCTTGGTTTCTACTCATAGTATTCATGGCGAAGTTTCTCCTTCGTTAAATTGTTATATGGTTGGAATTGGAAAATGATACATGTAGTAATTGCTATAAATGTTTTGGGTAATGTGATACTTGGCAATTGTTGTGCTCATGTTTAAGCTCTTGCATCATATGCTTTGCACCCATTAATGAAGAAATATATAGAGCATGCTAAAATTTGGTTTGCATATTTGGTTTCTCTAAGGTCTAGATAATTTCTAGTTTTGAGTTTGAACAACAAGGAAGACGGTATAGAGTATTATAATGCTTTCAATATGTCTTTTATGTGAGTTTTGCTGTACTAGTTCATCCTTGTGTTTGCCTCAAATAACCTTGCTAGCCTAAACCTTGTATCGAGAGGGAATACTTCTCATGCATCCAAAATACTTGAGCCAACCACTATGCCATTTGTGTCCACCATACCTACCTACTACATGGTATTTTCCAGCCATTCCAAAGTAAATTGCTTGAGTGCTACCTTTAAAATTCCATCATTCACCTTTGCAATATATAGCTCATGGGACAAATAGCTTAAAAACTATTGTGGTATTGAATATGTAATTATGCACTTTATCTCTTATTAAGTTGCTTGTTGTGCGATAACCATGTTTACTGGGGAACGCCATCAACTTGTTGTTGAATTTCATGTGAGTTGCTATGCATGTTTGTCTTGTCGGAAGTAAGGGCGATCTACACTGAGTTGAATGGTTTGAGCATGCATATTGTGAGAGAAGAACATTGGGCCGCTAACTAAAGCCATGTTCCATGGTGGAAGTTTCAGTTTTGGACAAACATCCTCAAATCTCTAATGAGAAAAGAATTAATTGTTGTTGAATGCTTAAAGCATTAAAAGAGGAGTCCATTATCTGTTGTCTATGTTGTCCCGGTATGGATGTCTAAGTTGAGAATAATCAAAAGCGAGAAATCCAAATGCGAGCTTTCTCCTTAGACCTTTGTACGAGGCGGCATAGAGGTACCCCTTTGTGATACTTGGTTAAAGCATATGTATTGCGGTGATAATCCGGGTAGTCCAAGCTAATTAGGACAAGGTGCGAGCACTATTAGTACACTATGCATGAGGCTTGCAACTTATAAGATATAATTTACATGATGCATATGCTTTATTACTACCGTTGACAAAATTGTTTCATGTTTTCAAAATCAAAGCTCTAGCACAAATATAGCAATCGATGCTTTTCCTCTATGAGGACCATTCTTTTACTTTCAATGTTGAGTCGGTTCACCTATTTCTCTCCACCTCAAGAAGCAAACACTTGTGTGAAGCTGTGCATTGATTCTTACATACTTGCTTATTGCACTTATTATATTACTCTATGTTGACAATATCCATGAGATATACATGTTACAAGTTGAAAGCAACCGCTGAAACTTAATCTTCTTTTGTGTTGCTTCAATACCTTTACTTTGAATTATTGCTTTATGAGTTAACTCTTATGCAAGACTTATTGATGCTTGTCTTGAAATGCTATTCATGAAAAGTCTTTGCTTTATGATTCACTTGTTTACTCATGTCATACACATTGTTTTGATCGCTGCATTCACTACATATGCTTTACAAATAGTATGATCAAGTTTATGATGGCATGTCACTCCAGAAATTATCTTTGTTATCGTTTTACCTGCTCGGGACGAGCAAACTAAGCTTGGGGATGCTGATACGTCTCCAACGTATCGATAATTTCTTGTGTTCCATGCCACATTATTGATGTTATCTACATGTTTTATGCACACTTTATGTCATATTCGTGCATTTTACGGAACTAACCTATTAACAAGATGCCGAAGTGCCGATTCTTTGTTTTCTGCTGTTTTTGGTTTCAGAAATCCTAGTAAAGAAATATTCTCGGAATTGGACGAAATAAAAGCCCGGAGGCCTATTTTCTCACGAAGCTTCCGGAAGTCCGAAGGAGAGACGAAGAGGGGCCACGGGGCGCCAAACCCTAGGGCGGCGCGGCCCCCCCCTTGGCCGCGCCGGCCTGTGGTGTGGGCCCCCTGTGCCGCCTCTTGACCTGCCCTTCCGCCTACAAATAGCCTCCGTGACGAAACCCCCAGTACCGAGAGCCACGATACGGAAAACATTGCTGAGACGCCGTCGCCGCCGATCCCATCTCGGGGGATCCTGGAGATCGCCTCCGGCACCTCGCCGGAGAGGGGAATCATCTCCCGGAGGACTCTACACCGCCATGGTCGCCTCCGGAGTGATGAGTGAGTAGTCTACCCCTGGACTATGGGTCCATAGCAGTAGCTAGATGGTTGTCTTCTCCCCATTGTGCTATCATTGTCGGATCTTGTGAGCTGCCTATCATGATCAAGATCATCTATATGTAATTCTATATGTTGCGTTTGTTGGGATCCGATGAATAGAGAATACTTGTTATGTTGATTATCAAAGTTATGCTTATGTGTTGTTTATGATCTTGCATGCTCTCCGTTATTAGTAGATGCTCCGGCCAAGTAGATGCTTTTAACTCCAAGAGGGAGTACTTATGCTCGATAGTGGGTTCATGCGCATTGACACCGGGACGGTGACGAGAAAGTTCTAAGGTTGTGTTGTCGTTGTTGCCACTAGGGATAAAACATTGATGCTATGTCTAAGGATGTAGTTGTTGATTACATTACGCACCATACTTAATGCAATTGTCTGTTGCTTTGCAACTTAATGCCGGAGGGGTTCGGATGATAACTCTGAAGGTGGACTTTTTAGGCATAGATGCGGTTGGATGGCGGTCTATGTACTTTGTCGTAATGCCCAATTAAATCTCACTATACTCATCATGATATGTATGTGCATGGTCATGCTCTCTTTATTTGTCAATTGCCCAACTGTAATTTGTTCACCCAACATGCTTGTTCGTCTTATGGGAGAGACACCTCTAGTGAGCTGTGGACCCCGGTCCAATTCTCTTTCTTGAAATACAATCTACTGCAATACTTGTTTCTACTGTTTTCTCTCGCAAACAATCATATTCCACACAATACGGTTAATCCTTTGTTACAGCAAGCCGGTGAGATTGACAACCTCACCTGTTTCGTTGGGGCAAAGTAGTTTGGTTGTGTTGTGCGGGTTCCACGTTGGCGCCGGAATCTACGGTGTTGCGCCGCACTACATCTCGCCGCCATCAACCTTCAACGTGCTTCTTGGCTCCTCCTGGTTCGATAAACCTTGGTTTCTTTCCGAGGAAAACTTGCTGCTGTGCTCATCATACCTTCCTCTTGGGGTTGCCCAACGAACGTGTGAAATACACGCCATCACCCCCGACTCTGCCCTTCCGCCTACTTAAAGCCTCCGTCGCGAAACCCCTGATGCGAAAAACCACGATACGGAAAACCTTACTGAGACGCCGCCGCCGCCGATCCCATCTCGGGGGATTCTGGAGATCTCCTCCGGCACCCTGCCGGAGAGGGGATTCATCTCCCGGAGGACTCTACGCCGCCATGGTCGCCTCCGGAGTGATGAGTGAGTAGTTCACCCCTGGACTATGGGTCCATAGCAGTAGCTAGATGGTTGTCTTCTCCTCATTGTGCTTCATTGTTGGATCTTGTGAGCTGCCTAACATGATCAAGATCATCTATCCGTAATACTCTATGTTGTGTTTGTCGGGATCCGATGGATAGAGAATACCATGTTATGTTAATTATCAAGTTATTACATATGTGTTGTTTATGATCTTGCATGCTCTCCGTTACTAGTAGAGGCTCTGGCCAAGTTTTTGCTCTTAACTCCAAGAGGGAGTATTTATGCTCGATAGTGGGTTCAAGCCCGCATTGACACCCGGGACGAGTGACGAAAAGTTCTAAGGTTGTGTCTGTGCTTGTTGCCACTAGGGATAAAACAATGGCGCTATGTCCGAGGATGTAGTTGTTGATTACATTACGCACCATACTTAATGCAATTGTCCGTTGCTTTGCAACTTAATACTGGAAGGGGTTCGGACGATAACCTGAAGGTGGACTTTTTAGGCATAGATGCAATTGGATGGCGGTCTATGTACTTTGTCGTAATGCCCAATTAAATCTCACTATACTTATCATGACATGTATGTGCATTGTTATGCTCTCTCTATTTATCAATTGCCCGACTGTAATTTGTTCACCCAACATGCTTTTATCTTATGGGAGAGACACCTCTAGTGAACTGTGGACCCCGGTCCATTCTTTTAATGCTGAAATAAAAATCTGCTGCAATACTTGTTTTACTGTTTTCTCTGCAAACAATCATCTTCCACACAATTCGGTTAATCCTTTGTTACAGCAAGCCGGTGAGATTGACAACCTCACTGTTTCGTTGGGGCAAAGTACTTTGGTTGTGTTGTGCAGGTTCCACGTTGGCGCCGGAATCTCTGGTGTTGCGCCGCACTACATCCCGCCGCCATCAACCTTCAACGTGCTTCTTGACTCCTACTTGTTCGATTAAACATTGGTTTCTTACTGAGGGAAACTTGCCGCTATGCGCATCACACCTTCCTCTTGGGGTTCCCAACGGACGTGTCAACTACACGCATCATCCGGCTTCTCGGACAGGGGGTTCCTACACTTGGGCAGATTCTGGATGTATAGGGGGGAACTCCCTCGGAGGTGAACCGGAGAGAATCTTGATATCATATGGGATGATCTTTGTTTCCAGATGTACCTATGACCTAACCAAGCTCAAATGGAGGCATATGCCCACCGGGGGACCCCCGGTGGGATGCAGTCAAAGGGGTAGACCGCGCGGTCAACAGAACTAGGGTTTTGTCGGAAATCGAGCATCGGATCTAGGGAATGGCCCCAAAACTTGTGTGTGTCCACATGGCATGCACACAAGTGATTTGAGATGGTTTTATATACAAGGCTACCCCCCCAGGGTTGTCCGGCTTCTCGGACTGGGGGTTCCTACACTTGGGCAGATTCTGCATGTATAGGGGGGAACTCCCTCTGAGGTGAACCGGAGAGAATCTTGATATCATATGGGATGATCTTTGTTTCCACATGTACCTATGACCTAACCAAGCTCAAATGGAGGCATATGCCCACCGGGGGACCCCCGGTGGGATGCAGTCAAAGGGGTAGACCGCGCGGTCAACAGAACTAGGGTTTCGTCGGAAATCGAGCATCGGATCTAGGGAATGGCCCCAAAACTTGTGTGTGTCCACATGGCATGCACAAAATTGATTTGAGATGGTTTTATATCCAAGGCTACCCCCCAGGTGTGTCCGGCTTCTCGGACAGGGGGTTCCTACACTTGGGCGGATTCGCATGTATAGGGGGAACTCCCTCGTACGTGAACCGGAGAGAATCTTGGGATCATATGGGATGATTTTTGTTTCCACATGTACCTATGAACTAACCAAGCTCAAATGGAGGCATATGCCCACCGGGGACCCCGATGGGATGCAGTCAAAGGGGTAGACCGCGCGGTCAACAGAACTAGGGTTTCGTCAGAAATCGAGCGTCGGATCTAGGGAATGGCCCCAAAACTTGTGTGTGTCCACATGGCATGCACAAAATTGATTTGAGATGGTTTTATATCCAAGGCTACCCCCAGGTGTGTCCGGCTTCTCGGACAGGGGGTTCCTACACTTGGGCAGATTCTGCATGTATAGGGGGGAACTCCCTCATACGTGAATCGGAGAGAATCTTGGGATCATATGGGATGATTTTTGTTTCCACATGTACCTATGACCTAACCAAGCTCAATGGAGGCATATGCCCACCGGGGGACCCCCGATGGGATGCAGTCAAAGGGGTAGACCGCGCGGTCAACAGAACTAGGGTTTCGTCGGAAATCGAGCATCGGATGTAGGGAATGGCACCAGAACTTGTGTGTGTCCACATGGCATGCACAAAATTGATTTGAGATGGTTTTATATCCAAGGCTATCCCCCCAGGTGTGTCCGGCTTCTCGGACAGGGGGTTCCTACACTTGGGCAGATTCTGGATGTATAGGGGGGAACTCCCTCGGAGGTGAACCGGAGAGAATCTTGGGATCATATGGGATGATTTTTGTTTTCACATGTACCTATGACCTAACCAAGCTCAAATGGAGGCATATGCCCACCGGGGACCCCGATGGGATGAAGTCAAAGGGGTAGACCGCGCGGTCAACAGAACTAGGGTTTTGTCGGAAATCGAGCATCGGATGTAGGGAATGGCACCAGAACTTGTGTGTGTCCACATGGAATGCACAAAGGTGATTTGAGATTGTTTTATATCCTAGGCTACCCCCCAGGTATGTCCGGCTTCTCGGACAGGGGGTTCCTACACTTGGGCAGATTCTGGATGTATAGGGGGGGACTCCCTCGGAGGTGAACCGGAGAGAATCTTGATATCATATGGGATGATCTTTGTTTCCACATGTACCTATGACCTAACCAAGCTCAAATGGAGGCATATTCCCACCGGGGGACCCCCGATTGGATGCAGTCAAAGGGGTAGACCGCGCGGTCAACAGAACTAGGGTTTTGTCGGAAATCGAGCATCGGATGTAGGGAATGGCCCCAGAACTTGTGTGTGTCCACATGGAATGCACAAAAGTGATTTGAGATGGTTTTATATCCAAGGCTACCCCCGGGTGTGTCCGGCTTCTCGGACGGGGGTTCCTACACTTGGGTAGATTCTGCATGTATAGGGGGGAACTCCCTCGTACGTGAACCGGAGAGAAACTTGATATCATATGGGATGATTTTTGTTTCCACATGTACCGATGACCTAACCAAGCTCAAATGGAGGCATATGCCCACCGGGGGACCCCCATGGGATGCGATCAAAGGGGTAGACCGCGCGGTCAACGGAACTAGGGTTTCGTCAGAAATCGAGCGTCGGATCTAGGGAATGGCCCCAAAACTTGTGTGTGTCCACATGGCATGCACAAAATTGATTTGAGATGGTTTTATATCCAAGGCTACCCCCAGGTGTGTCCGGCTTCTCGGACAGGGGGTTCCTACACTTGGGCAGATTCTGCATGTATAGGGGGGAACTCCCTCGTACGTGAACCGGAGAGAATCTTGGGATCATATGGGATGATTTTTGTTTCCACATGTACCTATGACCTAACCAAGCTCAAATGGAGGCATATGCCCACCGGGGGACCCCCGATGGGATGCAGTCAAAGGGGTAGACCGCGCGGTCAACAGAACTAGGGTTTCGTCGGAAATCGAGCATCGGATGTAGGGAATGGCACCAGAACTTGTGTGTGTCCACATGGCATGCACAAAATTGATTTGAGATGGTTTTATATCCAAGGCTACCCCCCCAGGTGTGTCCGGCTTCTCGGACAGGGGGTTCCTACACTTGGGCAGATTCTGGATGTATAGGGGGAACTCCCTCGGAGGTGAACCGGAGAGAATCTTGGGATCATATGGGATGATTTTTGTTTTCACATGTACCTATGACCTAACCAAGCTCAAATGGAGGCATATGCCCACCGGGGACCCCGATGGGATGAAGTCAAAGGGGTAGACCGCGCGGTCAACGAGAACTAGGGTTTTGTCGGAAATCGAGCATCGGATGTAGGGAATGGCACCAGAACTTGTGTGTGTCCACATGGAATGCACAAAAGTGATTTGAGATGGTTTTATATCCTAGGCTACCCCCCCAGGTGTGTCCGGCTTCTCGGACAGGGGGTTCCTACACTTGGGCAGATTCTGGATGTATAGGGGGGAACTCCCTCGGAGTTGAACCGGAGAGAAACTTGAGATCATATGGGATGATCCTTGTTTCTACATGTACCTATGACCTAACCAAGCTCAAATGGAGGCATATGCCCACCGGGGGACCCCGATTGGATGCAGTCAAAGGGGTAGACCGCGCGGTCAACAGAACTAGGGTTTTGTCGGAAATCGAGCATCGGATGTAGGGAATGGCCCCAGAACTTGTGTGTGTCCACATGGAATGCACAAAAGTGATTTGAGATGGTTTTATATCCTAGGCTACCCCCAGGTGTGTCCGGCTTCTCGGACGGGGGTTCCTACACTTGGGCGGTACTCGGATGTATAGGGGGGAACTCCCTCGGAGGTGAACCGGAGAGAATCTTGATATCATATGGGATGATCTTTGTTTCCACATGTACCTATGACCTAACCAAGCTCAAATGGAGGCATATGCCCACCGGGGACCCCCGATTGGATGCAGTCAAAGGGGTAGACCGCGCGGTCAACAAAACTAGGGTTTCGTCGGAAATCGAGCATCGGATCTAGGGAATGGCCCCAAAACTTGTGTGTGTCCACATGGAATGCACAAAAGTGATTTGAGATGGTTTTATATCCAAGGCTACCCCCGTGTGTGTCCGGCTTCTCGGACAGGGGTTCCTACACTTAGGCGGATTCCGCGGTATAGGGGGAACTCCCTCGGAGTTGAACCGGAGAGAAACTTGAGATCATATGGGATGATCCTTGTTTCCACATGTACCTATGACCTAACCAAGCTCAAATGGAGGCATATGCCCACCGGGGGACCCCCGATTGGATGCAGTCAAAGGGGTAGACCGCGAGGTCAACAGAACTAGGGTTTCGTCGGAAATCGAGCACCGGATCCAGGGAATGGCCCCAAAACTTGTGTGTGTCCACATGGAATGCACAAAAGTGATTTGAGATGGTTTTATATCCAAGGCTACCCCCTCGGTGTGTCCGGCTTCTCGGACGGGGGTTCCTACACTTAGGCGGATTATGCATGTATAGGGGGAACTCTCTCGGAGGTGAACCGGAGAGAAAATTGAGATCATATGGGATGATCCTTGTTTCCACATGTACCTATGACCTAACCAAGCTCAAATGGAGGCATATGCCCACCGGGGGACCCCCGATTGGATGCAGTCAAAGGGGTAGACCGCGCGGTCAACAGAACTAGGGTTTCGTCGGAAATCGAGCACCGGATCTAGGGAATGGGCCCAAAACTTGTGTGTGTCCACATGGGAATATTGATGCGCCGATAGGGTAACTATTGATACTACATGTTCCGATGACCTAACACAACACAAAGGAAGAGAAAAGTCCATGGGTCAACTGTCATCGGAGGTCGGTCAAAGGGGTAGATCTACGGGGCTACCGGATTAGGGTTTTGTCTACCGGAGGGAATAGTGATGTAAGAAAGGGTAATTATTGGTACTACATGTTCCGATGACCTAACACAACACAAAGTAAGAGAAAAGTCCATAGTTCAACTGTTATCGGAGGCCGGTCAAAGGGGTAGATCTGCGGGGCTCCTGGATTAGGGTTTCGTCTACGGGGGAATATTAAGTTAAGATATGGTAAAAATATTTATGCGCATAGCTTGGGAATGTAGAAGATTAAAACAAATTTGCATGGACATATATAATTTAATAAATATAATTGACATTAATAAAATTTAAATACAAAAATCTTCACATAAGATGATATAATTATTCATAATACTTATTCCTATGAACTATATTAATATTTGTTATACTATAATCTGAGATTAATAAAATTTAGAAAATAATTTATACCTATAATTGAGATTAAATAGGAAGTAAAAGGAAAAAAAGGTCTATGCCGAGGGCCACCCTCGGCGTATAGCCGGCCCTCGGCATAGGGGGGGCGCGCCGGACCGGTTAGCAAGGTCTTGGTCGAGCCAGACCAGCTAGCCAGACCAGCTAACCCTAAACGCCCGCGCGCGTGCCCGAGCCCGAGCAGCCCCCGACCTCGTGCCCGCCGCCGCCTTGCCTGCCCGCCGGCCGCCTCCACCCCCTCCTCCTCACCGTCGCCACCGCCCCTCCCCGTCGCCGGCCGCCCCGCCGCCGGCCGCCGGCCGCCCGCTGCCCCTCCCTCCCGGCCGCCCTCCTCCCCACGTCTCCCGCCCGCCCGGCCGCCCGCTGCCCCTCCCCTCCCCGGTCGCCCTCCTCCCCTGCCCCGCCCTCCTCTCCCCTGCCCCCTCGCGCCGCTCTCCTCCTCCTCCTCGCGCCCGGCCCGCCGTCCCCTGGCCGGCCTCCTCCTCCGCGCCCGGCCCGCCTTCGCCCCGCCACGGTAAGGTTCCTCTTTTTTTTGCATTAGGTTTAGTTGTTGCAATTAATAGAAATAGAAATGAAATTGTGTAATTGATATGAAATAGAAAGAAAGAAATAGTAATAGAAACAGAAATTGCAAATAGAAATGAAATGGAAATTGCAAATGTGAAATAGAAATGAAATAGAAATAGAAATAGAAATAGAAATAGAAATAGAAATAGAAATTGCAAATAGAAATAGAAATTGCAAATAGAAATAGAAATATAAATTGGAAATGTGAATGTGAATGTGGAATTTGTTCTAATAATGTGAATTTATAATAGGCCATGACGTGACCGCCTCTTCATGAGCACCCCGGCGTGACGATCCCGGATCTTGACGCACTTCTCGACGGTCGCCGACATCGACACTCGGTTGTTGGACTACTTCCTCTACAGCCGAGGGTGAGCTAAATCATCGCCTCCCCTTCTCCGCATTTTCTTATGTCACTAGATTCATTTTCCAAGTCCAGTTGCATAACCTAGGTGTCACTTCCCGTCCGCGAGCGTTACGCGGATAAATATGCATTAGTGGTCCGCATATTTTGAACCGTAACGCTTGCGGCATTTACGGGACAGTCGGCGGATGCGTAGTTGTCTACGTTTTCCATGTTCTACTCCGGTCCGAGTCAGGATTTCGGCGGCGCCTCCCCGTTGTTCTCCGGATGCACATCCTCTCGGCTTTTTGCCGAGACGTGTATCGGAGAGCAGCGGGGAGGTGCTGCCGAAATTCTGACTTGGACCGAGGTAGAGCATGGAGAACGTAGCCAACTACGGATCCGGCGGCTGCTAGGAGCCCACCTAGTAGAGATGTAGGTTGATGCATGCGTTTCGCCCGGTAAAATAAATAAAAATATGATGCATTTAATTTCCTATTTGATATAAATGCTATGTCCGTGGTTTGGCTCCCAATAAAGCGAGAGGATGGCTGATAATGGATGGATGTACAATGAGCGTGGTAGTGCGACTGAGAAAACAGATGAGTGGACAAGGAAGACCCATTTTCTAGTGAATGAGTTAGCGCGTGGTACAAAGGGGCTGGTTCGGGCACTTTGCCCCTGTGTTCGCTGCGTGAAGCGTCAATGTCGTGGGAAGGATGAAATGTATAGACACCTTCTGCAATATGGTATATGCATGGGTACGTCACGGAAATCGACTTTGATGAGCGCGAACGTGACAGAGGTGAGGTGATGCGGCAGCGGCTCAATGGCAATGAGTACGATGGAATTAGAGACTTTCTAGATGATCCCGTCCATGCCGATGTCCCGGATTCGCCACCTCCAGAACCGGAGGCGCCGCCAGAACCGGAGGCGCCGCCAGAACCGGAGGAACCAGAGCCAACCGCGAAGGCCTTCTATGATATGATTGCCGCGGCTAAGAGGCCTCCGTACGAGGGCGCCGCGATTTCTCAGCTCGATGCCATCTCCCAATGTCTAGCCGACAAGACCCGGTACAACACCACCCGTGAGGGCTTTGAAGCAAGTCTCGAAAACAACCGGTAACATGTTGCCCAAAGATCATTGTATGCCTCAAAGCTCTGCACGCGACGAGGAGAATGATGAAGGACCTCAACATGGATTATCAAAGGATAGATCGTTGTCCGAAAGGCTGCGTTCTATTTTGGAGACAAGTATGCGGATGACAAGTACTCGTCCCATCTCATAAGCGGTCTAGGTATGAAGAGGTAACGGGAAAGGATGGTCGGGTGAGGCGGTCAAGCACCGCAAAGTCGATTCTTCGATATCTCCCATTCATAAAAAGAATCCAGCGGCTTTACATGCACGAGGAGACAGCCAAACAGATGACGTGGCACAAGTATGGGAAGAGATTCGTGGACGAAAACAAGAAGTTGAAGATGGGACATCCATCCGATGGTACGGCATGGAAGAACTTCGATACAAAACACCCGCTTAAGGCAGCCGAGGCTCGGAATGTCGAATTGCGATAGTAACAGATGGTTTCAATCCATATGGTATGTCGACTGCCAGTTACAGTTGCTGGCCCGTGTTTGTTATTCCGCTCAATCTCCCTCCCGGAGTCCTAATGACGAGGAAGACCATGTTTCTGTCGCTGATCATTCCAGGCCCTCATTACCCGGGGAAGAATTTGAGTGTCTACATGCAGCCGATTGTGGAAGATTTGAACCACTCTTGGCACCACGGGACATTGACGTACGACCGAGCATCGAAGACAAACTTCTACATGAAAGTTTGGTTGCAGTATACCATGCATGACATGCCCGGGTACGCCCTAACATGCGGATGGTGTACAGCTGGTAAGTGGCCATCCCCAGTGTGCAGGCATCGGCTTGAGTTCCTTTGGCTACGTAAGGGTCGCAAGTATGTTGCGTTTGACACGAATCGACAGTTCCTCAAAAGGAGGCATCCGTTTAGAGAAGACAAAAAGAACTTCAAGAAGGGCAAAGTTGTGCATGAAAAAAAAGATGTGCCGAAGTTTGATGGTACACTTGTTGAAGCCGAGCTACGTGCTCTCGTGCCGGCAGCGACGCCAACCGGCCATCAATTTGAGGGATATGGTGTAACGCACAACCGGACTCATGAGGCGGCCTTAACAAAGCTCGAGTATTACAAGGACCTCGAACTTCCCCATAACATCGATGTGATGCACACTCGTAAAGAATGTCGCGGAGTCCGTCTTTCACACATGCCCGAACATTCCCGGGAAGTCAAAGGATAATGTCAAGGCTAGAGTCGATGTTGAGATCCTCTCGTGATAGGAAAAAATTACACATGAAGCGTCCTATTGGCCATCAAAAGAATTGGTTCAAGCCGCATGCCAACTTCTGCCTTGATTCCATCCAAAAGAAGGAGGCATTCGAGGTGGCTCAAATACGTCGTGATGTTCCTGGATGGTTATTGCTCGAATATGAGTAAGGGAGTTAATCTTTCGACGGGAAAAGTCACCGGGCTCAAGAGTCACGACTATCATATATGGATTCAGCGGCTCATGCCGGTGATGCTTCGAGGGTATATCCCCGAGAAAGTCCGGCGAGTGCTTGCGCAGTTGAGCCATTTCTTCCGCACGCTCCGTGCTAGCGTATATGTCCCACGGTTATTGCAAAGCTACAACATACAGTGCCGGAGTTGCTATGCAATTTGGAGATGATATTTCCGCCCGGCTTCTTTACTCCGATGGCACATCTCATTGTGCACCTCGCCAACGAGGCACTCTTGGGTGGTCCGGTGCAGTTTCGTTGGCAGTTCTTGTTGACTGCCAAAACCCACCGGCGGGCAGCGGCCTTGTCAACACCGTAGAGCCGGGAAGAGCCTAGAGCTGCGGCTGGCTGAGACCCCTCCGAGCGACGGCCCGCAATGCTCTTCTGGTCACACGCGGCGATGCGAAGTGCAAGGGCGTGCCACCTGACCTATACCGGTCGTGGAAGGTGATGGGGATGCCTCGCTTAGTTTCTCGCAGGGCATACATGTAAACATTAAATACGAGCCTCGATCGGCTCTCAGGTTGTCCCGTGAATCGGCTCAAAGAGCCGATCCACCCATGATTCGTACGGGGTGCACGAATACTTGGTGGTCCTGCTTGATCAAGATGAAGCTAATGAGATCTACGACGATTTAGGGTTTTCACCGCATAATCGGATCATCCTACTCCAGGTTGGGCCTCGCGGCCACGCACGGTGCTCGTAAGCCGATCCTAAACAAGGCCTAAAAACCAACATGAAGTTGATCCTCGGAACATCCCGTTTAGGACTTGCGAACGCCACCCTACGTGCCACCGGATCCTCCCCCTTTGTAAGGCCTAACTATTGCAGATATTAAACTAATCCTTGTAGAACAAGGAGCAATCGTAACGGATCAGATCTACTAAATAACGATCAAGCGGGTGCCGCCCCCACACCTGAGATAGGCGTGAGGGCGGCTAGATATGCAAGGGTTGCACTACGTAAGCATGCTTAAACGAAGAACAATGCTAACCCTAACACATCTAAAGATAACTACGTTGCTCGCCATCAAAAGCGCTTCGATACGAGCAACGCATGAACAACGTGGGCTTAGTGCTGCCTAGATCGCAAGATGCGATCTAGGCAGCATGTCGCTACCCGATAGAAACCCTCGAGACGAAGGAGTTGGCGATGCGCCGAGATTGGTTTGTTTTGGGGTTGAACGTGAGTTGTTGTTTATTCCATAAACCCTAGGTACATATTTATAGTCCAGGGGACTTTCTAATGTGGGCGTGCACCTAACCGTGCACGGGTAAAACTCTAACTTCTAAACTAAGATGCGATCTACTATATTAAGATACACGGGCTAACTAGCCCAAACTTTGCATATAAAGGCCGATTCACGTATTTCTTCCATGTAGATTCTTCAAGTCCATCTTGATCGCGGCCCACCTCTGATCCGGTCAAATTCTGGTGATAACACATGCCCCCCTGGTTTTGGAAATGACATTTCCAAAATCATTACGCCTTTCTTTCGTCGGGTCATGTCGTGGCAGAGCGTAAACCGCCGATTGTTAGCTGGATCGACGCCCAATGAGCCGATAGCAACGCATTGGTCTCTCATAATCTGTCCTTCATCTTCTTCGACCGATGATTCCGAGACTCGGTGACGCTCCTCCGCAAGATTCACCATCCTCGAAGAAGGTTGCTACACAGACCAGCCGATGATACTCCAATTGGCTTCTAGAAACGGAACATTTACCGAGTCGGTTGCCCCCGAGTCTCGGTCAAGGCGAAACGAGACGGGGATACACAAATTAGCCGAATGGACCTGGGCTTGATCATGTCTGAGGGCACTATCATGCAGAGCCAGCCGATTTGAACGAAATCGGCTCTCCAGAGGAGAGGACCTTCGGGGTGAGCTGCCCCCCGAGTTTCTTCAGTCCAAATGTCATGGCTACATATTCAAACAAGCCCATTGAACCTGGTACTCCGAATGCAGTCTTGTGTATATCTTCTGGATATTGTCAACATAAAGTAATATAACAAGTGCAATATGCAAGTATGTAGGAATCAATGCACAGTTAACACAAGTGTTTGCTTTTTGGATAGAAGGAAACGGGTAAACTGACTCAACAATAAAAGTAGAAGAAAGGCCCTTCGCAGAGGGAAGCATGGATTGCTATATTTGTGCTAGAGCTTTATTTTGAAAACATGAAACAATTTTGTCAACGGTAGTAATAAAGCATATGAGTTATGAAAGTTATATCTTACAAGTTGCAAGCCTCATGCGTAGTATACTAATAGTGCCCGCACCTTGTCCTAATTAGCTCGGACTACCGGATCTTTGCAATGCACATGTTTTAACCAAGTGTCACAATGGGGTACCTCCATGCCGCCCGTACAAAGGTCTAAGGAGAAAGCTCGCATTTTGGATTTCTCGCTTTTGATTATTCTCAACTTAGACATCCATACCGGGACAACATGGACAACAGATAATGGACTCCTCTTTAATGCATAAGCATGTGGCAACAATTATTATTCTCATATGAGATTGAGGATATATGTCCAAAACTGAAACTTCCACCATGATTCATGGCTTTAGCTAGCGGCCCAATGTTCTTCTCTAACAAATGCATGCTCCAACCATTAAGGTGGTAGATCTCTCTTACTTCGTACAAGACGGACATGCATAGCAACTCACATGATATTCAACAAGGAATAGTTGATGGCGTCCCCGAAACATGGTTATCGCACAACAAGCAACTTAATAAGAGATAAAGTGCATAAGTACATATTCAATACCACAATAGTTTTTAAGCTATTTGTCCCATGAGCTATATATTGCAAAGGTGAATGATGGAATTTTAAAGGTAGCACTCAAGCAATTTACTTTGGAATGGCGGATAAATACCATGTAGTAGGTAGGTATGGTGGACACAAATGGCATAGTGGTTGGCTCAAGGATTTTGGATGCATGAGAATTATTCCCTCTCGATACAAGGTTTAGGCTAGCAAGGTGTTTAAAGCAAACACAAGTATGAACCGGTACAGCAAAACTCACATAAAAGACATATTGAAAGCATTATAAGACTCTATACCGTCTTCATTGTTGTACCTTTATCATCATAATCGAAGCCGATCGCTTGAAACGGCCTCCTCTTTGTCCTTGCCATGGCGGTAAACAGAATGAGCTACCATGTAGTTAACTTCCGGCGCGAGCTCGGTCCGTTCTCCTGAAGGGGTGGACAGATCTACTTGGTCGAGGGCACCCTCGGCTGTAAAGCCGTTCCACCTGATGCCATGAGAACGGGTCTTCGAGAAAGAGCCGATTAGATCGGCTTCAAAGAGAGCCTTGAGCTCATCGTACTTCTTCTTGTGCTCGTCAGTCAGGTCCTCATATTTGACCGGAGTGCTTTCCTCCATCTCAGATGTAGATGGCGATGCGGTGGATGTCGACGATGGTCCCACCGGGCGTGCCAGAATGTGTTGACTGCCAAAACCCACCGGCGGGCAGCGGCCTTGTCAACACCGTAGAGCCGGGAAGAGCCTAGAGCTGCGGCTGGCTGAGACCCCTCCGAGCGACGGCCCGCAATGCTCTTCCGGTCACACGCGGCGATGCGAAGTGCAAGGGCGTGCCACCTGACCTATACCCGGTCGGGAAGGTGATGGGGATGCCTCGCTTAGTTTCTCGCAGTGGCATACATGTAAACATTAAATACGAGCCTCGATCGGCTCTCGAGGTTGTCCCGTGAATCGGCTCAAAGAGCCGATCCACCCATGATTCGTACGGGGTGCACGAATACTTGGTGGTCCTGCTTGATCAAGATGAAGCTAATGAGATCTACGACGATTTAGGGTTTTCACCGCATAATCGGATCATCCTACTCCGAGGTTGGGCCTCGCGGCCACGCACGGTGCTCGTAAGCCGATCCTAAACAAGGCCTAAAAACCAACATGAAGTTGATCCTCGGAACATCCCGTTTAGGACTTGCGAACGCCACCCTACGTGCCACCGGATCCTCCCCCCTTTGTAAGGCCTAACTATTGCAGATATTAAACTAATCCTTGTAGAACAAGGAGCAATCGTAACGGATCAGATCTACTAAATAACGATCAAGCGGGGTGCCGCCCCCACACCTGAGATATGCGTGAGGGCGGCTAGATATGCAAGGGTTGCACTACGTAAGCATGCTTAAACGAAGAACAATGCTAACCCTAACACATCTAAAGATAACTACGTTGCTCGCCATCAAAAGCGCTTCGAGTACGAGCAACGCATGAACAACGTGGGGCTTGTGCTGCCTAGATCGCAAGATGCGATCTAGGCAGCATGTCGCTTACCCGATAGAAACCCTCGAGACGAAGGAGTTGGCGATGCGCCGAGATTGGTTTGTTTTGGGGTTGAACGTGAGTTGTTGTTTATTCCATAAACCCTAGGTACATATTTATAGTCCAGGGGACTTTCTAATGTGGGCGTGCACCTAACCGTGCACGGGTAAAACTCTAACTTCTAAACTAAGATGCGATCTACTATATTAAGATACACGGGCTAACTAGCCCAAACTTTGCATATAAAGGCCGATTCACGTATTTCTTCCATGTAGATTCTTCAAGTCCATCTTGATCGCGGCCCACCTCTGATCCGGTCAAATTCTGGTGATAACAGTTCTGTATTGAGAGAGAGTTTAAGTATATTCGAAAGATAACTGGAAACAAGGCCAAGATTGAAGCATGCATAGCTGAGGCAATATGCCTTCGGGAGATGGCAGATGCCGCGACAACGTACTATCCCGATGATGTTCCCACTCAGCATAACCCGGTCACTCGTTACAATGTCGACGTGCCCGAGAATGACCCCAAGCTAAAACTATTCCAATTCCCCGGTGGCAAGGCTGGTAAAGGAACAAAATATAAATTGGATAACGAAGAGAAGGATTGTATAATGCTATATGTGCTTATGAACATGGAGGAAGTGATCCCATTCGTAAGGTAAAATGGTGAACAAATTACTTTTCAGCTAGTAACCTCGTCTCGGTCTAATGCTTATTTTCTCCTTTCAGCGAATTCACGGATGAAATGTGGCCGTATGATGAATTGCCCGAAACCTCGGAGATGGACACTCTACTGAAAGAGGGTGCTCCCGGAATTAATAAAAACTTTGTGACATGGTTCATGGACTTTGACGAGCCACCCTCCGCTTCTGGTGACGTGGCTCCTGAGTTGTACCTGGAGGGTCCGTCTAGTGGGGAGGTGGAGATGGAGACGGAGTCTACACACGAGTCGGACTCTAGGGCTGAGTTGGAGGTGATGGAGGATGGGGGTGCGCCGAAGCCCTTGAAGCTTCGTGGAGAAGCTAGAGTCCCCGATGCGAGGAAGGAGCCGAAGACCCATGATGACAAGGCCCTTATCATTCCTTCGAGCGATGAGTAAGTGTACTACTTCAGAAATTTCGAACATGTATTTTCATCTTGGGCATAATAAACAATTTGGCATGTGTACTAATGTGTGATTTATTTGCAAGCAATCTGGACATGGGATGCCAAGCCCCCCCGCATGCCTAACAGCTTGCTTGGGGCTCTGATTAAGAAGTTCTGGCCCGGCAGATACACTCCCCTTAGCACGGTCCCCGGTGGCGCGACGAAGCTAGCCACTACTTGGGCGGACTATGAGGATGCCCCCGCCGTAGGCTTCGCGACAGCTGCTGAGGCTGTGACCACCAAGTTCTGGGTAAGGCATATATTTCTCGAGCACCGTTCATGGTTAATGACCCTAATGTGCTAACTCATGACTTTCACAACTGATTTATGCATGATTGAAGTGCTTCTATCGTGTGGACCCGGAGCATGACACGCAGGCGCGCCTCACTTTGCGTGGCGCTTGCGAGAGGTTGACACCGCAGTAGTGGTACAACCAAAAGTTCACCAGCGCTAGTGCCTTCTGGGCTAACAAGGGTAAGAGGGTCAAGAAGGAGTACTATGTTGGCAACCAGCCTACGGAGGAATGGGCAATGACCATTGAGGAGTACATGTCGGTGAGTAAAATGTCAATGAGATTCTACATTGCTGCTATGTTTTCATTGAATTATCTTGAGCTGAGTATTGCGTTTTCAGGTTTGTCCCAAGTGGGCCGAGCAGCATAGGGAGGCATGGGAGGAGCTGATTAGGGCGAGGTGGCTCAGGCAGGACGAGGAGTTTGCAGCCGTGTCGAGGCGTAACATGGAGAACCGAGGCACCGGTGGCACACACTCGCGCGGGAAACCGCGACTACACCCGCTTCAAGGGGAAAAAGGTATGTATATACATGGAACGACCTTCTTTCATTTCCCGTCATGTCTCATTTGTGGTACGTTTAACTTTTCTTTTCGCGATGCAGGTGGCCGAGGCACCACCTGGGGTGGTGCTTCATGATGCCCGGATATATGACATGATGCGGACGAAGCGAAGCCCAATCCCGCATTGCCTCAGCCACGGCACTACGGCAATGCCAAGGCCGCCAAGGAGGACTACTGCGACATGGTCAAGTCTCGTCACCCCGAGGTGGATGACCCCTTGAGCATTCCGGTCGACGAGGAGTCGTTGGTCCTGTCGGGGCACGGGCGTCCGCATGGCCGTTTCCCTTTCTGAATAAGGCGATCAAGCCTACCCACTCCACGAGCTACACGCGTCTCAAGCATACCCTCACCGCCGACAGCCCCCAGCCTCGTCCACGGCCTGCTCGTCCACCCGCCTACGATGTAAGTTTTCCTCATTTTCATCCTCTTTCCGGTTTTCCTTCCTACATGGCTAAGTGTTTACGAGATTCATTGTTTCTGAAATTGTAGCCTGAGTTTGAGGCGGCCTTCGAAGCCTGTAATGAAGCGTATCAGCAGGCCGCTGCGCAGTGGAATAGGCAGAATACGGCCTACATGACGTATATAGGAGTAAGTCTGAATCTTTCTTCTCGCGCAAGTAGATGACAAGTCTCAGTTTGATGCTTTATTTCTGCAAAGCCTAACTTGTAACCTATCTTGCAGGAAATGATGATCTCTATGTCTACTGGTACACCGCCACCGGCTCGAGTTACCGTGGCGGGGGACATGCCTATCATGCCATCGAGGGCAGCTTTCGTTGCGACTTACTACGGATCCACATCGGAGGTAAGTTCTTTGCCAAACCGGTAGTTACCACTTTTCTTTGCCTCGCAAGTTGCTAACATGTAGGGAACATGTAGGGAACGGGATGGTCCGGGAACCAGGCATCGCCGGGTGGGCGCGAGGTCACACCGGTTCATGAAGGTGGTCGGTCTCCTGGGCGTTCTGCTGGTGCCTCTCCGTCGACTACTCCTGGGACTACTCCCGGTGCCTCTCCGTCGACTTCTCCTAGGCATACCACCGGTCCTTCTCCAGGTGGTTCTTCTGGAGCTTCTACCGGAGCGCAACCTCGGGCTGCTCGTTTCGCCAACGATGTGGGCGGACACACCCCGCCCGGGTCCTTCCTCCGCTAGTCGGCACCGGGCTTGTTGCTTGCCATCATGTGCTTCCTCCTCTTGTATTTGGATGACATGGCACTCTCCTCTTGTATGGCACTCTCCTCTTGTATGTGCTACCTACTACTATGCTACTATGTGGATTTCATGCTATTTATGTGAATTTGGATGAACTTGGATGTGTGAACTGCTGTACTGTGCAAACTGAATTTGGAACGGTGAAATTAAAGTGCTGAAAAAAAAGATTGAACAGGTCTATATGCCGAGGGGGTTGCCCTCGGCATAGACCCCTGCATAGACCATTTGGTCAGGTCTATGCCGAGGGGGTTGCCCTCGGCGTAGGAGATGCGCTCGGCAGGCGCGCCACGTGTCCCATGCATGCACGTGCATATGCCGAGGGGGTTGCCCTCGGCGTACACGCACAGGTGGCGCCGCCAGCTTGTGCCACGTCGCCTCGTTGGTCGCCGAAAAACTGCTGTACGCCGAGGGGATTGCCGTCGGCGTATGCCGATGCGCCGTTAACGGCGACGTCCCGCCGCCAGGAGACGCCGAGGGCAGCGACGCCGAGGGCAGCGACGCCGAGGGGCCCAGCGGGCCGTCGGCGTAGGTCGCGTACGCCGAGGGTCAACCATACGCCGACGACGAGGCTGGCTACGCCGAGGGACCTAGACGCCGAGGGTCTACGCCGAGGGCTGCCGTCGGCGTAGCCTACGCCGAGGGCCAGGCGTGGCTACGCCGAGGGCAGCCGGCCGTCGGCGTATGCGGAGATTCCTGTAGTGATCTTTTAAATTTAGTATATGTTCATTTATTTTGGTGTGACATTTGCTCGTACAACCCCTTTTCCCAAACTCAAACACATAAAAGGTATGAAATGATCTCAGCACTTGATGAGTTGAAGTTTGAGCGTTAGAGGATTGTACTGGAGCAAGCTTTGTTTGGTATATATCTATATGCATTTTAGCGTGTAGGTTCACTCATTTTTTGTTAGGGCTTGTACTTTCATAGATCTCTAAATTTTAAAACAGTGCAACCCCCGAAGGGGTATCTTGGTATCGTTTAATCGCCGCCGTCCTACCTCTAATCCTGAACATGTATTATTTAACCTCAGTCGTCCTTGTATTTTTTTTTACTCAAGAAAAAGTTTCAGTCTTGAGGGGACAAGCTAGGCGTTTTGCACTCATGTGCATATACTCCTGATTTTCGAAATTCACTTAAAACGTATTTTAAAATATCAGAAAAATCCATCAAAAAATGTAGCACGTACATCTCGACGTTCTACGTGCTGGCAAATTAAGTTGTTTTACGAAATACCGATACTTTTTGTATCACACGTAAAAAGATAAAATTCGGTGCTAAAAGAAGACTCCTAATGAGATATTTCTTTATCTTTTTCCACAAGACAAAAGAAAAAATCGATTGTCCGCGAAACTTGACGTGTGCACACAGAATGTTAATATATACGCAGAGAATTTTTGTTTGAAATTGTTTTAACATTTTAAATTGTTTCTTAAGGTGGCAGGAGCATATCCACATGGGTTCAAAAGTGCATTTGTGATCTTAAGGGTTTCTTAAGCCGTTTGTTTGTATCTAGTCTATTCTAAAATATCTTAAAATTCTTATATTAGTGAATGAAAATACGTGTTTCATCATGATATATTGATATCTTTAACGCTAGAAAGTGCTACTATCGTTCTCAATGTAGCTCACCTACCCGTCGCCATCGCTACCAACACTACGGTAAGTAACCTTTCTAGAATCCTGCATCATTTCTACAAGGCATGCTATTCGTAAGGAGAAGCGTTGAGGCAAAATGGCACCGCCCCATGTATCTCATTTGGTGGACTGCTGGAAAGGAACAAAACACATGTATCTTGTCCATCTTGGTCCTATTTGCTCGTATATATCATGGACTTCCCCAAGTCGTGGCGTGATGCTGGAAAGACCCCGAGGACTAGACCAATAGCGCCATCGTCTAGATAGTCAGCTTGTGCGGCTGTGGTTGTTTTTCTTCTTTGTTGTTTTCCTCCTCTAATGCAAAATGAAAAGTAGCGTGGTATTCGTAAAAAGAAAGCAAATGCTACCATAAGATCTGCCAACATTAGTGGAAGATGGTGCTATAGGATGATGGTGTGCATGTACCATTAGACACATGGACACCAGATAAACAACTAATAGAAAAAAAGGGGATTCCGTCACGGTTGATAAAGGTCTTTAGTCCCGGTATTGCAACCGGGACTATGGAATCGGGACTAAATGCCCCCTCCCCTTTTACTCTCGAGATTGTGCGGCAAAACGGGACTAAAGGCCCCTCCAGGTGGGTTGCGGGTGCACGCCGGGGCGAAGGACCTTTAGTCCCGGGTTGTATCACCAACCGGGCTAAAGGCCATGATGGCTATTTTTTATTCATATTTTTTAATTTTTTCCAGTATTTTAATTGTTTAACTAGTTTAGTGTCTAACTACACTTAATCTTAGGTCCAATTTCTCACTTGTGGTCAAACTTTCCACTTAGTTACCCATCCTCAGACTACTCTAGCACTAGCACACTTAATTACTAGCACGCTTAATTTGTCAGTTCCTTCCATCCAACTTCTAAGTGCTTTGTGGGTATTTTATTGATACTAGTATCATATCAATCCTGTTAACCTGTTGGTCACGATGTCACACTTGTTTATTGTTTGAATTCCAAATAATTTTTTTAATAAAAAATAATAATTATGTAATAATAATCTCCAATAAATAGATAACAATATTTTTTTGCAAAACCTAAAACCTGAAAATTTTGATACTTCCATTTGGCAGTTTGAGAATCCGAAAATTGGCTAACCGGGTAAACCACGGTGAATGAATTCGGATGTAACTTTTCGCGTAGATACATTTTTATATATTAAATGTTTTTTTTCGAGTTCGTATGCAAAAGATATTCCCATTTTACCAAAAGAAATACATTGTTTTTGCATTAAAAAAGTCAGAATTCTAATAACTAGATCACCTAAGCTACGTACATCTAAAAGGATTTTAAAATTTCAATTTTCTATCATTTTTTTGTATTTTACAAACCTAAAAAAGACGATCCACATGGGCGTGTGTGCGGAGCCAAAAAAAACCCCAGAAACCTTTAGTCCGGGTTAGTGTTACAAATCGGGACTAAAGAAAACCGTTATTCCCGGTTTCCTTTAGTCCCGGTTTGTAACACCAACTGGGACTAAATGTTTTCGCACGAGAGGCAGCCCACCAAAACTCCTTTAGTTCTGGTTGGTGTCTCCAAACGGGACTAAAGGTCCCATTACGAACGGAGACTAAAACTTTTCGGCGTTCTAGCCGTTCGACCGAGACTAATGCTCCGAACAACTTCGAACGAAAGGCCTGCTTTTTAATAGTAATCAGCAAATTTCTCAAAATCACCCTACATTTGTAATCAGCAAATTTCTCAAAAACACGACGTGGATGCTAGGGTTTCACAGAACCACAACTAAGGAAATTCTATCAGAAAAAACCCAACTTTTGTGGCAAGTTGTTTCGGAGTAACCAATCTAATGAGTCAGAAAGCTTGACACTGCTTTTTGACAACCCAGACCCAGAAGTCAGGTGCTATATGGTAGAGAAGGCGGTAAATTGCAGCTGGATTGTACTTGAACCAAACCAAGTATTTCGAATTAGAGCTGATTCATACTTGAACCACACCAAGTATTTCAAATGGGAGTTAGATCGTACTAGTGTATTTTTATAGAATTATGGGGATTATTTCCACCAAATCCCATATCGTCAATTACTTCTAAAAGCATGTTTGTTTCTAGTATAATAGCCTAGTTTAATCACCACTTTTATCTAAATTCGAGTGTAATTTCCCCAATACCCAAAACACTAGCCTACCTAATGGATTGAAGATTGGGGTTTTATGGGGAATTTGAGAGAACTGGAGGAAGTTTGGGGTTTCACCAAATCTCTTTGGAGCTTATCCCTTTTAATCCTCTCAAAACCTTTAGTACCAAATAAGGATTTTGGTATATTTAAATAATATAGCATGAACATCAGTAGACTTGTTAGGACATAATTTATACGGTTTTGCTAATTCAAAGTTGACTAGGAATAAATTAAATCTTAGTTGGCTTGTAAATCATTAGATTCTGTCTCATACTTTTTTTTCATGTGAATTCCATATATGTTGCAAATAAATATTTTTCGGTTGCACATGGATTGTAACTGAGATTTTTCCGCTTACACATGAGTTGCAATTATTGAAAAACTAACAAAACCATGAATTTTTTTGCGATTCATGCTAACCTATGAGTTGCGGCTAGGTTGTAAGTAAGAGAGACTTGGGTGACGTCTGCCACCGGGATATAATTTAATCTAAGTCGACTAAATCCTTACCTGTCCTAATTTATAAGTATAACACTATATCGATACGAGAGAAGCTTGTCTTTCCATCATCCCAAAGTTCGTTCAAACCAGATAACTAACTAAAATCATATTTGCTATAGAAAAAATTGAGGTGATATTGCACATTTCACACCCTACATGGGTACATAGGTGGAACGAACGGTTCATGGATATCCAGAGATTTTTTTTTTAATGGAGGTTTAACCCCAGCCTCGAACAGATGCACATATGTTTTTTTTATTAAATTATTCACAATAACTTTACAGGAGAAATACAATGATCAAACCAAAGCTACCAACCGAGCGACATAGCGCTAAACCTACAAAACCTGATGAAGGGGATAACTATGACAAGGCTACTTGCCCTGACAATGCACCGACACACCTTATCTAAAGACCGAAGCCTTCAACTAGGTACCGCACAACTAGCTAGTAGCACTACTGGTCCAGTAAACTCTCAACATGCACCACCGTACAAGCTTGTGTTGAAGTCACCATCTTCCGCAAACCAATCTTCAGGGGGGATCAATGCACCGACCTTCTCAAGCATATTGTCAACGCCACCATGACGCCCGACAGCTCGTCCAACTTGCACATGTCGACCTTCATGCGGCGGTCGTCGAGACCCCGCTGCTCCATGTAGCTGAGACCCATCGTCGTCAATGTGCTATGATCGTCGCCGCTCCTCCAAGAAAACAACCATTGGTATATCACCCGATCGAAGGATCTGCTCCCAGCAGCGGAGAGAGCTAGGAGATTTGCCTCAATGATGCCTTCAGAACGTACAATACGTCGCCATCACCGGCTCCGTCCAAAGACCGAAACCTAAGGTTTTCACCCGGAATCTGCCACATCAACTCCATCCAGAAGAGCCTACGTCGGAGCGACCGAGACGACCACCTCCGGCAGAAGGAGGAGGTCACTCCTTCTTTACTGACCCGTCGGTGAGACCTGCAGGGGACCCTCCGACCAACGCCAATCTTGGCTGCACCGCCTAGGCCATCGGATCTGCCGCGCGAGATACCCCGCTGCTCGAAGGTGAACTGCGGAGCCGCACCGCCACGCAGTCGTCCATGACGATGCCACGCCGCCGTGGCACCCGGTGGTCGTGCCACGCTCCAACCCAGCAACGGCCTGCGCCACATCCGATGGACAAGAGGGCCAAGGGGAGAAAACCTGCCGCCGCTGGCGCCGATCATGCTTTTCCCAGCCGCGCCCTATGGCAACGGAGAGGGAGGAGGAGGAGGAGGGGAGGGGTGTGGCAGCGGCGGTGGTTAGGATTCCCCCCGGTCGCTACGCGGGGCGGCGCGAGAGGCACCGTAGGATATCCAGAGACATATATCCATGAAACGCATGCGGGCTTGTTGAGTTGATGTACAGTAATCACATGAACATGGAACTATGGAAGCTAGCAGCAATCCCTCTCCTCCCCATCCGATCTTCGCCCCAGATTGCCTCGCGCGAGGCGGCTCCGGATGACGACCCAAATCTTAGCCAGAGGCCGGCCGATCTCCCTCCTCCTGGCCGCTGCCATCGTGAGGGTCGGCGGTGGCGGCCGCGTCCGGCTGCCAAAGGCAGGGGCGATGGTTGCGCGCCCATGGACTCCCCTTCGCGCGGAGGCGGGGTCCTTACGGGGTGGCGGCGGTGGACGGCGGGTCTGATGGTGGTGTAGTTTGGCTACATCATCCGGATCATGGTGGGGAGGAAGGGCGGTAGCGGGATCAGGCAGCGGTGGCAAGGTACATGGTCGCGAGGCAGCGACACTGAGGCTCGGCAAGGCTTTCCTGGCGGGCAGCAGCCGGCCGCCACCGCGTCGTGGGCGTGCGTAGCCGCTATCCCGACGGCTGCCGGCCTGCACCGGCCGGGTTGGAGGAGGAAGATGGACCGTGGTTCCCAACCATGGCGGCGGTGTGGGGGCTGGCCGTTCCAGCTTTCATGGTGGTGGTCCTAGGGTTCTTCTTTCACAAAGATGAACACCTTCTAGATGCCGATCTTTCTTCATCTAGCCAGAGTGATGAGTTCCGGAAGGCTCCGACAGCGAATGTAACCGTGCATCTTTTGCCTGGAGTTCACAGGATCAGGTGGTATTCGGTCGCGCGCACCATGCTTTTATTCCGATCGTTTGGTTCCGGAGGGAGCGGCGTGAAGCTCTGTTCTGTGTTGACATCAAGAGACTTTCTGTCCATGGTGAAGTCAGAAGCAGAGAATATCATGAATGCAGGTTTGGGGGATTAGCTAAAGAAGGTTCAAGTCTTCGCGATGTTGAGGAGTATGCTTGGTGTTCCGGGATTCGCAGCAGTGGTATGAAAGTGGGGGCGACAGCACATGTGAAGTTCAGAGTCCTACCTTTCAAGGTGAAATCCAAGGTCTGGCCTTAACTGGTTGTGCCTGTCAATGACCTTGTTGGAGGCATTGTTTTGAGAGCGTGGACTATCTTCAGGGTGAAAACCTAAGATCTTTGATCGGGCGACGACGGCACTGGTGCACTGTTCCCTTCTTGGAGGTGTCGCTTTTGTAGAGTCTGTATTTCAAGTGTTGTTACTAGGCCTGGGATATTGTGGCGGGACTTTTATTTCTTAGTTTCCTTTTCTCTTTTTTGAATGTGTGCATCCGTACTGTCATTAGAGTGGTGCCTTGTTGTAGAGGCTGAATGTAATTATTATCTTTTGATATTAGTATATTTCCTTTATCGAAAAAAATGGAAGCTAGCTAGCTACTGAGGGCAGACACAAGCACTACAACCTGATTATCCAAACAACACACTACACCACCTCGGCAGGACCGACCTTGCGGCGCAGCTTCTTCGTGATGCGGTTGGAGTCGATCCCGACGCCGATCACCACAGGTTCTTGTCCTCGCCCGCGATCGTCACAGACTGCACCCCTGAATCAAATCGGTCAGGTGAGCAAAACTCAACATGCATTTCAGTCACTCATGCATGAAGTGTGTAAACGACATGGGTTTAACGAAGAACCCAACACTAGTTTGTGATGCTCCTTTCCCGTGAAATGAGACGCCAAGGACGGTAGAGGGGGAGATGGGATAATTGTAATATCCCAGGTTTAGAGGCAACAAAATGAGAGAACACCAAAGTGTGCATTGCATTCATGCATAGAAAATCCGGGGAATTTTCGCGCTTTCAAATATAACTTACCACAGTAACTGAAGTTTCACTTGATTTGCTGGAACTGAAGTAGATCATGAAGTCAAGCGCTATAAACTTCACTGTGATCTTTGCTAAAACCTTATTTTGGGTAGAGATGATTTGATCTATGGATTAGATCAAATGGAATTAGCTTTGCAACAACACATTCTTTAAGAATCAAACACTAACTTATTAACACTTAAAAGTTAGCAACTGCCTTTGTGTGTAATGTAATTCACTTCTAAACTTATTACTAAATAAGGTAAACCACAGGGTCTAAAGTGCATAAATGCCACACATTCTTATTTAAATCATAACTTATTAAGTGTATGGAATATTATAAAACTAAATCCATTTACATTACGAATTATAGTTCAAACTATTTGAATAAAACTAACTATGAGTATTTTGAAACTCATATGATCATGCCTTGGTGAATTCAAACACCAACTATCCAAACTTGAGAAATAACCCTCAACATTAACCTTTTCACCAATATTATACTATAAATCCAATTAAATATAATATGATGACTCATCCACAATAATAAAACCATCCACATGATATTTAGTAGCAAATGCCACTTGGCTATCCAAAAATAAATCATATGAGAGGATAATGATCTTGACACATGGGATGAAAATATCTACATGACTTGCATCCCAAGCTTTGCCACCTCATGCTCAAAGGATTGCTATGGATGAGGGCATGACAACCAAGCACCTTACTCATCAAACCAACACAAGAGTCACCACCTATGTGTCATGATACTAGAGCTTGCCTAAGCCTATAAATAGAGCCACACCCTTCATCCATTTGCTCACCTTGTAGCATGATACAAGGAAGAAAACACATAGAGCCACTCCATGTGAATTAGCTAGGATCAAGATGAAGAAGCTAGGAGGTGGAGGCATACCACAAGATGCAGGTTTATCAGATTTCCTGAAGAACAAGCTACAGAAGATACCAAGGTAGAATTCCTAGGAAAACCATATATTTAGAGGATCATATCATCATCTCTTGAGTAGGACCTTAGGCTATTCCAAGACATTGAGAAGTGAGAGAAATATTAAAGAAGGATTAGTGAGGAATGAGTGGATCTTGTCTAATGCATGATTATATCTTGTAGACCTAGATGATAAGCTAAACCATATGATTACTAGATCTCATCTATCACATAAAATAATAAGTATATCACTAGTAGTTAACCCATACCAATCCTCATGCCTTGTATGGTGGAGTAACCCTAGCTAGCCAATAAAACATAATCAAAGCTTATGCTTATACCCAATTCTAGCTTGTGTATTACATGAGAAATCCCAAAGAAAACCCTAGACCACATTTGAATCCAAGTACCAATTGGGATCATGAAAAGAACCCCGCCATACCTCATGCCTATTTAATACTTCAATTAGTGAAGTATTCCCAAAACCCTAAACCTTTTCATGTAGTATCCACCCCACATAAAATATTATGTTCCCACTTGTGTATCATGGATCACAAGTATAATTCAAGATAAAGTTGGCTAAAACCAGATTAATGATTATAGAACTTTGTTAACCATCTTCTTAAACCCTAAGAACCCACATGAAATCATAAACTCATTCTATTCATAACACCATTTAATTGAAACTTCAACCATAATGAAAATAGATATGAACAATCAATATTGTTAAGCACACTAGTTTAACCTAATAATATTTTTACCATTCACATGTTCTAAATTTCAAACCATTTAAATGGATTTGGTTCCTAAATTAAAAAAGGAATTGAAATAAATAACTAAACCATTAATACTTTACTCAAGCCTCACAAGATATCAATTAAGTCCTAACTAAATATTTGTTTAAACAACAAGACTATGCAGTAGGCATTATCATCAAGTTATATTGACAATCAAATATTTTAGAACCTGCAAAATAGAACAAATTCAAATTTGAATTCAACTAGCAATTCAAATCAGAAAATAAAACAGTAAAATGAAATAGAAAAGAGAAGAGAGAGAGGACTTACCTTACCTCGGACCGCAGCAGCCCGAAGCCAACCCAGCAGCAGTCCATGCCAAGGCCCATGAGCAGTCCAGCCCACGTCCAAATACCGTTTCGCTTGCTTTAATATTCGTGCGAGGAGAAAAGACTCGTCGTCGTCGTCTCCGAGCACGACAGCGCGGCGAGGCCAGTAGGCCACGACCTCGTCGACGATAAGCACGCCCCGACGCCGCGAAGCTTCTCGTAACCACTCCCTATACATCTCGCGTCCGAGCATATCCAGGAGCAAAAGATCTTCGCCCATATGAACTCTCTCCGAGCACCGCCACCTCCTGACCGTCGTCGTCGTCGTGTCGAGGCCTCAGAGCTCCCCTCGGCCTATAAATAGGGGGGAAAGCACCGCCGAGCACCCCTTGATCTCATCCAACCATCCATTTCCCCTCAGCATCTCTCTGCCCCTCACCATCATCCATTCACTGTCGCCGGAGTCGAAGACGAAGGTCACGATTGGAGCCACCCCGGAGCTCACCGTGAGGTCGGGGAGGAGCGCCCGGCGCCGTAGAGCATCTGGGAGGAAGGAATCGAGCTGTAACCTCCTCAAGCCGACGAATTTCATCGATCCCTTCCGCAGCACCTCGCCGGTAATGGCGAATTCCTCGCCGTGTCCGTCCACAATCCACCTCGGCGACCAACTCAGAAGACTCATGGTATGATTACGCATCGAATGAGCTATTCCTTGCTTCCAAGCATCATCCCTAGCTCGAGTTAGCCGCTTGACCGGAGTAGCGCCGCCGCAGATGTCTTCTCCGGCGATGCTCCGGTGGGTACTTCGGTGAACCACCACCACCATCATGCTCGGTAGGGTGTGGGGGTTCGGAATATGCTAGCCTCGCGTCTCGGGGAACCCTAAACCGGCGGCGCGCTCACCATCCGGCCGCCGGCGTCAAGCCGCCGGCAAGGGTGACGTGGCCGTGGGGCCCCGCAGTGTCTTTGACCCGGTCCACTCCCACATGGCAGCCTACGTGTCCCGTGGCCCACTAGTCAGCTGCTAGAGTTAGATCTGTACCGGGTAGATTTAGTATTTTCCATTTAATTAAAAATCCAGTAAATAACTGAAACTTTGCAAAATCATATAAAATTCATTTCAACTCAGAAAAATATGAATAATATATCAAAATGCTCACAAAAATGAACTCTATTGAAATAAAATATAAAACAAAAATGTGTGTCAAAATCAAAATTCACTTATTTTTAACCCTATTAATTATGCCATTTCATTTATTTAAAACACAATTTGAATTCAATAATTAGTGAAGTTTCAAAATTAAATTTTAACTATTCAGTAACTAATTAAAATGTTAAGATTAATTTTTTTATCATAGTTGCATTAACTTAATTATTAGTGGTAATTCATAAACCCTAACTAGTAATTATTTTAATTCTTAAACCCTCTAAAAATTGCTAGCATGTTAAAATTATTAATAACTTTATTTCAAGTACTTAATCACATTAATTCTAGTACCAAGTATTACTTTACGAATTGGATCATAATTAAGAAACCCTAGTTTTATTATAAGTTAGAATCTGGATCCCATTATTTTAGGTGATCATGTCAAAATGTTTTAAACCCTAAAACCCTAGTTGTTTATCACATGTGATCATGTGAATTTCACCTCACATAGAGAACCTTATTATGTGACCAACAAATACAAGTCATGATCCACCAACATAGAACCAATTCACATGAGTCATCATTTCATGTCCATAGTCTTAGTTAAAACCTATATGATTCACTAGTGCCACCTAGGTATAAACCCTAACTTGTTAATTGGATTAGTACCAATGATCACTATCCTATATACCATACCATTAAGATCAACCTCAATCATCAAACCCTAGTAGCACCATAATGATAAACCCTAATACCAATCTTGTGTAGTAATGCACATCACATGCTCTTATTCCACTAAACCCTACTTAGGAAATAATAAGCCACTTAGCTTAGAAATCATTAGAGATTATTTAGTAAAGCAATTGTGAGATCATAGTAAACCCTAACTCATAGCAACACCTTGATAATCATCCTTTGATATGATGCTTAGAAGAAACCATGGTAATAACCCTACCAATACTTGCTACATAGAAACCCATTCCAAGTTAAGAACCCAACTAGTTCCTATTAGAGAACTAAATGAATCCAATAGTAAACCCTAGAGTTACATAGCTCCTATGTATAGTAGTTCATATTCTTATTTAACCTGTTCTTCAAAAGTTATTCTTTTGAAGTACAAATATCAATCAAACCATAGAAGCCATAGTTCTTATTTGAAATACTTATTATCACTTAAACAACATGTTCTTCAAAAGTTATTCTTTTGAAGTATAATATAAGTAATCATCAACCATGTCCTATAAAACTTAAAATTGACAACTGTTCTTTACATTTTATTCCACTACTATCCTTTGTGTGTATGCTTGTTATGTTGCATCATATTACTTGCTTATGATCTTACTATCACCAAACCTTAATAAGAACCTTGTTTGAGAACCATCCTAAAAGTGCAACACAACCCTAAAGAAATTTTTACAACTTATCAAACCTAAATCATCGAGGTTAGGTTACGCTCGGGACGATTGCATCTCATACTATGCATTATAGCATTTTCGCTCAGTTCTTTAAACATTGTCCTTACCGGACGATGATGGTATTTCAGACATTTGGAGTTCTCACGTATCGAAGCTTTTGCCTGCATAATCTTGCAGTCAAGAAAGGCAAGTTCATCGCTTGCTCATGTCATTTGATTATTTTTATCAAACTATATGAAAAGTACTATACTTATCACTCATGCATTGAAAAGCAAAGTATTATTTTACAATTATGAATATGACTATGTGGTGGGCAATGGAACCATGGTATGTGTTGATATGGTGGAGGTTCCATTGCAATGGGTTATATCACCCTAGGATTAAATTACCAATGCCGTCCAGTGATTCTAGCGCCGTACAAACCGCGTTGACCATGAGATCTATAATGGCTCGGGGAAGCCAGCCGTATCTTTTCCCTTCGCACGCCAACGGATTGGTAGAGCCGGCGGGGTGTTGGAGGCACTCGCCGTAGGTTGGGATAGCCTTTTAAATCCCCATCCATTAGTGATGATGGCTCTACGATCTATGAAGGATTGTCCAAAGTACACCATGAGTAAAGCCGTATTATCGGGGGAAGTCTACTGGAGGTGTGCGGGTGGACAAAAGGGTGGGTTTGCAGTCGCGGAGAAGGCGGTGTGGGCTTGGATCTTACACCTGGCCTCACACCAAGGAAGTGTGGACGGATAGCTTACGTCGGTTGGCAACAAGGATAAGGTCTCTTATGGGAAAAGTAACGCACCTCTGCAGAGGATACTGAATTGTGACTGTCACTCCCTGTTCCGGGAAGGGAACCGCGAACGCGGCAGGAAAGGAACTCCATGAAGTTCTAGTCAACCTGTGAAGACTGACGGGCATAGTTTTCAGAATAAAATAAACCTTTTGAAGAAATGTTTATGAAAACTTGCATTGGCCTATGACTTTCCGGTCTATGGCTGTAGCTAGTGCATGATACACATATTTCCTAATATGAACTTGCCGAGTACGCTCGTACTCATTCTATCTCTTTTGAACCCCCTTCTTAGAGCAAGGCACCGAAGGAGAAACTACCGTGGAACTCGAAGACAAAGGAGTCAACTCGCAACGAGATGAAGAATCCAATCAAAGAAGTCAATGGAGTCAACTTCTGCATCAGCTATAATGGAAACCTAGACTAGTAATAGAAGGGAACCTTTCCCTAATCCTAGCACCTAAGTAGCTAGATTTCTATAGCAAGCCAAGTAGCTCTTGAACTTGAGTTAGCAATAAGATAGATTACGAGTCATTCTTCTGGAGCTTTATTTGAAGTTTTACCTCACTGTAAAGTAGGAGGCTGTGTGGATCTTATGTAAACAGCTCGTGTGTACTTCTATAGACATACCTTGGACTCGCATATGTTTCTGTTGTACCACTCTGAGAGATGTAATATGAGTGGAACGGTGTTTCACTTGTGTTATGTCAACGACTTGTGTACTACACCATGCAGTGGTACGCTGGGTCATCACAGCTGGTATCAGAGCAAATGCTTTGACCCTAGGATTAAAACCCTTTAAAGGAGACCTATAGGTTTTGGTAGTGTCTATAGGAAGTGTATTAGTTAAGTCAACTATGCTAAACCAACTATTCTTTTGACTTGAGATGGGTATTCACATGAGAATAACCCTGACACACTTGAGTCAATCTTTCTTATCTATTTTCTTAAGTAAAGTTAGTTAGTTATCTTGCTTCATTCCAAATAACTAGAAAACCATTGGAGCCTAAGATAAGGGGTGGTAGTAGACCACAGTTGGTATACAATACATGGTAGTCCAAAGAGAGGATACAACCATAAGGAAGATATCCTAGTGGAAGAAGTATACCAATGCTAGTTATGGTTATGTAGGAGTCATTTAAAATGTCAAATACCTGATGATAACTAAAGGAGATAAGTTATATAAGGTAGTATATGTCTATGATGAGTCAATCATAGGAGGTAAGGAAGAGTGATAGGAGTTACATGAGTCTACTTTCAACAATAAACTAGGTACTCATATATGATTCACTTGAGAATCATGGTATGATGGAGTAGAACATCATAAGTACGATAACAAAAGGATGATAAGGAGTAGGATTTAGGGAATAGTTCGAAAGCTTAGGCCTTAAAATCCTAATAACTCGTACCAAGTATGTTAGAACCATAGTCCTTAATTTAATGAAGGCTTATTTATAGCATATCTACCTAGAGAAAATCCTAGAGTTATAGGTGGTATATTCTAAACAATCATGTGTTTGGAGTAGACATGTTGGAACTAATTGTATTATTAGGAAGTAGTCTTCAATAGCACATAGATATGGTATACTATTTTGTTAATACTTCCAAAGAAAACTAGGTTAACTCTAATTATCCCAGGCCATTTTGTTTCAAGTTTGTCTCATTGCAAATGTGCAATTAAGATAAATGTTGAGACAAATAGTAGAAATTCACGTATTTGTGCTAAGTATCACAACCTAAACCTATCTTATGTGGTGTTATATACTACACATCTGATCCTGATGTTTAGGGATGTCTTACCCAATTATTATATTCAGGCATATAAGGATGTGTATTATAAACACAAAGCTGATTTTCTTGGATTTTCTTGAATCTTCATTGATTGACTAGATCCATACATGAAGTTTGACTTTGATATGCAAATGCATGTTGCAATATCAAGCTCTTACTTGATGTTATAGGTCTAGAGGGTAAAGGTATTCGTGTGAGGAAGTGACGAATTCTGAAGATTTTGAAGACAAGATGAAGGTTCACTAGAAGAAGGAAGTAAAATTGTGGGAAGTAACCACAACAATCTGAAGGAAGGACCAATCAAAACTCACTTTTATCCTTAATCAAGGAGTACTTCAACATGGAAGTACCATAGAAGGGAGAAAAATAGTGAATAAGGAGCAAGTAGAAGTGGAGCCATATTCATTATGGAAGAAGGAATGCAAGTGAAGTCACTTAAAATACTATTTTCATAGTGTCAACAAGTGGTTCTCTTGCAAAACAAACCCTGGAAGAAGCAAAATAGACAAGTGAAGTCGTAGCTGGTATAATAAGACCGCAGCTGATATAGAATAATCATGAAGAGAAAGTCATGTGAAGTGAAGTATATCTTGACTAAAACTATAAAAGTAGCCACAGCTGGTAGGTAGATGTTGACTAGAACCATGATATAGCCACAGCTGGTATCCAATAAGCCACATCTGGTACTAGATAGTTTGCAGCTGGTACTAGATAGCCCACAGCCTGAACATTTCTTTACCCTAAAAGAAAAGGGGATTCCGCAGCTAGTATTTCACAACTGGTATCCCGTAACTGATAAATTTTTAGTAGGAGGATTCATAATGGATATCCACAATTGTGTGGATACACCACAAAGTTTTCTTCGTGAGACTCTAGAAAAGTACAAACTACAAGTTAGACCAAGACTAAACTTTTAACCTTGGAGTTTAATGATTAGAAGAAAGTAAGTTTGAAGATCATTAGTAAACTCCAAGGGGGAGAGGAAGGTTGAAGGAGAAATATTAAGTTATGGTTTGTAGTGTGATAGACGGAGAAAAAGGTCTGAACTGAGAGGAAGCCCGATCTTATTTTAATAAGGTTGTTGGGAAGTACCCATATAAAAGTACTCTCAGGAGATTGTCAGACCAGAAGCCGAGGTTTATATCTCGAAGAAGTAAGGTTAGACCCTAACTTGAGTGGGTAACTGATAATTACTCAAAAGTAGAAGAGCTCAAGAAAGTCCAAGATAATGAAGTTGGATAAAGAAGATGTCGGAAGACAATCAAAGCCTAAGAAAACAAAAGACTGAAGGGTTTGACCATACCAAAACATAAGCCTATTAGAAAGATTCCTTTCATGGAACCTAAAGAACACAAAAGGAAGATGACTAGCTTAAAACTAGAAGCCATGATTGGATGGACTAAATGAGTCTAATCCATTCGTAAGACTAAACAACCAGGACCATGCCTATCGTAATGCCTTACCAAGTACCATTACTTTCGTTATGGTAGTAAGGGAAAACAATACCCTACCTTAAATAAATCTTTTAAAATTAAGGTTTGAGTATCACAGCTGGTAAATCGTAGTGCCATATGACACCGCAGCTGGATTACCGCAACTGGTAGAACCAAGCTTTGAGTACCCAAATAGGAAGATGTCACCACAACCATTAGGAAAGTCCATTAACACAATAAGATGTCTTAATCCAAGAATTTTTGGATAGTAAGCCTATAAGCTTAGAGTGTTGGAAGAAATCATAGAATTGAAGAAAGTATCAGTGCCAGACATCAGAAGAATCCGGAAGGATCTGGACAAGGGATATATTTCACTATATCTAGTGTGATCACCATGGAGTTGAAGGATGGTGATCTATTCAAGTCAGTTCCACGCTCCGAAACATGAGAGCGTTCGAACTTCGGGACGAAGTTCGGTTTAAGGGGAGAGGCTGTAATATCCCAGGTTTAGAGGCAACAAAATGAGAGAACACCAAAGTGTGCATTGCATTCATGCATAGAAAATCCGGGGAATTTTCGCGCTTTCAAATAAAACTTACCACGATGAATCGAAGTTTCACTTGACTTGCTTGGAACTGAAGTAGATCATCAAGTCAAGCGCTATAAACTTCACTGTGATCTTTGCTAAAACCTTATTTTGGGTAGAGATGATTTGATCTATGGATTAGATCAAATGGAATTAGCTTTGCAACAACACATTCTTTAAGAATCAAACCCTAACTTATTAACACTTAAAAGTTAGCAACTCGCCTTTGTGTGTAATGTAATTCACTTCTAAACTTATTACCAAATAAGGTAAACCACAGGGTCTAAAGTGCATAAATGCCACACATTCTTATTTAAATCATAACTTATTAAGTGTATGGAATATCATAAAACTAAATCCATTTACATTACGAATTATAGTTCAAACTATTTGAATAAAACTAACTATGAGTATTTTGAAACTCATATGATCATGCCTTGGTGAATTCAAACACCAACTATCCAAACTTGAGAAATAACCCTCAACATTAACCTTTTCACCAATATTATACTATAAATCCAATCAAATATAATATGATGACTCATCCACAATAATAAAACCATCCACATGATATTTAGTAGCAAATGCCACTTGGCTATCCAAAAATAAATCATATGAGAGGATAATGATCTTGCCACATGGGATGAAAATATCTACATGACTTGCATCCCAAGCTTTGCCACCTCATGCTCAAAGGATTGCTATGGATGAGGGCATGACAACCAAGCACCTTACTCATCAAACCAACACAAGAGTCACCACCTATGTGTCATGATACTAGAGCTTGCCCAAGCCTATAAATAGAGCCACACCCTTCATCCATTTGCTCACCTTGTAGCATGATACAAGGAAGAAAACACATAGAGCCACTCCATGTGAATTAGCTAGGATCAAGATGAAGAAGCTAGGAGGTGGAGGCATACCACAAGATGCAGGTTTATCAGATTTCCTGAAGAACAAGCTACAGAAGATACCAAGGTAGAATTCCTAGGAAAACCATATATTTAGAGGATCATATCATCATCTCTTGAGTAGGACCTTAGGCTATTCCAAGACATTGAGAAGTGAGAGAAATATTAAAGAAGGATTAGTGAGGAATGAGTGGATCTTGTCTAATGCATGATTATATCTTGTAGACCTAGATGATAAGCTAAACCATATGATTACTAGATCTCATCTATCACATAAAATAATAAGTATATCACTAGTAGTTAACCCAGACCAATCCTCATGCCTTGTATGGTGGAGTAACCCTAGCTAGCCAATAAAACATAATCAAAGCTTATGCTTATACCCAATTCTAGCTTGTGTATTACATGAGAAATCCCAAAGAAAACCCTAGACCACATTTGAATCCAAGTACCAATTGGGATCATGAAAAGAACCCTGCCATACCTCATGCCTATTTAATACTTCAATTAGTGAAGTATTCCCAAAACCCTAAACCTTTTCATGTAGTACCCACCCCACATAAAATATTATGTTCCCACTTGTGTATCATGGATCACAAGTATAATTCAAGATAAAGTTGGCTAAAACCAGATTAATGATTATAGAACTTTGTTAACCATCTTCTTAAACCCTAAGAACCCACATGAAATCATAAACTCATTCTATTCATAACACCATTTAATTGAAACTTCAACCATAATGAAAATAGATATGAACAATCAATATTGTTAAGCACACTAGTTTAACCTAATAATATTTTTACCATTCACATGTTCTAAATTTCAAACCATTTAAATGGATTTGGTTCCTAAATTAAAAGGAATTGAAATAAATAACTAAACCATTAATACTTTACTCAAGCCTCACAAGATATCAATTAAGTCCTAACTAAATATTTGTTTAAACAACAAGACTATGCAGTAGGTATTATCATCAAGTTATATTGACAATCAAATATTTTAGAACCTGCAAAATAGAACAAATTCAAATTTGAATTCAACTAGCAATTCAAATCAGAAAATAAAACAGAAAATAAATAGAAAAGAGAAGAGAGAGAGGACTTACCTTACCTGGACCGCAGCAGCCCGAAGCCAACCCAGCAGCAGTCCATGCCAAGGCCCATGAGCAGTCCAGCCCACGTCCAAATACCGTTTCGCTTGCTTTAATATTCGTGCGAGGAGAAAAGACTCGTCGTCGTCGTCTCCGAGCACGACAGCAGCGGCGAGCCGCTAGGCCACGACCTCGTCGACGATAAGCACGCCCGGACGCCGCGAAGCTTCTCGGAACCACTCCCTATACATCTCGCGTCCGAGCATATCCGGAAGCATCAAGATCTTCGCCCATATGAACTCTCCGATGCACCGCCACCTCCTGACCGTCGTCGTCGTCGTGTCGAGGCCTCAGAGCTCCCCTCGGCCTATAAATAGGGGGGAAAGCACCGCCGAGCACCCCTTGATCTCATCCAACCATCCATTTCCCCTCAGCATCTCTCTGCCCCTCACCATCATCCATTCACTGTCGCCGGAGTCGAAGACGAAGGTCACGATTGGAGCCACCCCGGAGCTCACCGTGAGGTCGGGGAGGAGCGCCTGGCGCCGTAGAGCATCTGGGAGGAAGGAATCGAGCTGTAACCTCCTCAAGCCGACGAATTTCATCGATCCCTTCCGCAGCACCTCGCCGGTAATGGCGAATTCCTCGCCGTCTCCGTCCACAATCCACCTCGGCGACCAACTCAGAAGACTCAGGGTATGATTACGCGTCGAATGAGCTATTCCTTGCTTCCAAGCATCATCCCTAGCTCGAGTTAGCCGCTTGACCGGAGCGGCGCCGCCGCAGATGTCTTCTCCGGCGATGCTCCGGTGGGTACTTCGGTGAACCACCACCACCATCATGCTCAGTAGGGTGTGGGGGTTCGGAATATGCTAGCCTCGCGTCTCGGGGAACCCTAAACCAGCGGCGCGCTCACCATCTGGCCGCCGGCGTCAAGCCGCCGGCAAGGGTGACGTGGCCGTGGGGCCCTGCAGTGTCTTTGACCTGGTCCACTCCCACATGGCAGCCTACGTGTCCTGTGGCCCACTAGTCAGCTGCTAAAGTTAGATCTGTACCGGGTAGATTTAGTATTTTCCATTTAACTCAAAATCCAGTAAATAACTGAAACTTTGAAAAATCTTATAAAATTCATTTCAACTCAGAAAAATATGAATAATATATCAAAATGCTCACAAAAATGAACTCTATTGAAATAAAATATAAAACAAAAATGTGTGTCAAAATCAAAATTCACTTATTTTTAACCCTATTAATTATGCCATTTCATTTATTTAAAACACAATTTGAATTCAATAATTAGTGAAGTTTCAAAATTAAATTTTAACTATTCAGTAACTAATTAAAATGTTAAGATTAATTTTTTATCATAGTTGCATTAACTTAATTATTAGTGGTAATTCATAAACCCTAACTAGTAATTATTTTAATTCTTAAACCCTCTAAAAATTGCTAGCATGTTAAAATTATTAATAACTTTATTTCAAGTACTTAATCACATTAATTCTAGTACCAAGTATTACTTTACGAATTGGATCATAATTAAGAAACCCTAGTTTTATTATAAGTTAGAATCTGGATCCCATTATTTTAGGTGATCATGTCAAAATGTTTTAAACCCTAAAACCCTAGTTGTTTATCACATGTGATCATGTGAATTTCACCTCACATAGAGAACCTTATTATGTGACCAACAAATACAAGTCATGATCCACCAACATAGAACCAATTCACATGAGTCATCATTTCATGTCCATAGTCTTAGTTAAAACCTATATGATTCACTAGTGCCACCTAGGTATAAACCCTAACTTGTTAATTGGATTAGTACCAATGATCACTATCCTATATACCATACCATTAAGATCAACCTCAATCATCAAACCCTAGTAGCACCATAATGATAAACCCTAATACCAATCTTGTGTAGTAATGCACATCACATGCTCTTATTCCACTAAACCCTACTTAGGAAATAATAAGCCACTTAGCTTAGAAATCATTAGAGATTATTTAGTAAAGCAATTGTGAGATCATAGTAAACCCTAACTCATAGCAACACCTTGATAATCATCCTTTGATATGATGCTTAGAAGAAACCATGGTAATAACCCTACCAATACTTGCTACATAGAAACCCATTCCAAGTTAAGAACCCAACTAGTTCCTATTAGAGAACTAAATGAATCCAATAGTAAACCCTAGAGTTACATAGCTCCTATGTATAGTAGTTCATATTCTTATTTAACCTTGTTCTTCAAAAGTTATTCTTTTGAAGTACAAATATCAATCAAACCATAGAAGCCATAGTTCTTATTTGAAATACTTATTATCACTTAAACAACATGTTCTTCAAAAGTTATTCTTTTGAAGTATAATATAAGTAATCATCAACCATGTCCTATAAAACTTAAAATTGACAACTGTTCTTTACATTTTATTCCACTACTATCCTTTGTGTGTATGCTTGTTATGTTGCATCATATTACTTGCTTATGATGTTAATATAACCAACCCTAATAAGAACCTTGTTTGAGAACCATTCTAAAAAGTGCAACCAATCCTAAAGAAATATTTACAAATTATCAAACCTAAATCATCGAGGTTAGGTTACGCTCGGGACGATTGCATCTCATACTATGCATTATAGCATTTTTGCCAGTTCTTTAAACATTGTCCTTACCGGACGATGATGGTATTTCAGCATTTGGAGTTATCACGTATCGAAGCTTTTGCCCGCATAATCTTGCGGTCAAGAAAGGCAAGTTCATCGCTTGCTCATGTCATTTGATTATTTTTATCAAACTATATGCAAAGTACTATACTTATCACTCATGCATTGAAAAGCAAAGTATTATTTTACAATTATGAATATGACTATGTGGTGGGCAATGGAACCATGGTATGTGTTGATATGGTGGAGGTTCCATTGCAATGGGTTATATCACCCTAGGATTAAATTACCAATGCCGTCCAGTGATTCTAGCGCCGTACAAACCGCGTTGACCATGAGATCTATAATGGCTCTGGGGAAGCCAGCCGTATCTTTTCCCTTACGCACGCCAACGGATTGGTAGAGCCGGCGGGGTGTTGGAGGCACTGCCGTAGGTTGGGATAGCCTTTTAAATCCCCATCCATTAGTGATGATGGCTCTAGGATCTATGAAGGATTGTCCAAAGTACACCATGAGTAAAGCCGTATTATCGGGAGAAGTCTACCGGAGGTGTGCGGGTGGACAAAAGGGTGGGTTTGCGGTCGCGGAGAAGGCGGTGTGGGCTTGGATCTTACACCTGGCCTCACACCAAGGAAGTGTGGACGGATACTTAAGGCCGGTTGGCAACAAGGATAAGGTCTCTTATGGGAAAAGTAACGCACCTCTGCAGAGGATACTGAATTGTGACTGTCACTCCCTGTTCCGGGAAGGGAACTGCGAACGCGGCAAGAAAGGAACTCCATGAAGTTCTAGTCAACCTGTGAAGACTGACGGGCATAGTTTTCAGAATAAAATAAACCTTTTGAAGAAATGTTTATGAAAACTTGCATTGGCCTATGACTTTCTGGTCTATGGCTGTAGCTAGTGCATGATACACATATTTCCTAATATGAACTTGCTGAGTACGCTCGTACTCATTCTATCTCGTTTGAACCCCCTTCTTAGAGCAAGGCACCGAAGGAGAAACTACCGTGGAACTCGAAGACAAAGGAGTCAACTGCAACGAGATGAAGAATCCAATCAAAGAAGTCAATGGAGTCAACTTACGCATCGGCTATAATGGAAACCTAGACTAGTAATAGAAGGGAACCTTTCCCTAATCCTAGCACCTAAGTAGCTAGATTTCTATAGCAAGCCAAGTAGCTCTTGAACTTGAGTTAGCAATAAGATAGATTACGAGTCATTCTTCTCGGAGCTTTATTTGAAGTTTTACCTCACTCGTAAAGTAGGAGGTTGTGTGGATCTTATGTAAACAGCTCGTGTGTACTTCTATAGACATACCTTGGACTCGCATATGTTTCTGTTGTACCACTCTGAGAGATGTAATATGAGTGGAACGGTGTTTCACTTGTGTTATGTCAACGACTTGTGTACTACACCATGCAGTGGTACGCTGGGTCATCACAATAATTGAGTAAAGGATTTACCGGTGACTCCAGCAGCCACCTTGATATCTTTGGAATAGCACTTCTCCGAGGTGACGTGGATTCTGATGAGCATCTGCTTCTGTACAAGGGTTTCAGTCCAAAACAAATTAGTTACTAACAAATAAAGATCCACGAAAAAACCTCTAACAAGTGTCAGGGCAAACATAAAACAAATGGCAGAAAAAACTTTTTCAATTGCAATAATGAAATTTAATCAGTTGGAACCGAGATAGTACTTTAAGTTTGCGGGGTTCGTGGTTCTTACACAGAAAGTATCTTTCACACATGGGCACCAATGCTCTCTCTACTTTCAGATTTTTTTTAAAAAAATAAAATCTTATGTTTCTAAGTCTTAAAAAATTATGACGTTAAATATATAGATAGATATATACGGGTGGGATGTATGGAAAAAATTCCCATTAAAAAATACTTTGTATTTTAAACAATATAAAAATAAAAATGTCTGACAGCAAATGGTAGTAAAATAGTATTACAATAGTGTATTGTCAGAAATTTGCTTTTCTGTATTTCTCGAAACTTAAATATTTTTTACTGGGACTTTTTTGCATACATTTCTCATGTACGTATCTATCTATATACTTAACGTCATAATTTTTAAAAACATAAAAGTGTAAGGTATTACAATTTTCAAAAAAAAACTGAAAGTGAAAGGAGCACTAGTGCCCTGTGCACCAAATCTCTGTCCCTTCTTAGAGCATCTCCAGCCGCGTCCCCCAAAGCGTTCCCCAAACCGCGCCGGATTGAGCGTTTGGGGGACGTGTTTTGTTCGTGCCGCCTTTGGGGGACGTCGCTCCCCAGCCGCGTCCCCCAAACGCCTCCCCCAAACATTTAAAATACTTTTTTGACATTTTTATTTCAATTTCCACAAACTAATACATAATTGGGAACGTGGTTTACACGAAGACATAGTTTGGAACATGGTTTTCCACAAACTAATACATAGTTTGAACCGTCGTGGACAAAAATATAAAATTTTGCAAAGAAACTAAACCTAACTAGGTCGTGCATCGAAGGTTTCCTGTGTTCGCTGCTAAGAAAGAACACTCGAGGGCACACCCAGTCACCTAAACAGGAAAATCCAGCGGAAGGATGGTGCCCTTGTTGGTTCTACCGATGAGGCGAACATCCAGAAACTTCCGTGCACGGGTTCGCTGCGAAGAAACAACACTCAGTCGTCGTCCTCGTCGGTGCTGTCACCGTGGTAGTCCCGGCGGCAGCGCGTCTCGTCAAAGACCTTGACGCTCATGTCCCTGTCGCCGAAGTAGGAGAACAGGAGGATGAAGCCGGCTTCGAGGCTGTGGTGTCGCGCGAACTTCTCCCAGCCGATGTTGAGGTACATCTTGCCGCGCGCGTCGTAGATCACGTCGACGATCCACCGGTAGTAGCCGCACGCAGCCTCACGCAGATGCATCGTGCGCGGGCGGTCGTCTCTGGCGACGTACTCGGCGAAGGAGTCCGGCAGCCTCTGGATGCCGCGCGGTTCGCCCTTGAGGAAGAGGACGAACTCGAACAGCACGTCCGGCTCCACGTCCATCTCCGACGATGAAGCCGACGGCGTGGGAGGCGACGACGAGCGTTCAGCTCTGCCGCGGCCACGACCACGACCACGGCCGCGAGGTCGGCCTCCGCCTCTACCAGACATAGCGTCAAGTCTTGTTGAGATGGTGGCGGCTAGGGTTTGGGAGAGAGGCGCTAGGGTTTGTGTGTGAGAGGGACGATGAGAGGCGTCCCTGATACGTCTCAAACGTATCTATAATTTCTTATGTTCCATGCTACTTTTATGACGATACTCACATGTTTTATACACATTATATGTCATTATTATGCATTTTCCGGCACTAACCTATTGACGAGATGTCGAAGAGCCAGTTGTTGTTTTCTGCTGTTTTTGGTTTCAGAAATCCTAGTAAGGAAATATTCTCGGAATTGGACGAAATCAACGCCCAGGGTCCTATTTTTCCACAAAGCTTCCAGAAGTCCGAAGAGGAAACGAAGTGGGGCCACGAGGTGGCCACACAACAGGGCGGCGCGGCCCAAGCCCTGGCCGCGCCGGCCTGTTGTGTGGGCCCCTCGTGACGCCCCTTGACCTGCCCTTCCGCCTACTTAAAGCCTTCTTCGCGAAACCCCCAGTACCGAGAGCCACGATACGGAAAACCTTACTGAGACGCCGCCGCCGCCAATCCCATCTCGGGGGATTCAGGAGATCACCTCCGGCACCCTGCCGGAGAGGGGAATCATCTCCCGGAGGTCTCTTCATCGCCATGATCGCCTCCGGATCGATGTGTGAGTAGTCCACCCCTGGACTATGTGTCCATAGCAGTAGCTAGATGGTTGTCTTCTCCTCATTGTGCTATCATGTTAGATCTTGTGAGCTGCCTATCATGATCAAGATCATCTATTTGTAATGCTACATGTTGTGTTTGTTGGGATCCGATGAATATTGAATACTATGTCAAGTTGATTATCAATCTATCATATATGTTATTTATGTTCTTGCATGCTCTCCGTTGCTAGTAGAGGCTCGGCCAAGTTGATACTTGTGACTCCAAGAGGGAGTATTTATGCTCGATAGTGGGTTCATGCCTCCATTAAATGCTGGGACGAGTGACGAAAGTTCTAAGGTTGTGGATGTGCTCGTTGACACTAGGGATAAAACATCGATGCTTTGTCTAAGGATATTTGTGTTGATTACATTACGCACCATACTTAATGTAATTGTCTCGTTGTTTGCAACTTAATACCTGGAAGGGGTTCGGATGATAACCTGAAGGTGGACTTTTTAGGCATAGATGCATGCTGGATAGCGGTCTATGTACTTTGTCGCAATGCCCTGATTAAATCTCATAGTACTCATCATGATATATGTATGTGCATTGTTATACCTTCATTATTTGTCAATTGCCCAACTGTAATTTGTTCACCCAACATCTGTTTATCTTATGGGAGAGACACCACTAGTGAACTGTGGACCCCGGTCCTATTCTTTACATCTGAAATACAATCTACTGCAATTGTTCTTTACTGTTCTTTGCAAACAATCATCATCATCCACACTATATATCTAATCCTTTGTTTACAGCAAGCCGGTGAGATTGACAACCTCACTGTTACGTTGGGGCAAAGTACTGTGATTGTGTTGTGCAGGTTCCACGTTGCCACCAACAACCTTCAACGTGCTTCTTGGCTCCTACTGGTTCGATAACCTTGGTTTTTTACTGAGGGAAAACTTGCTGCTGTGCGCATCACACCTTCCTCTTGGGGTTCCCAACGGACGTGTAAATTACGCGCATCAAGACTGTTTTCTGGCGCCGTTGCCGGGGAGATCAAGACACGCTGCAAGGGGAGTCTCCCACTTCCAATCTCTTTACTTTGTTTTTGTCTTGCTTTGTTTTATTTTATTTTATTTACTGCTTTGTTTGCTCTTTATATCAAAAACACAAAAAAAAATTAGTTGCTAGTTTTACTTTATTTACTGTCTTGTTCTCTATATCGAAAACACAAAAAAATTAGTTACTTGCATTTACTTTATTTAGTTTGCTTTAGTTACTACTGCTAAAATGGGTACTCCTGAAAATACTAAGTTGTGTGACTTCACTAGCACAAATAATAATGATTTCTTATGCACACCTATTGCTCCACTCTGCTACTACAGCAGAATTCTTTGAAATTAAACCTGCTTTACTGAATCTTGTTATGAGAGAGCAATTTTCTGGTATTAGTTCTGATGATGCTGTTGCCCATCTTAATAATTTTGTTGAACTATGTGAAATGCAAAAGTATAAGGATGTGGATGGTGACATTATAAAATTGAAATTGTTTCCTTTCTCCTTAAGAGGGAGAGCTAAAGATTGGTTGCTATCTCTGCCTAGAAATAGTATTGATTCATGGACTAAATGTAAGGATGCTTTTATTGGTAGATATTATCCTCCCGCTAAAATTATATCTTTGAGAAGTAGCATAATGAATTTCAAGAAATTAGATAATCAACATGTTGCTCAAGAATGGGAGAGAATGAAATCTTTGGTAAAGAATTGCCCAACCCATGGACTAACTACTTGGATGATCATCCAAACCTTTTATGCAGGATTGAATTTTTCTTCGCGGAACCTATTGGATTCAGCTGCTGGAGGTACCTTTATGTCCATCACTTTGGGGGCGGTAACAAAGCTTCTTGATGATATGATGATATATTACTCTGAATGGCACACGGAAAGAGCTCCACAAGGTAAGAAGGTAAATTTTGTTGAGGAAACCTCCTCCTTGAGTGATAAGATTGATGCTATTATGTCTATACTTGCGAATGGTAGATCTAATGTTGATCCTAATAATGTTCCTTTAGCTTCATTGGTTGCCCAAGAAGAACATGTTGATGTGAATTTCATTAAAAGTAATAATTTCAACAACAATGCTTATAGGAATAATTCTGGTAACAACTATAGGACATATCCTTCTGCTAATGGTAATGGTTATGGTAATTCTTATGGGAATTCTTACAACAATAATAGGAGTGTACCCCCTGGTCTTGAAGCCATGCTTAAAGAATTTATTAGTACACAAACTGCTTTTAACAAATCTGTTGAAGAAAAGCTTGATAAAATTGATATTCTTGCTTCTAAGGTTGATAGACTTGCCTCTGATGTTGATCTTTTAAAAATGAAAGTTATACCTAATAAGGATATTGATAATAAAATTGTTACTACAGCAAATGCCATCCAAGTTCGAATTAATGAGAATATTAGATTGATGGCTGAATTGCATGCTAGGTGGGAAAGAGAAGAAAATGAAAAGCTAGCTAAAGAGAATAATGTAGTTAAAGTTTGGACTATTACCACCACTAGTAATGATAATGCTTCACATGTTGCTACACCTCCTACTATCAATGGTAAAATAATTGGTGTTAGCAATGTTTCTACTCCTAGTGCAAAGCGTGCAAAATTGCTCGAAGCTCGCTAAAACTGTTGAAACTGTTTGTGATAAAACTGCTGAAATTTTTCAAAATGTTGGGGACAATGATTCCATTGCTGTAGGTCATAATGATTTAGACTTTGATGATTGTCACATCTCTGAAGTTATAAAGTTCTTACAAAAACTTGCTAAAAGTCCCAATGCTAGTGCTATAAATTTGGCCTTTACAAAACATATTACAAATGCTCTCATAAAAGCTAGAGAAGATAAACTAAAACTTGAGACTTCTATTCCTAGAAAGTTAGAAGATGGTTGGGAGCCCATCACTAAGATGAGGGTCAATGATTTTGATTGTAATGCTTTATGTGATCTTGGTGCAAGTATTTCTGTTATGCCTAAGAAAATCTATGATATGCTTGACTTGCCACCATTGAAAAATTGTTATTTGGATGTTAATCTCGCTGATAATGCTATAAAGAAACCTTTGGGGAGGATTGATAATGTTCGTATTATGATTAACAATAACCTTGTCCCCGTTGATTTTGTTGTCTTGGATATTGAATGCAATGCATCTTGTCCCATTATATTGGGAAGACCTTTTCTTCGAACTGTTAGTGCTACCATTGATATGAAGGAAGGTAATATTAAATATCAATTTCCTCTCAAGAAAGGTATGGAACACTTCCCTAGAAAGAGAATGAAGTTACCTTATGATTCTATTATTAGAACAAACTATGATGTTGATGTTTCATCTCTTGATAATACTTGATTCACACTTTCTGCGCCTAGCTGAAAGGCGTTAAAGAAAAGCGCTTATGGGAGACAACCCATTATTTTACTTCTGCACTTTGTTTTATATTTGAGTCTTGGAAGTTGTTACTACTGTAGCAACCTCTCCTTATCTTTATTTTATTGCATTGTTGTGCCAAGTAAAGTCTTTGATAGTAAATTCAATACTAGATTTAGATTGCTGCGCAGGAACAGGTTTCTTGCTGTCACGAATTTGAGCAGTAGTCTCTGTAGAAAATTTATAAAAATCTGCCAATTTACGTGCGTGATCCTCAGATATGTACGCAACTTTCATTCAATTTGGGTATTTTCATCTGAGCAAGTCTGGTGCCTCTTAAAAATTCGTCTTTACGGACTGTTCTGTTTTGACAGATTCTGCCTTTTATTTCGCATTGCCTGTTTTGCTATGTTTGATGGATTTCTTTGTTCCATTAACTTTCAGTAGCTTTGTGCAATGTCCGAAGTGTTAAGAATGATTATGTCACCTCTGAATATATGAATTATGCACTGACCCTCTAATGAGTTTGTTTTGAGTTTGGTGTGGAGGAAGTTTTCAAGGGTCAAGAGAGGAGGATGATACAATATGATCAAGAAGAGTGAAAAGTCAAAGCTTGGGGATGCCCCCGTGGTTCATCCCTGCATATTTTAAGAAGACCCAAGCGTCTAAGCTTGGGGATGCCCAAGGCATCTCTTTTTCATCGACAACTTATCAGGTCACCTCTAGTGAAACTATATTTTTATTCCGTCACATCTTATGTGCTTTACTTGGAGCGTCTGTTTGATTTTGTTTTTGTTTTTGTTTGAATAAAATCGGATCCTAGTATTCTTTGTTTGGGAGAGAGACACGCTCCACTGTTTCGTATGAACACATGTGTTCTTAGCTTTATCTTTAATGTTCATTGCGAAAGTTGGACTATTTCATTCATTGTTATATGGTTGGAAACGGAAAATACCGCATGTGGTAAATGGTATAATGTCTTGAATAATTTGATACTTGGCAATTGTTGTGCTCATATAGATCATGTTTAAGCTCTTGCATCATGTACCTTGTACCCATTAATGAATAACTACATAGAGCTTGTTAAAATTTGGTTTGCATGATTGATCTCTAGAGTCCAGATATTTTCTGGTTAAGGTGTTTGAACAACAAGGAGACAATATAAAGTCTTATAATAGTTACAATATGTTCATATGTGAGCTTTGTTGCACCTTTTATACTTGAGTTTGCTTCAAACAACCTTGCTAGCCTAGCCTTGTATTGAGAGGAATTCTTCTCGTGCATCCAAATCCTTGAGCCAATAACCATGCCATTTGTGTCCACCATACCTACCTACCACATGTTATTTCTCTGCCATTCCAAAGTAAATTACTTGAGTGCTACCTTTAAAAATTCTATTCCTTTGTCTTTGCAATATATAGCTCATGGAAAAATAGCCTTAAAAACTATTGTGGTGAAGAATATGTACTTATGTGTCTTATTTCTTAATAAGTTGCTTGTTGAGCGGTAACCATGTTTTCACGGGGACGCCATCAACTTTTACCTTTGTTGAATATCATGTGAGTTGCTAAGCATGTTCGTCTTGTCTGAAGTAAGGGCGATTTTCATGATCAAATGGTTTGAGTATGCATACTGTTAGAGAAGAACATTGGGCCGCTAACTAAAGCCATGATTCATGGTGGAAGTTTCAGTTTGGACATTTAATCCTCAATCTCTTATGAGAATATTAATTGTTGTTGAATGCTTATGCATTAAAGAGGAGTCCATTATCTGTTGTCTATGTTGTCCCGGTATGGATGTCTAAGTTGAGAATAATCAAAAGCGAGAAATCCAATGCGAGCTTTCTCCTTAGACCTTTGTACAGGCGGCATAGAGGTACCCCTTTGTGACACTTGGTTGAAACATATGCTATGCAATGATAATCCGTGTTAATCCAAACTAATTAGGACAAGGTGCGAGCACTATTGATATACTATGCATGAGGCTTGCAACTTATAGGATATCTTATACATAACACATATGCTTTATTACTACCGTTGACAAAATTGTTTCTTGTTTTCAAAATGAAAAGCTCTAGCACAAATATAGTAATCAATACTTCCCTCTGCGAAGGGCCAATCTTCTACTTTATTGTTGAGTCAGTTTGCCTATTCTTTCTATCCCAGAAGAAAACACTTCTATCAACTGTGTGCATTGATTCTTACATGTTTACCTATTGCACTTGTTATATAACTTTGTGTTGACAATTATCCATGAGATATATATGTTGAAGTTGAAAGCAACCGCTGAAACTTATATCTTCCTTTGTGTTGCTTCAATGCTTTTACTTTGAATTTATTGCTTTATGAGTTAACTCTTATGCAAGTCTTATTGATGCTTGTCTTGAAAGTACTATTCATGAAAAGTCTTTGCTATATGATTCATTTGTTTACTCATTATCTTCATCATTGCTTCGAATCGCTGCATTCATCTCATATGCTTACAATAGTATGATCAAGATTATGGTAGCATGTCACTTCAGAAATTATCTTTGTTATCGTTTACCTACTCGAGGGCGAGTAGGAACTAAGCTTGGGGATGCTTGATACGTCTCAAAAGTATCTATAATTTCTTATGTTCAATGCTACTTTTATGATGATACTCACATGTTTTATACACATTATATGTCATTATTATGCTTTTTCCGGCACTAACCTATTGACGAGATGCCGAAGAGCCAGTTGTTGTTTTCTGCTGTTTTTGGTTTCAGAAATCCTAGTAAGGAAATATTCTCGGAATTGGACGAAATCAACGCCCAGGGTCCTATTTTTCCACGAAGCTTCCAGAAGTCCGAAGAGGAAACGAAGTGGGGCCATGAGGTGGCCACACAACAGGGCGGCGCGGCCCAAGCCCTGGCCGCGCCGGCCTGTTGTGTGGGTCCCTCGTGACGCCCCTTGACCTGCCCTTCCGCCTACTTAAAGCCTTCGTCGCGAAACCCCCAGTACCGAGAGCCACGATACGGAAAACCTTACAGAGACGCCGCCGCCGCCAATCCCATCTCGGGGGATTCAGGAGATCACCTCCGGCACCCTGCCGGAGAGGGGAATCATCTCCCGGAGGTTTCTTCATCGCCATGATCGCCTCCGGATCGATGTGTGAGTAGTCCACCCCTGGACTATGGGTCCATAGCAGTAGCTAGATGGTTGTCTTCTCCTCATTGTGCTATCATGTTAGATCTTGTGAGCTGCCTATCATGATCAAGATCGTCTATTTGTAATGCTACATGTTGTGTTTGTTGGGATCCGATGAATATTGAATACTATGTCAAGTTGATTATCAATCTATCATATATGTTATTTATGTTCTTGCATGCTCTCCGTTGCTAGTAGAGGCTCTGGCCAAGTTGATACTTGTGACTCCAAGAGGGAGTATTTATGCTCGATAGTGGGTTCATGCCTCCATTAAATGTGGGACAGTGACAGAAAGTTCTAAGGTTGTGGATGTGCTGTTGCCACTAGGGATAAAACATCGATGCTTTGTCTAAGGATATTTGTGTTGATTACATTACGCATCATACTTAATGCAATTGTCTGTTGTTTGCAACTTAATACTGGAAGGGGTTCGGATGATAACCTGAAGGTGGACTTTTTAGGCATAGATGCATGCTGGATAGCGGTCTATGTACTTTGTCGTAATGCCCTGATTAAATCTCATAGTACTCATCATGATATATGTATGTGCATTGTTATGCCTTCTTTATTTGTCAATTGCCCAACTGTAATTTGTTCACCCAACATCTGTTTATCTTATGGGAGAGACACCACTAGTGAACTATGGACTCCGGTCCTATTCTTTACATCTGAAATACAATCTACTGCAATTGTTCTTTACTATTCTTTGCAAACAATTATCATCATCCACACTATACATCTAATCCTTTGTTTACAGCAAGCCGGTGAGATTGACAACCTCACTGTTACGTTGGGGCAAAGTACTGTGATTATGTTGTGCAGGTTCCACGTTGGCGCCGGAATCCCTGGTGTTGCGCCGCACTACACTCCGTCACCAACAACCTTCAACGTGCTTCTTGGCTCCTACTGGTTCGATAACCTTGGTTTCTTACTGAGGGAAAACTTGCTGCTGTGCGCATCACACCTTCCTCTTGGGGTTCCCAACGGACGTGTCAATTACGCGCATCAGGCCCATTTATAGGCCGGAGGGTGGCAGAGGAGCGGTGGCGCTCATTAACGCTGGCACGTAGAGCTAGGCGCGACGGGACGCGTCGCTGCGTCGCTGCGGGAACTGCACCGTCGCTGCGCGCCAATAACTTTCGTCGCGAGGTAGGCGACGGTTAGGTTAAAATTTATTGTGCCGCTGACGAGTCGGCCCCGCCACTCACCGCCTCGCTTTTCGGTGTGTCTGGCGTCCCCGGTGCATCCCCTGTGGGACGGGGACGGGCTCGAGGCGCCGGACACCGTATCGGGGCGCGCCGGACAAAGTTGGGCTTTGAGGGACGCGGCTGAAACGTTTTTTTTTGTTCTGGCGCGCCCCAAATCCCTTTGGGAGACGCTTTGGGGAACGCGGCTGGAGATGCTCTAACCCTCATATTTCCCCCTTGATACTCTTCAGGCGAGAAAGGAGAGCTAGCGGAGGGATATAAGTAAGAACCAGCTCCACCACTCCTTAATTTGCAACTTGCTAGCTAGCTTATGCAGGGAGGTCTGTATACACACGGTGCGTAAGTCAGTAGTAACTTTTATAGAGAAACAAACCACTACAGAAATGGGCCGATATGCCGAGGTCCGGGAATTCTCGGCGGAGCCTGTTTTGGTCGTCGACGTAGGCTACGCCGAGGGCAGCCCTCGGCATAGCTCCTCGGCGACCACCTCCCTCAGCAGAGCCACTATTTCCGTCGGCGTAGCCCGGCCCTCGGAGTAGCGTAGAGTTTTAAATTTTTTCAAATTTTAATTTGTTTTACACCATTTTTTTCTTTTTTTATTTGTTTATCTTTCATACAATACACTTTTAACTCTAATTACACTTAATCTTCTCAGTCGATCACCCATCCTTACACTACTCTAGCCTCAGCACGCTTAACTTCTTGGTTCCATTCGGATGAGCTTTCATTAAAAAATTAACACCTTGCTAATAATAATAGCATATCAACCCTATTAACCCTTGGACCGTGATGTCACACCTCTTTATTTTTGAATTCCAAATAAATACTTAAGTAAACAAAAATGAATATATAAGTAATAATAATACTGAATTCAAATATAAAATGATTTTATTTTTTGGTCTTATTTCTATTTAATATGGAATAATTAATATATTTAAATCGAAAAATCAAAATTCCACAAATAATATGTCTACATCGATCACTAAAATGAGAGGAATCTAAATATAACATCCATATCATCATTTGAACCTAAAAATTAGAGGAATCCAAATATGACGTCCTGTTTGTCATCTGGCCAAAACGTCCCCCTCGGGAGATGCGAAATAGTCGTACCGGGCGCGCTGGTGCACCATTCTCCAACACGCTAAACGGAAAAAAGTTAGCACATAAAGTGATGTGCTATAGACCTAAAAACATTTTTCGTGGAATTTATTGAGCGACGGAAAGTGTACCCCTGGTTCAAATCCGGTCAGTTTCCAGCGGATTCGGCGGGACACCGCAGGAAGCCGCAGGGATTCCCAGATAGCTAGCGCGCATATATGGCATGTGATATGTGGTGCGGAGGTGGTGTCCTACCACTACACGGAGGTCTCGCGCAATACTAAAATGCGCCCCATGTAACTGCTTCACAACAAAAAACGTTTTGGCACCCCGAAAATAAAAAACAATCGCCCATGGGTGGGATTGGAAACCCGCTCCCGGGGCCTTGCTTCCTATCCCAGGGACCACGCACGTGCAAAATATGGCTTCGTTCCGACAAACTATGTGATGCCACAAGCCGTTTCCTACTCATTTGCCCTAAAAGCCATAGAACTCCAGACGTGATAGCTCTGTTTGTGAATGGTTTTCTAAAATAATTGCCACATCCTAATTCTGACTTTTCGAGTGGTATCTAGGACACATAAAATGACGCGCCAGGCGGCTCCGCAGGATTTCTGACTTCGTTTAAATTGCCATCTGGCCAAAACGGCCCCCCACCCACGGAGATGCGATATGGTCGTACCGGGCGCACTGGTGCACCCGTTCACCATCGCGCTAAACGGAAAATTTTTAGCACATAAAGTGATGTGTCGTAGACCTAAAAATATTTTTTCCGGAATTTATTGAGCGAAGGAAAGTGTAGCCCAAGTTCAAATCCGGTCACTTTTCAGCGGATTCGGCGGGACACCGCAGGAAGCCGCATGGATTTCCAGGTAGCTAACACGCACATATGGCATGTGATATGTGGTGCGAAGGTGGTGTCCTACCACTACGCGGAGGTCTCGCGCAATAGTAAAATGCATCCCATGTAGCTGGTTCACAAAAAAAACACGTTTTGGCACACCGTAAATGAAAAAAACTATCGCCCATGGTTCGGATCGGAAATCCGCTCCCGGGGCGTTGCTCCCCATCCGAGGGACCACAAACGTGCCAAATATGGCCTCGGTCTGACAAACTATGCGGTGTCACAGGCCGTTTCCTACTCATTTGCTATAAAAGCCATAGAACTCCGGACTTGATAGCTATGTTTGTGAAGGGTTTTCCAAACTAATTGCCGTATCCTAATTCCGACTTTTTGAGTGGTTACTAGGACACATAACATGACGCCATGCGCCTCCGCGGGATTTTATGATTTCGTTTAAATTGTCATCTGGCCAAAACGCCCCCCCCCCACGGAGATGCAGTATGGTCGTACCGGGCGCGCCGGTGCACCAGTTCAACATCGCGCCAAACGGAAAAAAATAGCACATAAAGTGATGTGTCGTAGACCTAAAAACATTTTCCCGGAATTTATTGAGGGACGGAAAGTGTAGCTCTAGTTCAAATCCGGTCACTTTCCAGCGGATTTGGTGGGACACCGCAGGAAGCCGCATGGATTTCCAGATAGCTAGCGCGCACATATGGCATGTGATATGTGGTGCAAAGACGCTATCCTTCCACTACGCGTAGGTCTCGCGCAATACTAATTAAAATACGCCCCACGCAGCTACTTCACAAAAAAACCTCGTTTTGGCATCCCGAAAATGAAAAAAGCATCGCCCATGGGTCGGATTGGAAATCCGCTCTTGCGGCCTTGCTTGCCATCCCAGGTACCACGCATGTGCCAAATATGGCCTTGTTCCGACAAACTATGCGGTGTCACGGGCCGTTTCCTACTCATTTCACCTAAAAACCATAGAACTCCGGACTTGATAGCCCTGTTCGTGAAGGGTTTTCCAAAATAATTGGCGTATCCCAATTCAGTCTTTTGGAGTGGTTAGTAGGACACTTAAAATACGCCATGCGGCTTCGCGAGATTTTCTGACTTCATTAAATTGTCATCTAGCCAAAACGGGAACCCGAGGACATATAAGAAAGTATTTGAATTGTTATTATGTTAACATGGTACTGTACATGATTAAAATATGCATGATTTTAACATAAACGGATAGAGGATGTTTTTCTAAACATTTTGATAACTTATACGCGTTTTCTGACATCATATGAATTAGTTATGATTTTTACAAAATTAGACAAATTTGAAAATGGCTTACGGCGAGAGTGGCCGTCGGCGTAGTCCTGTCTATGCCTAGGGCCAAAGATATGGCGAGGGCTACCATCGAAGTAGACCTCGCTACGCTAACAGCAATGCTACGCCGAGGGTCAGACTGGTAGGCTGGCCTGGACGGGCCATACGCCAAGGGTCCCGAGTTTTAGCCATCGGCGTATAAACCGTGGCGCGCCATTCCTGTAGTGAACCGACCTTAATCAAGTTATAACTAGCTTTTTTTTTTGAGAAGAAGTTATAACTAGCTAGTAATCACCTTAGAGAGAGCCCTAGACTGACTACACCATAGGCAAGTCGTCGGCCCAAACAATATCTCCACGGCCCGATCGAAGAGAGCGACAGGGGCAGTTTTTCAAGGAGACCTCTCGCGTCCCTGACCGAGTCGATGGTACAAACAGGTAAGTACAGCGACTTGGACTCGGCCACTTGGCCTAGGTGCAAAGTTTTCCATCTAACGCCAACGCCACTTGCTTACATGATCGAATCAACGTGCGTTTGGACGCGTCAGCCAATCGAGCTCCCAAAAAAAATGGAAAGAACTGAAATTTTTGGCTCCAGTGGGCGACCTTTTTTCCCGACTGTTTTAATACTCGCGCAGAGCTCACAAACTTACTGTGGGAAGTAACTGAGCCTAATGGATGGACGGGATTGGCCCATGCTGCCACGCGATCGTGAGCAGATGGGGGCATCTGATGGTGAGAGGCCGTGAGGGCCGGCTGACATCGCATGCTAGGTGAGTTTCACAAAAGTACGAGCTATCGACATGCTAGGCGACGTGTAGTGATGTCTGATGTGTATGGGACATCTCCACGAGGCATGTAATATAGTACATGCGACGTGGCCAAACTAGCCTCCATATTTCGACAACGTTTAAAACCAGCCTAAATAAGCAGGACGTGGCTGACTATCATAAAAAAAAGTGACGTGGCTGAGTTTGCGTCTGGATTTGCCCTTGATCGTAGCAGGAGCCTAATAACACTCATGCTGGCGGGGAAAAGTAAGATGGAGCCGTCAAAAGACTTGAAGCAGAAGAAGGTTTCGTAATGGTTAATGTCGGCGCAGGTTTTAATGCAGATTTTGATGTCAATGCTGTTTTTTATTATAAAGGGCGCTTTCATTACTTTAAAAAAAATATTACACCCGGTCTCTGCATAACATGATGCACACAGCCGCACACACACATAGTATCAGCCTAGTACACGAAAAAACTGAATAAAACGAAAACAAGAAGCGCGCCTATAGCGCGGAAGGCTCTATCAGTAGATTACGCTGCCATACATGTTGGAAAAAATCCTTCGCCACATCCTCCAATCGTGTAGATACCTCCATAAAGAGGCTGCGGCTCTCTATGCGTTGAAGCAAAGACCACGAACGGAGCAAAGCGGTGGACCGGTAGATAATTAACCTGCAAACATGAAGAGTTAATATCATGGAAAATCTTGTCATTTTTACATAGCCATAGCGACCAAATAATGGTGATCGCCCCAGTTTTGAACCTATACTCCACCCCATTGAGCCAGCTGCCAAAAAGAGTGCCACGCTCTGAGGGTGGGTACAAGGTAGAACCTATTTGGGTTTTGACCATATGGATCTCGCAAATTGACACTCGAAAAAAGGTGATTGGTAGTCTCATCATGAAGACAAAAAACACACTTTTTACTACCTTGCCAATTACTCTTAACAAGATTGTCCTTATTAAGAATTACGCCCCTACAAAGATACCAAGCAAAGACCTTCGTCTTCAATGGAATCTTCATAGACTAGATTTTTGTATTCTTAAAAACTGGCGTATCGGATTGAATCAACGCTGTTAGAGAGATGAAACTTTGAGGTTTATCACATGGAATGACCCTACCGCTATGCAACCGGCACAACACTATTAAAGCTCGTGTTGTGAGAAAGACTCTGAGGCTTACTGGCTAGTACATGTGATGTTGTACTAAACAGCCAGAGTTCGAGACTCACCACCTCATATATCAAATACAGCGGTGGTTCCTCCCACTGTTGGTTTCATCTTTTTTAAAGCTCATGCTGTAAGTAGAGGAATTGATTTGACAAATGAAGTGGGGAGCAACGGTACGGTTGTGTGGGTATGGTGACTTGCAAGTTATCCAAGCTTTATAGGTGATACGTCTCCGATGTATCGATAATTTCTTATGTTCCATGCCATATTATTGATGATATCTACATGTTTTATACACATTATATGTCGCATTTATGCATTTTCCGGCACTAACCTATTAACGAGATGCCGAAGAGCCGCTTGCTCGTTTTCTACCGTTTTTGGTTTCGAGAAATCCTACAAAGGAAATATTCTCGGAATTGGACGAAATCAACGCCCAGGGTCCTATTTTTGCACGAAGCTTCCAGAAGAAAGAGGGGGAAAGGAAGTGGGGCCACGAGGCGCCGCCACAACAGGGCGGCGTGGCCCAGCCCCTGGCCGCGCGGCCCTGGCGTGTGGGGCCCTCGTGTGGCCCACCCGCGTTGCCCTTCCGCCTACTTAAAGCCTTCGTCGCGAAACCCCCGCACCGAGAGCCACGATACGGAAAACCTATCGTGACGCCGCCGCCGCCAATCCCATCTCGGGGGATTCCGGAGATCACCTCCGGCACCCTGCCGGAGAGGGGAATCATCTCCCGGAGGACTCTTCACCGCCATGGTCGCCTCCGGAGTGATGAGTGAGTAGTTCACCCCCGGACTATGGGTCCATAACAGTAGCTAGATGGTTGTCTTCTCCTCATGTGCTTCATTGTCGGATCTTGTGAGCTGCCTAACATGATCAAGATCATCTATCTGTAATTCTATATGTTGTGTTTGTCGGGATCCGATGGATAGAGAATACTATGTTATTTTGATTATCAATCTATTACCTATGTGTTTTTTATGATCTTGCATGTGATGCGTGTAGTTGACACGTCCGTTGGGAACCCCAAGAGGAAGGTGTGATGCGCACAGCGGCAAGTTTCCCTCAGTAAGAAACCAAGGTTTAATCGAACCGAGAGGAGTCAAGAAGCACGTTGAAGGTTGATGGCGGCGGGATGTAGTGCGGCGCAACACCGAGATTCCGGCGCCAACGTGGAACCTGCACAACACAACCAAAGTACTTTGCCCCAACGAAACAGTGAGGTTGTCAATCTCACCGGCTTGCTGTAACAAAGGATTAACCGTATTGTGTGGAAGATGATTGTTTGCAAGAAAACAAGTAAAGAACAAGTATTGCAGCAGATTTGTATTTCAGTATTAAAGAATGGACCGGGGTCCACAGCTCACTAGAGGTGTCTCTCCCATAAGATAAAAGCATGTTGGGTGAACAAATTACAGTCGGGCAATTGACAAATAGAGAGGGCATAACAATGCACATACATGACATGATAAGTATAGTGAGATTTAATTGGGCATTACGACAAAGTACATAGACCGCCATCCAACCGCATCTATGCCTAAAAAGTCCACCTTCGAGTTATCATCCGAACCCCTTCCAGTATTAAGTTGCAAAGCAACGAGACAATTGCATTAAGTATGGTGCGTAATGTAATCAACAACTACATCCTCGGACATAGCGCCAATGTTTTATCCCTAGTGGCAACAAGACAACACAACCTTAGAACTTTCGTCACTCGTCCCAGTGTCAATGCGGGCATGAACCCACTATCGAGCATAAATACTCCCTCTTGGAGTTAAAAGTAAAAACTTGGCCGAGCCTCTACTAGAAACGGAGAGCATGCAAGATCATAAACAACACATATGTAATAACTTGATAATTAACATGACATGGTATTCTCTATCCATCGGATCCCGACAAACACAACATATAGAATTACGGATAGATGATCTTGATCATGTTAGGCAGCTCACAAGATCCAACAATGAAGCACAATGAGGAGAAGACAACCATCTAGCTACTGCTATGGACCCATAGTCCAGGGGTGAACTACTCACTCATCACTCCGAGAGCGACCATGGCGGTGTAGAGTCCTCCGGGAGATGAATCCCCTCTCCGGCAGGGTGCCGGAGGAGATCTCCGGAATCCCCGAGATGGGATCGGCGGCGGCGGCGTCTCGGTATGGTTTTCCGTATCGTGGTTTTTCGCATCGGGGGTTTCGCGACGGAGGCTTTAAGTATGCGGAAGGGCGAGTCGGGGGCCGGACGAGGGGCCACACCATAGGCGGCGCGGGCCCCCTAGGCCGCGCCGCCACGTGGTGTCGCCACCTCGTGGCCCCACTTCGTATGTTCTTCGGTCTTCGGAAGCTCCGTGGAAAAATAGGCCCCTGGGTCTTCGTTTCGTCCAATTCCGAGAATATTTCGTTACTAGGATTTCTGAAACCAAAAACAGCGAGAAAACGAGAGCTGGCACTTCGGCATCTTGTTAATAGGTTAGTTCCGGAAAATGCACGAATATGACATAAAATGTGCATAAAACATGTAGGTATCATCAATAATATGGCATAGAACATAAGAAATTATCGATACATCGGAGACGTATCAAGCATCCCCAAGCTTAGTTACTGCTCGTCCCGAGCAGGTAAAACGATAACAAAGATAATTTCCGAAGTGATATGCCATCATAACCTTGATCATACTATTTGTAAACATATGTAGTGAATGCAGCGATCAAAACAATGGTAATGACGTGAGTAAACAAGTGAATCATAAAGCAAAGACTTTTCATGAATAGTACTTCAAGACAAGCATCAATAAGTCTTGCATAAGAGTTAACTCATAAAGCAATAAATCAAAGTAAAGGCATTGAAACAACACAAAGGAAGATTAAGTTTCAGCGGTTGCTTTCAACTTGTAACATGTATATCTCATGGATAATTGTCAACATAGAGTAATATAACAAGTACAATATGCAAGTATGTAGGAATCAATGCACAGTTCACACAAGTGTTTGCTTCTTGAGGTGGAGAGAAATAGGTGAACTGACTCAACATAAAAGTAAAGAGAATGGTCCTTCAAAGAGGAAAGCATCGATTGCTATATTTGTGCTAGAGCTTTTATTTTGAAAACATGAAACAATTTTGTCAACGGTAGTAATAAAGCATATGAGTTATGAAAATTATATCTTACAAGTTGCAAGCCTCATGCATAGTATACTAATAGTGCCCGCACCTTGTCCTAATTAGCTTGGACTACCGGATCATCGCAATACACATGTTTTAACCAAGTGTCACAATGGGGTACCTCCATGCCGCCTGTACAAAGGTCTAAGGAGAAAGCTCGCATTTTGGATTTCTCGCTTTTGATTATTCTCAACTTAGACATCCATACCGGGACAACATGGACAACGGATAATGGACTCCTCTTTAATGCATAAGCATGTGGCAACAATTATTGTTCTCATATGAGATTGAGGATATATGTCCAAAACTGAAACTTCCACCATGAATCATGGCTTTAGTTAGCGGCCCAATGTTCTTCTCTAACAATATGCATGCTCCAACCATTAAGGTGGTAGATCTCTCTTACTTCAGACAAGACGGACATGCATAGCAACTCACATGATATTCAACAAAGAATAGTTGATGGCGTCCCCAGAAGCATGGTTATCGCACAACAAGCAACTTAACAAGAGATAAAGTGCATAAGTACATATTCAATACCACAATAGTTTTTAAGCTATTTGTCCCATGAGCTATATATTGCAAAGGTGAATGATGGAATTTTAAAGGTAGCACTCAAGCAATTTACTTTGGAATGGCGGATAAATACCATGTAGTAGGTAGGTATGGTGGACACAAATGGTATAGTGGTTGGCTCAAGGATTTTGGATGCATGAGAAGTATTCCCTCTCGATACAAGGTTTAGGCTAGCAAGGTTATTTGAAACAAACACAAGGATGAACGGTACAACAAAACTCACATAAAATACATATGGTAAACATTATAAGACTCCATACCGTCTTCCTTGTTGTTCAAAACTCAATACTAGATGTTATCTAGACTCTAGAGAAACCAAATATGCAAACCAAATTAGCAAGCTCTAAGTATTTCTTCATTAATGGGTGCAAAGTATATGATGCAAGAGCTTAAACATGAGCACAAAAATTGCCGAGTATCAAATTATCCAAAACATTTTAGAATTACTACATGTATCATTTTCCAATTCCAACCATATAACAATTTAACGAAGAAGAAACTTCGCCATGAATACTATGAGTAGAGCCTAAGGACATATTTGTCCATATGCTACAGCGGAGCGTGTCTCTCTCCCATAAAATGAATGCTAGGATCCATTTTATTCAAACAAAACAAAAAAACAAAAACAAACCGACGCTCCAAGCAAAGTGCATTAGATGTGACGGAATAAAAATATAGTTTCAGGGGAGGAACCTGATAATGTTGTCGATGAAGAAGGGGATGCCTTGGGAATCCCCAAGCTTAGACGCTTGAGTCTTCTTATAATATGCAGGGGTGAACCACCGGGCATCCCCAAGCTTAGAGCTTTCACTCTCCTTGATCATATTGCATCATACTCCTCTCTTGATCCTTGAAAACTTCCTCCACACCAAACTCGAAACAACTCATTAGAGGGTTAGTGCATAATAAAAATTCACATGTTCAGAGGTGACACAATCATTCTTAACACTTCTGGACATTGCATAAAGCTACTGGACATTAGTGGATCAAAGAAATTCATCCAACATAGCAAAAGAGGCAATGCGAAATAAAAGACAGAATCTGTCAAAACAGAACAGTCCGTAAAGATGGATTTTATTAGGCCACCAGACTTGCTCAAACGAAAATGCTCAAATTGAATGAAAGTTGCGTACATATCTGAGGATCATGCTCGTAAATTGGCTTAATTTTCTGAGCTACCTACAGGGAGATAGACCCAGATTCGTGACAGCAAAGAATTCTGAAACTGCGCAGTAATCCAAATCTAGTACTTACTTTTCTATCAAAGACTTTACTTGGCACAACAAAACATAAAACTAAGATAATGAGAGGTTGCTACAGTAGTAAACAACTTCCAAGACACAAATATAAAACAAAAATACTGAAGTAAAAACATGGGTTGTCTCCCATAAGCGCTTTTCTTTAACGCCTTTCAGCTAGACGCAGAAAGTGTTTCTCAAGTAACATCGAAGGGTGGTGCACCTACAGCGGGGTTTGGAGTTTTCTCAACCATGCATAGTATATTGGATACATAAGTTTCAGCGTCTCCCTTTTCATTAGTCTTGGGCTTGCTACTCTCATCAAACAAATTTTCAGGAACAAGCCAAGCATAGTTATGTTCTAGTGCATCATTCATAGCATGGAGTTTACATGGTATTGGTGCTTTGATCTCCCCACCATCATTAGCATTATTAGTGTACCTTATCCTATCCATATCCATTTTTTCAAGGAGGCTAACAAAATTAGTATGAGAACCAAGCATATTAAATTTAGCAAAGACCTTTCTAGCCTCTCTTGCTAGACCACCAAATTCTCTAAGAAGGGTTTCTAAAACAAAATCTTTCTTTTCCCCCTCTTCCAAATCACCAAGTGTAAGAAACATGTGTTGGATTATAGGATTAAGGTTAACAAATTTAGTTTCCAACAGGCGAACTAAAGCAGCAGCAGCAATTTCATAAGTAGGAGCAAGTTCTACCAAGTGTCTATCTTCAAAATCTTCAACGCTACTAACATGGGTGAAAAATTCTTCTATATTGTTCCTCCCAATTATAGACCCTTGTCCTACCGGTATGTTCTTTGCGGTAAAATTAAAAGGAAACATGATGAATTAAGTAAAGTAATGCGAGTAACTAATTTTTTTGTGTTTTTGATATGGCAAACAAGACAGTAAATAAAGTAAAGCTAGCAACTAATTTTTTTGTGTTTTGATATAATGCAGCAAACAAAGTAGTAAATAAAATAAAGCAAGACAAAAACAAAGTAAAGAGATTGAGAAGTGGAGACTCCCCTTGCGGCGTGTCTTGATCTCCCCGGCAACGGCGCCGGAAATTTGCTTGATGCGTGTAGTTGACACGTCCGTTGGGAACCCCAAGAGGAAGGTGTGATGCGCACAGCGGCAAGTTTCCCTCGTAAGAAACCAAGGTTTAATCGAACCGGTAGGAGTCAAGAAGCACGTTGAAGGTTGATGGCGGCGGGATGTAGTGCGGCGCAACACCGGAGATTCCGGCGCCAACGTGGAACCTGCACAACACAACCAAAGTACTTTGCCCCAACGAAACAGTGAGGTTGTCAATCTCACCGGCTTGCTGTAACAAAGGATTAACCGTATTGTGTGGAAGATGATTGTTTGCAAGAAAACGAGTAAAGAACAAGTATTGCGGCAGATTTGTATTTCGGTATTAAAGAATGGACCGGGGTCCACAGTTCACTAGAGGTGTCTCTCCCATAAGATAAAAGCATGTTGGGTGAACAAATTACAGTCGGGCAATTGACAAATAGAGAGGGCATAACAATGCACATACATGACATGATAAGTATAGTGAGATTTAATTGGGCATTACGACAAAGTACATAGACCGCCATCCAACTGCATCTATGCCTAAAAAGTCCACCTTCGAGGTTATCATCCAAACCCCTTCCAGTATTAAGTTGCAAAGCAACGAGACAATTGCATTAAGTATGGTGCGTAATGTAATCAATAACTACATCCTCGGACATAGCGCCAATGTTTTATCCCTAGTGGCAACGAGCACAACACAACCTTAGAACTTTCACGTCACTCGTCCCGAGTGTCAATGCGAGGCATGAACCCACTATCGAGCATAAATACTCCCTCTTGGAGTTAAAAGTAAAAACTTGGCCAGAGCCTCTACTAGAAACGGAGAGCATGCAAGATCATAAACAACACATATGTAATAACTTGATAATTAACATGACATGGTATTCTCTATCCATCGGATCCCGACAAACACAACATATAGAATTACAGATAGATGATCTTGATCATGTTAGGCAGCTCACAAGATCCAAAAATGAAGCACAATGAGGAGAAGACAACCATCTAGCTACTGCTATGGACCCATAGTCCAGGGGTGAACTACTCACTCATCACTCCGGAGGCGACCATGGCGGTGTAGAGTCCTCCGGGAGATGAATCCCCTCTCCGGCAGGGTGCCGGAGGAGATCTCCAGAATCCCCCGAGATGGGATCGGCGGCGGCGGCGTCTCAGTATGGTTTTCCGTATCGTGGTTTTTCGCATCAGGGGTTTCGCGACGGAGGCTTTAAGTAGGCGGAAGGGCAGAGTCGGGGGCCAGACGAGGGGGCCACACCATAGGGCGGCGCGGGCCCCCCGGGCCGCGCCGCCACGTGGTGTCGCCACCTCGTGGCCCCACTTCGTATGTTCTTCGGTCTTCGGAAGCTCCGTGGAAAAATAGGCCCACGGGTCTTCGTTTCGTCCAATTCCGAGAATATTTCGTTACTAGGATTTCTGAAACCAAAAACAGCGAGAAAACATGAACTGGCACTTCGGCATCTTGTTAATAGGTTAGTTCCGGAAAATGCACGAATATGACATAAAGTGTGCATAAAACATGTAGGTATCATCAATAATATGGCATAGAACATAAGAAATTATCGATACGTCGGAGACGTATCAGCATGCTCTCCGTTATTAGTAGAGGCTCCGGCAAGTTTTTGCTCTTAACTCCAAGAGGGAGTATTTATGCTCGATAGTGGGTTCATGCCTCCATTAAATCTGGGACAGTGACAGAAAGTTCTAAGGTTGTGGATGTGCTGTTGCCACTAGGGATAAAACATTGATGCTATGTCCGAGGATGTAGTTATTGATTACATTACGCACCATACTTAATGCAATTGTCTGTTGTCTTGCAACTTAATACTGGAAGGGGTTCGGATGATAACCTGAAGGTGGACTTTTTAGGCATAGATGCATGCTGGATAGCGGTCTATGTACTTTGTCGTAATGCCCAATTAAATCTCACAATATTCATCATATCATGTATGTGCATTGTCATGCCCTCTCTATTTGTCATTTGCCCGACTGTAATTTTTTCACCCAACATGCTATTTATCTTATGGGAGAGACACCTCTAGTGAACTGTGGACCCCGGTCCATTCTTTTACATCGAATACAATCCACTGCAATACTTGTTCTACTATTTTCTGCAAACAATCATCATCCACACTATACATCTAATCGTTTGTTACAGCAAGCCGGTGAGATTGACAACCTCAGCTGTTTCGTTGGGGCAAAGTACTTTGGTTGTGTTGTGCGGGTTCCACGTTGGCGCCGGAATCCCGGTGTTGCGCCGCACTACATCCCGCCGCCATCAACCTTCAACGTGCTTCTTGACTCCTACTCGGTTCGATTAAACCTTGGTTTCGTATCGAGGAAACTTGCTCGCTGTGCGCATCACACCTTCCTCTTGGGGTTCCCAACGGACGTGTCAACTACACGCATCAAACAAATTTTTGGCGCCGTTGCCGGGGAGATCAAGACACGCTGCAAGGGGAGTCTCCACAATCCAATCTCTTTACTTTGTTTTGTCTTGCTTTATTTTATTTACTACTTTGTTTGCTGCATTATATTAAAACACAAAAAAATTAGTTGCTAGCTTTACTTTATTTACTGTCTTGCACTCTATATCAAAAACACAAAGAAATTAGTTAGTTGCATTTTACTTTTGTTACCATGTCTAGTTCTGCACTTGTTACTTCTTCACCTGAGGAATTAGTCTTCACTTTTAAACAAGGAGATGAGGAGAGTTTTAAAGATGTTTGGTCCAGAATTTTTACTTCTTATCGTAAAACTGAACCTCAAATGACTCTAAGCTTGCTCATTAGTAATTTTTATTTTGGTCTTATGATTCGCTATAGATATGCCTTGGATGCTATAGTGGGAGGAGATTTCCTTCATTGCAATGGGGATCAAGCTTTTAATGCCATAAAGAAGTTGGTTGCATCACATGATTCAGCTAATAACTTTGATTCAGCCCTTATTAGCATTTATAATAGATTAAACACTCTTGAGACAAGTGCATCTCGCTTGAATGAAAATTATGGATATGTTCGTAACCGTCTTGATCAAGTTTTAGTGAACTCGAACCTTCATTATGGGATCCTACTATTAAAATTGCTATCGGTGACCAAACTCTTCATGCTAATTGTGATATTATGTCCGAATTTTGCCTAATGCCTAAGAGTATTCATGAATCTTTGAAACTTTGGGGATTTGTTGAAGGGGGAGAAGGAATAACCCTTATTGATAACTCTGTTATAATTCCTAAAGGAATAGCTGCGGGTGTGCATACAACCATTCTTGGGAGAAAAATATCCATTGATTATCTTGTTATTGAATGTGCAGGAACATGATAAATCACACTCGGAAGATCCCTGCTGAAACTATTGGGAGCAGTCATAGATATGGGAGAAGGCACCCTAAAATTCACCTCTACACCCGGGGGTAGACATATATTCCCTAAGCCAAAGAGTAAGAAAAAGAACAAGAAAGGTAAGGGTAAAGCCCAAGGTAATGCCGATGCTCCACCTCTCGATAATACTTGATACACACTTTCTGCGCCTAGCTGAAAGGCGTTAAAGAAAAGCGCTTATGGGAGACAACCCATGTTTTTACTATAGTATTTTTGTTTTATATTTGAGTCTTGGAAGTTGTTTACTACTGTAGCAATCTCTCCTTATCTTAGTTTTGTGCATTGTTGTGCCAAGTAAAGTCTTTGATAGTAAGGTTCATACTAGATTTGGATTACTGCGCAGAAACAGATTTCTTTGCTGTCACGAATTTCGACCTGCCTCTCTGTAGGTAGCTCAGAAAAATATGCCAATTTACGTGCGTGATCCCCAGATATGTACGCAACTTTCATTCGATTTGGGCATTTTCATTTGAGCAAGTTTGGTGCCTCAATAAAATCCATCTTTACGGATTGTTCTGTTTTGACAGATTCTGCCTTTTATTTCGCATTGCCTCTTTTGCTATGATGGATGAATTTCTTTGTTCCATTAATGTCCGAGTAGCTTTATGCAATGTCCGAAGTGTTAAGAATGATTATGTCACCTCCGAACATGTTAATTTTTATTGTGCACTAACCCTCTAATGAGTTGTTTCGAGTTTGGTGTGGAGGAAGTTTTCAAGGATCAAGAGAGGGAAATGATGCAATATGATCAAGGAGAGTGAAAGCTCTAAGCTTGGGGATGCCCCGGTGGTTCACCCCTGCATATTTTAAGAAGACTCAAGCGTCTAAGCTTGGGGATGCCCAAGGCATCCCCTTCTTCATCGACAACATTATCAAGTTCCTCCCCTGAAACTATATTTTTATTCCGTCACATCTTATGTACTTTGCTTGGAGCGTCGGTTTGTTTTTGTTTTTGTTTTGTTTGAATAAAATGGATCCTAGCATTCATTGTGTGGGAGAGAGACACGCTCCGCTGTTGCATATGGACAAATATGTCCTTAGGCTTTACTCATAGTATTCATGGCGAAGGTTGAATCTTCTTCGTTAAATTTTATATGGTTGGAATCGGGAAATGCTACATGTAATAATTCTAAAATGTCTTGAATAATTTGATACTTGGCAATTGTTGTGCTCATGTTTAAGCTCTTGCATCATATACTTTGCACCCATTAATGAAGAAACACCTAGAGCTTGCTTAATTTGGTTTGCATATTTGGTCTCTCTAAAGTCTAGATAATTTCTAGTATTGAGTTTTGAACAACAAGGAAGACGGTGTAGAGTCTTATAATGTTTACAATATGTCTTTTATGTGAGTTTTGCTGCACCGGTTCATCCTTGTGTTTGTTTCAAATAACCTTGCTAGCCCAAACCTTGTATCGAGAGGGAATACTTCTTATGCATCCAAAATCCTTGAGCCAACCACTATGCCATTTGTGTCCACCATACCTACCTACTACATGGTATTTCTCCGCCATTCCAAACTAAATTGCTTGAGTGCTACCTTTAAAATTTCCATTCTTCACCTTCGCAATATATAGCTCATGGGACAAATAGCCTAAAAACTATTGTGGTATTGAATATGTACTTATGCACTTTATCTCTTATTAAGTTGCTTGTTGTGCGATAACCATGTTTTCTGGGGACGCCATCAACTACTCTTTGTTGAATATCATGTGAGTTGCTATGCATGTCCGTCTTGTCCGAAGTAAGGGAGATCTACCACTTTAATGGTTAGAGCATGCATATTGTTAGAGAAGAACATTGGGCCGCTAACTAAAGCCATGAATCATGGTGGAAGTTTCAGTTTTGGACATATATCCTCAATCTCATATGAGAACACTAATTGTTGCTACATGCTTATGCATTAAAGAGGAGTCCATTATCTGTTGTCCATGTTGTCCCGGTATGGATGTCTAAGTTGAGAATAATCAAAAGCGAGAAATCCAAAATGCGAGCTTTCTCCTTAGACCTTTGTACGAGCGGCATGGAAGTACCCCTTTGTGACACTTGGTTAAAACATGTGTATTGCGATGATCCCGGTAGTCCAAGCTAATTAGGACAAGGTGCGGGCACTATTAGTATACTATGCATGAGGCTTGCAACTTGTAAGATATAATTTACATGATACATATGCTTTATTACTACTGTTGAAAAAATTGTTTCTTGTTTTCAAAATAAAAGCTCTAGCACAAATATAGCAATCGATCCTTTCCTCTTTGAAGGACCTTTCTTTTACTTTTATGTTGAGTCAGTTCACCTATTTCTCTCCACCTCAAGAAGCAAACACTTGTGTGAACTGTGCATTGATTCCTACATACTTGCATATTGCACTTGTTATATTACTCTATGTTGACAATTATCCATGAGATACACATGTTATAAGTTGAAAGCAACCGCTGAAACTTAATCTTCCTTTGTGTTGCTTCAATACCTTTACTTTGATTTATTGCTTTATGAGTTAACTCTTATGCAAGACTTATTGATGCTTGTCTTTAAGTACTATTCATGAAAAGTCTTTGCTTTATGATTCGGTTGTTTACTCATGTCATTACCATTGTTTTGATCGCTGCATTCATTACATATGCTTACAATAGTATGATCAAGGTTATGATGGCATGTCACTCCAGAAATTATCTGTGTTATCGTTTACTGCTCGGGACGAGCAGGAAATAAGCTTAGGGATGCTGATACGTCTCCGACGTATCGATAATTTCTTATGTTCCATGCCACATTATTGATGATATCTACATGTTTTATACACATTATATGTCGTATTTATGCATTTTCCGGCACTAACCTATTAACGAGATGCCGAAGAGCCGCTTGCTTGTTTTCTACTGTTTTTGGTTTCAGAAATCCTACAAAGGAAATATTCTCGGAATTGGACGAAATCAACGCCCAGGGTCCTATTTTTGCACGAAGCTTCCAGAAGACCGAGGGGGAAAGGAAGTGGGGCCACGAGGTGCCGCCACAACAGGGCGGCGCGTCCCTGGCGTGTGGGGCCCTCGTGTGGCCCCCCCGCGTTGCCCTTCCGCCTACTTAAAGCCTTCGTCGCGAAACCCCCAGTACCGAGAGCCACGATACGGAAAACCTTCATCGTGACGCCGCCGCCGCCAATCCCATCTCCGGGGATTACGGAGATCACCTCCGGCACCCTGCCGGAGAGGGGAATCATCTCCCGGAGGACTCTTCACCGCCATGGTCGCCTCCGGAGTGATGAGTGAGTAGTTCACCCCTGGACTATGGGTCCATAGCAGTAGCTAGATGGTTGTCTTCTCCTCATGTGCTTCATTGTCGGATCTTGTGAGCTGCCTAACATGATCAAGATCATCTATCTGTAATTCTATATGTTGTGTTTGTCGGGATCCGATGGATAGAGAATACTATGTTATTTTGATTATCAATCTATTACCTATGTGTTGTTTATGATCTTGCATGCTCTCCATTATTAGTAGAGGCTCTGGCCAAGTTTTTGCTCTTAACTCCAAGAGGGAGTATTTATGCTCGATAGTGGGTTCATGCCTCCATTAAATCTGGGACGAGTGACAGAAAGTTCTAAGGTTGTGGATGTGCTGTTGCCACTAGGGATAAAACATTGATGCTATGTCCGAGAATGTAGTTATTGATTAAATTACGCACCATACTTAATGCAATTGTCTGTTGTCTTGCAACTTAATACTGGAAGGGGTTCGGATGATAACCTGAAGGTGGACTTTTTAGGCATATATGCATGCTGGATAGCGGTCTATGTACTTTGTCGTAATGCCCAATTAAATCTCACAATATTCATCATATCTTGTATGTGCATTGTCATGCCCTCTCTATTTGTCAATTGCCCGACTGTAATTTGTTCACCCAACATGCTATTTATCTTATGGGAGAGACACCTCTAGTGAACTGTGGACCCCGGTCCATTCTTTTACATCGAATACAATCCACTCGCAATACTTGTTCTACTATTTTCTCGCAAACAATCATCATCCACACTATACATCTAATCCTTTGTTACAGCAAGCCGGTGAGATTGACAACCTCACTGTTTCGTTGGGGCAAAGTACTTTGGTTGTGTTGTGCAGGCTCCACGTTGGCGCCGGAATCCCTGGTGTTGCGCCGCACTACATCCCGCCGCCATCAACCTTCAACGTGCTTCTTGACTCCTACTGGTTCGATTAAACCTTGGTTTTTTACTGAGGGAAACTTGCTGTTGTGCGCATCACACCTTCCTCTTGGGGTTCCCAACGGACGTGTCAACTACACGCATCAATAGGCTCCAATTAGCAGAAACCACAAGTGTAGCTCGAGCTACACGTAACTCGTTTTTTTGAAATTTTTTTGAAAAAAAAACATTTTAAAATTTCAAAGAAATTCTGCAATTAAATCTACATGTAGATGATACTGTGATCTACAAACATGGAAAATTTGGACTGGAAATACCTTATATTCGGAGTTGTGCAAAATGACAAATCATGATATCAATATGAGTGAACAGTGTCAGATTTCAAAATTTTAAAATCTGTCAGATTTTTTCATTTTTCTGCAGCCCAGAATATGAGGTATCTCGAGTTCAAATTTTACAGATTGGTAGATCCCATCATTATCTACATCTAGATTTTTTTTCAGTTTTTTTTTTAACTTTAAATCCCATTTTCAAATTTTACAAAAAGAAGGAGCTATACAAAAATTCACTCTCTGTACTATAGTTGCTATAAATGTTTTTAAGTGGGACCTGTGCATTTCGAGAGAAAAAACGCAACAAAGGCCCAACATTATTGAGCTGGTCCTCGATTAAAAGAAGTGAGCGTCAAATTGTGGGCTTCATCGGCCCAGGATGAGTTTTGTGGTCTCTGTAGTATTGTGGGCATGTCGCCCTTTCTCATCATCACTCTTAAGAAAACTTATTTAGCCTGGTAGTGTTGTCATGTCGTGTTGTAGGATGGTTTACATCTTGCTTTATACTAGCTTTTATTTTGTTACTATTTCACACTTGTGTGTCTGTTGCTTTCTCATTGATTTTTTTTTTACCGTGCTTTGTTTACCGTCGTAGGTCATGTCATTACGTTCAAATCTCAGGTGAATTTGACATATTTTGAGTTATATATGTCAAATTCCATCAAATAGCTTCGGAACAGGTAGAAAACAGCCGCTGGTGGAAAAAGGGCCTTTGGTCGCGGTTCGCAACTGCCATTAGTCGCGGTTGCGCAACCGCGACCAAAGTAGCGCGACTAAAGCCCCCCCCCCCCCTTTAGTCGCGGTCGCTTACGAACCGCGACTAAAGACCCGTCCACGTGGGCGCCAGGCGACCGTCGGGGCGGAGGCCCTTTAGTGGCGGTTCTTCTGGCCGACCGCGACTAAAGGCCGCCGCAGGTTTAGGGTTTTAGGCCCCCCCCTAAACCTGCCCCCCCTAAACCCGTTTTCTGTTTAATTTGTATTGTTTTATTTCTTTTGTGCTTTATTGTAATTTTGAAGGAGTTTCATATTCTACGGTAATTTTTAAGTCTCAAATTTTAAGTCTCAAATTACAAGTCTTCTTTTAGTTTTTTAAGTCTCAAAATTTTAACTCTCAATTATTTAGTTAATTTTAAGTCTCAAATTTTAAGTCTAAAATTTTAAGTCTCAAATTTTTAAGTCTCAAATTTTATGTCTTCTTTTAGTTTTTTAAGTCTCAAATTATAAGTCTCAATTTTTAGTTAATTTTAATTTTGAAATTAACAAAAACTAAAACTAAAAAAAAAAGAAAAAAAATTGGCCGGGTATGCGCCGCGCGCGCGGCGCCCCTACTGTGGCCGGCGCGCCTCTCTCTGGCCGGCGGCGCGCCTCTCTCTGGCGGTGGCGCGCGCGGCGCCCCTGTACTGTGTGGCCCGCGCCTCTCTCTGGCGGCGGCGCGCCGGGGGTACGTGCGCGGCGGCGGCTGCGGCGACACGGCGCGGCGCGGGCACGGGCGGCGGCGGGGCGGTTTGGATCCTTACGGGGGCTACGGCGAGCTGGTGGCGGCGGTCGATGGCGCGCGGTGGCGGCGGTCGATGGCGCGCGGCGGGTGGCGGCGGTCGATGGCGCGCGGCGGCGTCTGCGTCGAGGAGGCGTCGGCGGCGTCGTCGAGGCGCGCGGCAGAGATCGTCTCGGTACACGAACGGGCGGAGGAAGAAGAGAACGGCGCGGCCGTTCGGCCGCGCGATATTTATAGCGAATGACCTTTAGTCGCGGTTGGGATCACCAACCGCGACTAAAGGCTACCCTTAGTCGCGGTTGGTGACCCCAACCGCGACTAAAGCCTTTTTTCGCCCCATTTGAGGTTCCCGCGGAAAATGACCTTTAGTCGCGGTTGGCCAGGCCAACCGCGACTAAAGGCTTTTTTCGAAATTATTTCATTTCAGAAATGTTTAGAATACATATAATATTCCAAACCCCCCTGCTTGTTCGCATTAGCCACTACGAGGAAATCTTTCAAACCCGTACTGAACTCGCCGGAGAGTCGGTTACCGTACATCCATTGCCGATTCATCTGCATTATTATAATATAAAATATATAATTAACATCATGCATTTGTTAAACTAACTAGCTACAAACAATATAAATTAAACAATGAACTACACGCACATGCATATTGTATCAATGACGACACATCAAAGGTTCAAGTTGCTAACCGCGATCGAGGAGGAAAAAATAAATGAGAAAGCTCAAGTGTGGCTCCAACACTTCATATCATGTTTGTTTCATGCTCTTGGGGCATTTCATCAAACACCTTATGTGCATAAGAGGAACCAAAAGCAAACCTAACACTCACTTGTGAAGTTTGTGAAGAGAATGGCTCCAAATGGCTAAGTGTTGGCTCCAAATGGCTGGATGGGTATATATAGGGGAGGGGCTTTAGTCCCGGTTGGCCTGGCCAACCGCGACTAAAGCCCCCCACGTGCACCAGCTGGCCACCGTGCGCCCTGGGCCCAGGCCTTTGGTCGCGGTTCGCCACACGAACCGCGACTAAAGACCCCATTAGTCGCGGTTCATTTACCTTCGCGACTTATGGGGCTTCCCGGAAGCCTGTTTTTCTACCAGTGAGCAATTTCGTGTTATCATGGTTACAGGTTCTCTCCGTAGATTTTTCATTCTGGTAGCCAAAACCCTGACTAGATTCTCTTTTCATGGCTAGAATGATATATATCAAGTCATCAACTAATTAATTAAGTCTGATCATCACGTTCATACAAAACCCTATGTACATAAGTTCGCTCTATTGTTTCAGCCGCCTCTAGTACTGTCGTAACATGATACAACGATCGATTCGATGATGCGGCAGACATACACGAGTTTACATGCGGTAATGGTAGCAATGGCCATCGGGGTAAGAGTATGGCACTGCCGGCCAGGAGTAGTATCCTGGGTTATGCCACTGCTGCCAGAACGGATCCTCGGTGGTCTCCGCCTCCGGCTTCTTCTCCTCTGCACCGACCACCTCCACTGTCACGATCTCCGCGTACGCCACCTTCTTCCTCAGGCATGCCGTCAGGTTGGCGGCGTCCAGCCCGTCGCCGACCACCGCCAGCCGGTCCCTGTCGTCGCCTTCTATCCCCACACTCTCCACCCCTGCAACAGTGTTAATCAGCCTGAAGATTGAACTGACAATATGTTAGATGATATGAACCCGGCAACATGAAGCACAACTCACCGTGTTTCGAGGCAACCAATCCCAGGGCTTTGGACCGGCTTTTGTCGCACATCATGTGCACCTTGATCACGATCTTTTGCTGAAAAGGGCAGATCATACTTGTTTCAGTAACATTCAGGAGATCAGCGTGTTCGGTTAATGGAAGGGGACACTCCCTGACAGAGATTGCGAGCAGATAGTCACCTTCATGCTGCAGGTGAGAGCGAGAGGCTGCTGGTGTAGGAGGTACGTGCAACTACCAGGTAGTCTGAGTGTCTGACAGGTCTAAGATGAAAACCGGATATAGCTGAGATTGTTGGTAATGATTTCAGAACCTCTCTACGTGCTTATATAGGGCAAACCACTGGGCCACTGGTCGTGTGTCCGGGAATGTGCTTTACGTACTCTAACCTTTAGGAAGATTCTGGACTGTTTAATTAAGCCCCACAAATCTAAGGTTGGTGAGTTCTAGACTTGACCCTGCGAGGTTAACTTTGTTGCCGCGCCTTCGGAAACCGTGTTATGTTTCTCGCTGGACTTAGTCGGACGTTAATTCTCTGGTACTAAATTGGCGCCTATATAAGTGCTGCGGGTCTGTGTCTTTGTTAACATTTTCCTGCTGGAGGTTTGTTGCCTGATTGACTCATACACCAGAGATTATAAGGATGGGAGATGTCCAAACTACATGAGTCAAAACACACAGACTATAGATTATCGAGGTTACACACTGACTTTTTGACTGTTGATCTGTCAAGATGTGGTTTTAGTTAAGTTGTGAAACTATAACTTGCAGCACTGATTGTGCCTGAGATAATTAGCTCAAAGAATTGTTATGTAACCGAAATGGGCAAATTAGGAGATAATCCAACGCGAAGTAAACAACTAATGGGTACCTTTTGAGACGCCCTAATTGCACCATAAGATGCACTATCGCTACGCTGCATGGTAATGCCCGGGAAACTATAAAAAGAGTCTCTTTCTCAGTGCTCTAAGCACTTTCTGTTATTCCTAGGCTTCTTTCTGAAACCGCACAGCATGAACTTGGTAACCTCGGTGTAAACCCGTTCTTTCTTCTTTCAGAAAGGTCACACGCCTTTGAGCTCCATATGACGTGATCAGTCTTACGTCAATTCCTCTGCAGATTAAATAACTTGACTCAGACCTCTTGATTGCCTTATGATCTCTCGACAGATATGATGATGATTTGGCCAGTAGTGAAGTCTGAAAAGGCACGCGGGCTAAAATATATAAATACATATGTATTACTAGCGTTGAACCCTTTCCAGGTTCAACATGTTTGATGACTAGACGACGGTTTTTTCCTCTAATTAAAGACGTTGACGACGCTGCTATCGGACAGTCGAGCAAGCACGGAATGTGGTAGGCATGGAAAAAAATAGCGCGCTATTCCAACGGTAATAGCACGCTATAGCATATCTGGAGAGACGACGCTACGCTATTTCGGTGCTATAGCGCGCTATTTGCGTTAATAGCACGCTATAGCATGCTAATAGCGTATTTTTACACCCACGCTATTTTGTTATAGCGCGCTATTTTTTTCCTTGGGTAGGAGACAAGGAGTAGGAGTAAGCTTTCTGTCAAAAGTTCCTACATAGAAACGAATTTGGTTCAGACTCTGGGAGCTGAAGCCTCAGAACGTAAGAGAGTTATAGTATTAAGAACTGCTGTTCAAATCAATAGCTTAACTCTGAAGGAATAAAACCATTCCCTGATGCACAATCTGAGTGACGTGCTCCCTAACGTTATCCCCGAAGGAGGTGGCTAATTGTTTTCTATAACTGGGAATTGTGGAGATGGGACAATCTGACATCGACAATCTTTTTTTGTTCTGGACTTCTGGCCAATTGTTTGGGTTCTTGTTTATACCCCACCAAAGGAAACGACACGGATGCAAAAAACATTGGCCAGCACAGACTCAACTGTATTACCAAATAGCTGCAGATTTCTGTGGCTATAATGTATACACGGTTACACTTTAGAATAGTATGTTCCTTGCCTGTCCGACCTTACCTGGTAGAGTGGTGTTTGCTGCAGCTTATTTTTTTAAAAAAAAATTATTCTAGAAAAATACATGTTTTTTGATTTTTTTATAAAAATAATACGATATTGGATTGGCCGAAGCCGATTCAAACCTATCAGCTTGACCAAAACCGACAAGTACCTTTTCCTGGTCAGCAACACGAAAACACCTTGGACTAATAGGCTTGGCCAGATCGATTAGAAATAGTTAGTTTCGGCCAGGCTGTCAATTCTCAGTCGAGGCCATATTATTTTTAAAAAAATCAAAAACGCATTTCTGTAATTAAAGATTTTAAAAAAAAAAGTTTTGCTGCATACGTTTTCTCATGTATTTTGCTTATAGTGAGTAGCGAGTGCTTGCAGATCTTTTTTCGATCAAAAGGGATAATATTATCTTATTTTACTTAAAAAATGAGGGAGAATTGAGGGGGAAACCAGCATAATACGAAGTCGGAAGTTCAATGATATTACAGTTTACAAAAAGAAAGGAAATGCATCAATTCACTGATAAGCCACGAATACAAAATCCAAGTCCCTCAACTTGTAATGAACTCTGAGGGTAGCTTCAACCAACAAATAAGCAACACGGCAACCGAATAAAAATGATAAACACAATGATTAGAAAGGTCCACTACTTCCACGATAGTAAATAATGGATCTAAGCATTTATTCTGATGGTGCTCCTGCAAAATTACACAAACAAAACACTTCAACAAGCTGCAATATAACAATGTCCTGGGCAACTAACAAGAGGCAAGAGAGGCATTCAAACATGTATGTTGTTAAGAGAATTGCAACTTGTATTTTTTTTGGGGGGGAAAGGCAGTACATATACATGTACAACATGTGATAAATATGTAGAAAACCTCTTATACAACGAGTAAATATACAAGCTGGAAATGGAACATAATATAACTCTAACTTCCCCTCAAACTCATGATAGATCCACAATACATAATTTGGAGAGATAAAATCCATGTTACGTTTGAGTCTGACCATTCGTGAAGAAAATTTTCAATTGTAACTCTGAAGGCACATACCAATGATAAATAACTTAACCATGCACACTAGTACACACAAAATAAGCATAAACATCAATATGTTTGATGAGGTCATACTTCACAAGTTCACGCATAATAATGATAACACCAGTATTGCCTAACAGGTGGGTAATAGCTGTAGTAATAGAACCACAAAAATCCTCAAGTAATCATCATAACAAAGTCGCATATGTTATCAAGAGAGTCAAAGCTCGCAACTCAGCCTGTACTCGTACAAAAACCTGCGGTATGTTTATTCATCTTCTAGGAAATGAGAGAACCAGTGGCCGAAGATCTCATACAGCGGGGGGGGGGGGGTCGGCGATGGCCTGACCTAAGTTCCTACCTCTATTACCGCTGCTAATACGTCCATCAAATGTATGACCCTTGATGCATGGATGCAAATATTTCTAAGTAGTTGGATTGGGTGCCCTTGGGATCCACGCTGCTACCTGATTTGATGTAATGATTTTGATCAAAGAGAAAATTTGTTGATTCATCTATTATATGTCTTAGCATGGCTCAGCTCATGATGACCAGTCAAACACATAATTATACAACTGATAGAAGAGTCTCTCGTGTGAGGATGGGCTACAAGTAGCTCGCAATTCTACAAAAAACTGAAAACCAATTTTCGGAGTTTTAAAAAAATCTGAAAAAAATCTGGATGCTGTTGAGATTCTTCCTATAAATGTTGAAACACTACCCGGCCAATCAAGCCATCCAAAGGGGGCAAATCCATCTGGTCCGTTCGTTTCACCCAGCACAATAATTTTGGTTCCCACTTTTACCTACAGCCGTCCGATTCAGTGAATCTTTTCTCACCCACCGCTGCTCGTTGAGGGTGTATGACGTCTGGGCCTGGATTCGTGCGGGGCCGGCTGCGAGAGGCATTAGTTACTGCTCACTCGCGTCGCCTTCGTTTTCCTGTGGGGTGAAAACCTAGATCGGTGAATCCACATCCTCTCCCATCCTCCAATCATTCGTCTCCTTCCTCCTTCCAAATATCTCCCGTTCTTGCTGCTCCGAGTCGAGCGCATCCCGGTGAATGGTGGCGGCGCAGAGGGTGAGCGGCGGGCGAGAGGAGGCGCTGAGGAGGAATAGGCCGGCGGCGCGGGCGGCGAAGGGAACGACGTGACGGTGGAGTTGCCGGCGCCGATGGGGCATGCCGCGTCAAGGACCCCGAGCAACTGCGGCAGCGGCGGAAGGCAGCGCGCCGAGCGACGGGAGCGACTGGACGAGGACGCAGGGAGCGTCCACCAGAGCGAGGGCAGGAGCCCATCACGGAGGATCAGGTCTTGGGGCAGCAGCGTCGGGTAAAGAAGAGGAAGCAACTGGGTGGCTCCACGGCCATGGAGGCGAGGATGTGGTTGAGTGGGATCCTTGGGTTGCGGAGATGGAGGAGGTGAGGCCGAGCTGGTCATATGCTGTTTCAGGTACGGGCTGAATTGGTTCAGGTTTGGTTCTCCCTCCTCTCTCTGTATTTTCCTCTCCGTCTCTCTACTCTCACTCTCCTTTCCCCCCTCTTTCTCATGGACGAGGGCGGGGGTGGCAGGGAATGGAGGAGCATAGGGTGCGAGCCGAGGGGAGTGCCCGTAGTAGCTATCACCGTCCTCAGCTCCACACTACCCAGATGCCGCCTTGATGCCGCTGAACAGAGAAGGGGGTGTGAACCGATGAGGCTGTCAGTATATTTTTTGACAACGTGACTGTCAGTATATAGTTGTTGTATCTGCTTGATTCTTGGCAACCCCTACATTCACCTAACTAAACGATTCCTACTACATGTGCATTCTGTGTTGGTGAATAATATTTAATTCAATAAACAGTAGTTGTGGAAGTAGTATCAAGTGCCATTATTAGTCACAAAGTGGTGGGAGCTTATCCTCTAATTTTGTTTTTCCAGGTGAGAATAATCTAAAAAGGAACCATAGCTGATTGATGTCTTTTTGATGGCGTTCTCTACATGTTGCTTGAGTTACTACTTCATAAATTGTTGCCAGGTAGTCTTTTTTCACAATTTATCCTTTGAATTCCACTTCCATATGTATTTTCTTTCCAAATAATCATATTTGAGATTACTATACATTACACCCTTGATTTTGAAGCCTGAATGAGTTTTTTCAGCAAATCTGACAATTCTTTACTAATATATGAGGTTTTAAGCTTTTTACTCGAGTTGCTTTTCCTGTGAGCTAAATGGCCAATGCGGCAATAGATATGTATGGGCAAATGCTAAAGATAAAATGTTCTTGTGCAGCGCCTATATATCAGTCAGGGTTATCTACGCAGTTATCTTTCCATTGACATAATTAAGCTATATGTGCACTAGATTAAATAACATATGTACCAATATTCTTCTGTGGAGAAGCTAGGCTCCAGAATTTTAGCATTGTTTAGTTTCATGCATAATCAGCTTTGGTTCTTGTATACAATGATTTAGGATTTAGGCTTTCAACATTGTTCAGTTCCATGCATAAATTCAGGTTTGGGGATTTTTTATATAGCAAGCCCATGTATTCATTTGTCATTTCAGCCTCAACTTTTAGAGTATCAGATATGTACTAAATACCAAGTAAATCACATGATCTTGCCTGCCAATTTAAATGTTAAAATTACTTGCTGGTCGTGCTTCTCTGCTCGTCTCAAGAGGCATGTTTCTTCGCATGAACAAGACATTATATGATTCAGTTATAGGGTTTTCTTGACAAGGTTTACACCCTTCTGGTGCTCCAGATTAATCATCTGGCATTCCTGCTATATACAATGTTCTTCATATTGCGTAAGGGTTTACTTTCTTTAATAGTGTTTTTCTTACAGATCCGTAATTAACCTATATGTTGTGCCATCTTGTGTTCTGATTGCAGTTTCCTTTCTGATTTCCCCTTGGGGTGCAGAGAGAGCTTCCAGGCCGAACCCCGCGGTCTGGTAGGTAGAAGGTGAGCCATTTCAATCCTATTTCTTTGCCTCTTGCATCCTCCATCACACACTATGTAGCCAAGTACAACAACTTGGGTGCTGGTAAACATTTACTAACTGTCACTAAGAGCTTTGTCCTTATAATTTTGTCTTGCATTACCAAATTGCATGAAGTGATCTCTAACTTGTTATCTACTTCACCTACCTATCTTTCGTTTGATGAAGCTTTGCTATTCGCCTATTCTCTTGCAGGCAAAGCAATATCTCGTCTATCTTTGTTTACCTTGGCACTGGGTTGACATATGGTAAGGCTTGCTCTCCAAATGGCTTCTGTTTCTATACACATGGAAACAAATAAGTGGTATGAATCATGTCTGACCAAGAATAGTAGATGATATGAAGTGACGAGCTAGGCCTTGCTTGGTTCTCTTTGGCCAGGGTTTGTTGAAGAAAGTAGACAAATAGCAATCTTGATGAAACACTACATTTTTCAGTACCACTGAGGTTCATCACTTGTATAGTTTAAGCGTGCAATCCTCAACCTTTTTTAGGTAACTATGTATAGAGATCAAATCACAATAGTTCCTAGATGTATCCAAATGAGTGCTCAGATGATAGAAACCACACCGAAGTGAATCCTGGAAACTTCGTGTTTTCTTAGGTTTGATGGTCTTTCAGTATACATGTTTATGTGAAAATCATGAAGGTACAGAGAGTTATTGTTTTTGAACTAATTTAACACCAAGGATGAAATTTGAAAGATCAAAATCAAATTGTCCTTTGTAATATGAGAAATATGGCGCCATCATAATTTTCGTTCCCTATGGGCAAAATATTTGGATGTATGTAACTCATAGCAAATTACAGTTGTTATTTTATCTGCAGGTGGTTATTGTTTTTCTTGCACTTGAGTTCAGACCAGCTGGAATTATTCTTACTTGCAAAGTTTAGGACATGGCTCTCCATTTACTCCATTTCAATGTAGCAGTCTCTTTATCATATCTATTTTCGTTTGATGCAGTGTGGTTTCAGCTTAAAGCCAATACAATACAAGTGAGATAGCTAACCGTACCAATCAGTTGTGCGGACACGTGAAATGTCTTATGTCATTGGTGGATCTCCCATGGGTTGGATTTTTTGTGTGGCCTGAAGGAAAAGAAGAATAGCTGTCACTTCAAGCTACAAAGTCAAATATCACTCACTCAGCCACTCAGGTGACTCAGAGATTCTTAGCTCTATAAGCATTATTGCTCCTCATGATTGTTTGCAGTATATGTTACACCAATGTTATTTTCTCCCTTTTTAGCTGAATGATTACTGACTGTTTGGACAGAATAATGGTCCATGTGAGAGAAATAACATGTTGATATCATCCTGAAATAATATAAGCGGGAGGGGACGAGGTTGGTAGCCATAAGTCATTGGCTCGTAATTTGCCTATATTTATTATACTAGCTCTAAAGTGTAAGATGTCTCCTGCTCTATACGGTTAATTTGTGGGCATATCATTGCTACTGTCTCCTAATTGGGTGATGAGCATATGGTGTAGATTTTTGTGAGCACGTGTTTGTGATCAGACTACCATGGTATCTAGCTTCATTTCTATCATGATACTGAATTTCTTGGTGCTTCAGTGTGTTATCTGGTGATTTATCTGGCCAGGGATAAATATGTAATGGAGGATATATTATTGTTTTAGTCACCACTTTTTCTTGTGCTACTAGGCACAAATTTCTCACATTAGCAGATCTGTTTGTGTGCATCTTTTCTTTTTATACACACACCGTTCTTTTTTTATTGATATAATTTATAAACAAGTTCTAAATATGTCCTCACTTTCTTAGCTCTGTGGGGTGTGTTTCCTTTTGCTGTGAGGTGGGCTTGCTGTCCTGCTTTGCACATCTTGGTTCATATCACAGAGAGTAATTTGTATGTTTGCTCCGCTCTTGTGATTCTGCAGGTGTTTAAAGGTCTTCTCAGCAGAAGTGGTAAAACATAAGCTTTATCTTTTCCAGTTCGAATTATCCCTAAATCTGACAACTCACTTATTTAGACGTTCTGGGTGTTAAATAACATGTTTCAGCATCATTATTAATTGTTAAGGTAAGCTAAATTTATGACAACATTTTCTTACATGTTTACAAGAGTCTCAGCAGTATTACTATTATATTCTCACATTTGCCTTACCCCAAATTAGGCTATCACTTTTAAACTTTTCTCACCAGAACTATCCCTTGGTAACAGGATGGCTTTACAGCACTAGACGTATTGGCTGTTGAGTGGCTCCAATCAGGGCTAATACACTCTGGCCAGTAGGAAGTTTACATGTCGGTGTGATGTACCTCAGCCAGTTCATTGAGCAAAGTGGTTGGAAGCTCCCAAAATGTATGAGCCTAAATCTTGTTCTTGAATTATTGCTTCTCTTATGTTTAACTAATGAATATTCTCTTGCACATTAATTACTTTGTGAAGTGGAATATTCTAAACTAGACCTTTTGCTGCATAATAATCCTAGAGAGAATCAACATGTACTAATTGATCAGATTCCTATGGCGCGTTCTTTGTGGGCCATTGCTAAATTTATATTGAAAATATATATGATATTAAGAGTTCTTAACATATTGTCATATTAGGATGCGAGGCACGCTTCGGGAGAGCACACGGTGAAGGCGGCGGCGCGTCTCCTCGAGAAGGTCGTCCACAACCGGCTCCGGCGGCAGCGGGCGAGCCGGGCATCCGGTCGAGAAGGGAGGAGTACCGCTGCGCCGGCGTGTGGCAAGATCGAGGAGGAGCTTGAGGAGGACGTCCATGGAGGGTCCGTCGCGGCGGGGCGAGCACGAGTTCGAGGAGGCGCGGTTGGCGGAATCCCTTGCGCATCTGGCGGAACCGGCCGGAGAAGGAGTGGCCAGCCCGAGCGATGGAGGTGCCTTCAGCAGTCACCACGTCTTGGGCGGCCGATTCGAGTGGTGGCGTCGGTGGCGGCGGGTGCAGGTGAGGCGGGCGCCACCGGAGACGGGCTGGCGCGGGGCGAATCCGCGGCGGCGGCGACTGGAGGCGCTGGGCGCGGCCGGAGATTAGCCGGCGCGGGGCGGATCCGCGGCGGCAACGACGGGCGCGGCCAGAGACGGGCCGGCCGCCTCAAGTGACGGACAGGTGTGGTCGACCTCTTCCTCCTCCTACGTGCTCGACAGGTGAAGCATGAACAGCTGGTACAGGATGTCCACCCAGGTGCACGCACTCTTCTCCTCTTCCTGATTTTTGCCTCCTTCCGTTGCCCTGCTCCTACAGCTTCTCATTTTTGTTTATGCAGATCTTGTTTCTCTAGGCCTACAAGGTGTTCGATAAAATTCCAAGGATGTTTGGGGAGGATTGATCTCTGTAAGCTATGTGATTTAGTCTTGAAAAATATTAGTTCCAGTCAATCATGTCAAGAATCCTATATATTTTAGATTTATTTGTGCAATTTCATTTGTGCTACTTTTAACACAATCTGTAATGATATCAACCTCGCTGCCTATTGTACGAATCCCTTCTGGCCAGATCCTCTCCTCTCACCCAGTTCTTACATAGCATTATTTGTAGAGTAGTTTGATTCACTGTTGTTTCTCACTTTTCAGCTGCATTGGAGGGAACGGTGGTGGAGTTGGTGTGAGTCAAGGAAGGGCTAGGAGGGGTGAGAGTGTCCCAGTGACCGCCACACAGCGACGCCGGTGGCCAGCACCTCGAGCCAGGTACGGTTCCTGTTCGTTCTTGACTTCTACATTTACTTCGCCTCCACCAGATGGCTATCAAACGGATTGGAGTCAGCTCTCGCTCATCTGTTCTAGACCCAATATGTTATTCAGCTCATTAAAATTGTTGGTGTTGATGATAATTTCGTGCTCTTTTTGCAGCTTTGACATGGATTGGAGCAAAGAGAAGAGTCACAGGAAGGTGATTTGGAGGAAAGAGGTGACCACCATCTCAACAAAATAATTTCTTACTCCAGGGAGCATTTCTTACTAAATCTCAAAATCCTCTCAATTCTTGTTTTTTCCCAGTTCATAGCCCGTCAGACAAATATGCATGCCCAGACACGCACTATATTCAGTTTAGTACCTTCACGAGTAGAGGACAGATTAGGGTAGCGACTTTTAGGTTGCAGTTTGGTGGCCTGATAGGGTAGATGGCTTGATGTTCTTTTAAGTTCTTGCAGTTAATCATTAACAGTGTGATTCTACAGTTTGACCCGAGATGGATGCCTTTGTTCTGCAGTTTGGTGGCCTGATAGGGTACATGGCCACAAGGACAACTGAATCAATTTCTTACTTAAAGTCTGTGAGATTAACTCGTGCATGTGTTTATGAACAGGGGATGTAATTAAGCTCCTATTCCTGATAGCCTACAACTGATTTGATCGGATTGTGTATGTTGCTTACAGGCTTGACTAAATATAATTTACAGTAAAAAGCTTATTTGGTTGAACCATATTTTACTTTGGGAGAAGAGAGAAGGCATTTGTGTATTTTCTTGCCAGCAGTAGCTAACTGTACTATAGTAGATCATCTGCAGAGCTGGAAGGTGCAGTTGTTCCAAATCTGGTATTGTGCTAATACTTCTATCCAAGCTGCCATGAGAAAATGATCCTCATTAGTTCGGGATGATTTTGAGATTTAGTATTGCTTGTACGAGTGATTCCTTTCTCAGTGTCACTTTCAATATGTTTCCTTTTTTTCATCCCTGTAGCGTACAATGGCAAGTGACATACTCGCTGTAGTTGTAATTGCATTTTTGTAAGGGATGTCGGCATGTTAACATACTTCGCTCGAGTGCGTTAATTTGACCTTTTGGGACATCTCTATAATTTTTTACTTTGACCGTTTTCGTTGCTTAGGCTGCAGGACATCATGGTGGTGGTGGACCTCGTGGTGATCAGAGGAGTGCAGGAGGAGATGTGTGTATGTGCTCATACGATATGAACCCTTATTTCTAAATCTTGTGCTTCTCGCATATTTGTTGTGGTTTTTTGGTGTTGCATGAATTGTAGGCCTGCACAGGAATGTGATCTTTATTTTTAGCTTTATTTATTATACCACTGGCCCTTTTAATTGGATTACATACTACTTTCTCCGTTTCAAAAATAGAGATCACTGCTGAGGAAGAAATTAGATGGAGGAGCTCACACTGAGAGGTATGACCTGAAGGGAGGATGAAGGATATGTTGATGTGCTTCGATGGTGGAGGTGGGTGTCACGGCCATGGTTCTTCCTTTCTGCCGCTGGTGGCACCGGATGGCATCGACGGCATGCAGGCAAACCTTGACCAGCAGCAACGAGGTAGCCTGCATGTCATTTCTTATGTTCTTTGCCCATTTGTGTCAGATTTGAGTTCCTTTTATTTTCCAGATAATTCTGAGTTGTAGTGTAATATGATGATGGTTGTTTGTGTCTATAGCAAGGATGACAGATTAAAAGCTTGAAATTAATCCGTTAGACTATTGTTTGTGTTTCCTGTTTCTTTCTTTAGGTAGCATCCTGGAACTGTAATGTGGTGTGCAATGTCTCAAACATTTGTTATGTAAAAGAAATGTTGGCATTTTGAGCTTGAAGAATGCACTGTTATTTTGCCTCCACATTCTCCTGGATTTGTGTCAAAATTGTACTACTATTTTCCAGTTGCTCCTTATTTTGGTAGGACCTGGAGTTTTCGAATGCCAAGTGTATGCATGTGTTGAGTTCTTAATTGTTGAATTTGTTGGTTGTTGGTCCTTTTTCACTGCTTTAGCTCTTTGTTCCATTGCAGGTGATATCAACTCACTTTTCATGTATTTTGGTTACAGGAAAATTTATTGAGACTCAAGAATCAAGACAAAGGCAACAAAATTCCGAAGGTGGTAATTTTTTGTTCCCATATGTGAATGAGTGAATACTAATTGCTGCAAATCTGTACTAGGCATGAGATACTTTGCAGATTCCCTATATTAAAGCATGGTTAGTGTGTAGTTCTGAGTTTCTGGTCCTCATCTGCCTTCCATTCTTGAGTGCTTTAGCCATCATTGTTTGAAACATCTTAAATCCTAATGTTACAATGATATGATGGCCCAGAGGGAGTACTTAGCGGGAGCAAGCTAGGTGGAGGCGTGAATTGAGGGAAGGCTGGCGTCACGGAAGCGAGCGTGGGTCACGACGCAGTTGAGCGGTCACCAGCGTCTCTTTGCCGGCCATAGGGGAGGCGAAGATGTTTGGACAAGCAGGCAAGGGAGGACCAGGGAAGGCGCTGCAGCAGCGAGGCCATGGGGAAAGGGAAAAAGGCCAGTGGCAGGCTTTCTGAGCCATGCCGCCCCCTCTGGGACGCAAACCATGTCCATCTCCTCCTGACGGCTCTGCAACCGACATGGCAGGTCCGCTGCGGCTCCGACAACTCTCCTCTGAGATGACGCTGCTTCCTCGTCGCGCTGATGGCGACAACGACGGCCATCTTCGGTCGACCCAGTTGCCTAGCGGCCGCCGGCATAGGTACGAGCCTAGGGAACATCTCCTCCCCGGAGATTAAACCTTCCTCGGCCTCAGATCCATCTGTCACGATGGGCTTTCTGGCTCGTCTTCCTCCGGGAGGTACCTCATGGCCATAACTTGGGAACCAAAGAGAACACGCATAACTTTTCTCCTCTGCCTCAGATCCGTCTGTCACGATGGGCTTTCTGAATCTAGGGAACCAAAGAGACCCTGTGACAATCTACAAATCTTGGCGCATAACTTTTCTCCTAGATAATAAATACATATGCATCTTTTTCAGCATTGGGTTGCACACGCAATTCATCCATAATAGATGCTCCAAGCAGCACAATGCATTACATTATTTCAAGTCAGGGACTTCTAAAAGTCAGAAACGCTTCCGTTATTACGAAGATGATAAAACGTTCAATAATAATCGGTTGAGGCCATCAAGGTATAATATATTTCCCCATTATATCTTTGTTTGTTTTATCCGAAAAACGTTATATATGCGCATACTGAAGTTATCTTCTTGAATGTAGAGCTGTAAACCATGCACCAAATGATTGAAGCCTGGCTTGGTCTTCTGGAGAAGGGTTCGCTAGAAGTTCATTGGAGCATGGGTTTCCCTGCAATAGACATACCTGTAATAGCATCCAAGATCCCAAAGCCCTATCTTTATGAGAAACCTGCAAAAGATGCCGACGGTTTGCTTTTCTTTGTGTACGCTACTATATTTTGAAGTCATTCAGTTATCCTAGGCTTGTCTCCTTCATATGGGCTCGTGATTCACATCATAACATGCCACATGTAAGTTTTTTTGTTTTTAATTATATTGGTTGATTTTAAGGGTTAGGTAATCTTTGACCTTCATTTTCATTCAACTAGAGCCCATGTCGTTACTCAGATTTGCATTGTGCAATAGCAGTCACTATTTCCTAAATGTGAGTTGGGTTATCACGTCTGTAGTGCTCAACATGTGTTTTGAATGCAAAAGAGCACTTATGATGTAGAATTGAAAGTATGGATTCTACTGTTTAGTTCTTATTTTTGCACTAGGCACTCAGCAATATCTAACTTATTTCCACCGTAATTGTTGTATTGAGTTATTCTACTGTTGTTCTATGCTTGGTAAGCACGGTAAATCTAATTCCAAATTTTACATGTCGGCTTCTCATAGAGATCTAGAACTCTTTTAGCTACGATATATGTTACTTTTAAATGGTAATATGACCGCACATGTTTTTATTTTGGCTCAGGTATAGTGCTCCAGATCTCATTTCAGTTCTTTTTCTGCTGCCCACCTTGAAAATTATGTAGATAGACTTGCTGACAATATGTATTATGTGATATTGATCTTGAGAAGTAGTTGTGGTAGATGAAAGGCTAAATTATGAGCTTTTAGGGTTATCTTCTTTCCTATTATGAACTGACAAGATTGACGTGTACTGAAGCACAAAATAGCCAGGGGACAACACTTAGGATAAGGTTATCAAGGCGGAGGAAGCTGCAAGATTTAGACTCGAATCTGTAACAAGTAACTCTAATCTTTATGTTTCTGCTATTGCATGGTATCCGTTCATATTTGGTTGTTTCTCTAGAAGATTTTTTTTTTGGTAATTTTGGTAGTCTCATATTCTCCTTGTAAAAACATAAAGTTATTTGTCATTAGCACTTTAGCAGTCATATGACCGATATCTTACGACAACAACCTGCACTGCCTCTTACGTCTCAAGAAAAGGAGACAAATGCAAGGAATTTCCATAGTTAGTTATTTACTTGTCACAAGTTGAATAAATGCATGATGGAGTATTCAAGTGGACATTTAATTTAGGTTTACGAGAAGTGAAATTACATTTTTCTGATGCTAACATCATGAAGTTACCTACCTTAATCTGCAAAGTGCAAATTTTGTTTTTTAACGGTATTGATGGCTTTCTAGCAGGTTGCATAATTGTTAATCTGTTTTGTCCTATCAAGTGCTAGGTAAATCTTGAGGCTGGCAGCGGATGGCTGATGGCGCGGATCGGTTATGGGACACAAAATCTCGAACCAAACTATTTTTTGTCTTGCTACTCACAATAAGTAGAAGCATTATTCTTGGAATTTGTAACTATGCTATTATGCTTCTTTCATGATGCTACTTCTTTTGGTACAATAGCCATAATTTGGTGGGGAGCTTATACAAAAGCATAAAAAGTGAAGAAAAATAGTGTGAAATAATACTAAATTGTTATATCTTATGCAACACCTCGATGAAATGGAGTATCTGCAAGATACTAAAACAGTTAAATTCCGGGTTAATTTCTAATACTAAATTAAGCCAAAACTTATGATTCAAATTCTAACATAATTTTGCCATTTGCGCGATAGCGCAACGGGTCATCTAGTATGTGATTGCGTGCAACCGCAGCTTTTCCATCGCCAATGGCGATGCACCTTTTGGAAGATCCCCGAGATGCCGCGCTTGTAAAGCTCACCATTTATCACCGTGAAGGCCTTTTTGATCGTCTAACGACTCGCTTAGCCTTCCGGCAGAGTCTTCTCGGGCAGCTCTCTGGCTCGATCAGTGTACGCTAAAAATGGTTTGGTCCATAGAGGCTCGAGGAGGAGGACTTGCTGGCCAAGGAAGGGACTCGGAGATTCCTCGCCCGAAGGTTTTTGCAATGAGCTTTTTCCCAATTCTTCACCCGATGGTTTTGCATTGTTTTTCTTTAATTGATCTTTGAGCGATCACTGCGCAGGAAAAACTCCACCGGGAATGAGGGAGCATATGTGAACCCATGTTCGGCGCGCAGTGTCTAGCTCACGTTGCATCAGCCTCGCCACGATGTGCTGGAAGCTCGCATCCTTCGAATTTAGCCTCCATGTTCTCGATACAAATGCCGATAAGCAACCATGTTGTCGCTGGGACCGTATCGCACAAGTTCACTGACCTACTGACCACCAAGTTCGGAGTCTCCGTAGATTTCTAGCGTCAGATCGCCACACGCCGCCATTTTCATCTGCAGCAGCCAGCCGTCAGGATCTTCAGCCGTTGTTTGTTGGTAGGGAGAAATTCACACGCAGAGATACTTCATTTTATCTCCTCAGAAATCTCAAGACCACTCCCCGCCCTACTCCCCGTATCTGCTTTTGACCCATCAAAGTACACACCATGACCCCACATGCTCGGGGTGTTGCTGTGTCTCAGATTGGATCCTAATCCCCGCTACAAAACGGGGAGGATTTGGGATTTACCATTCAGCCGGGATACATAAGTTATGTCGTGTGGTGCTAACCTCGATGGCCCATTGAGACACTCGACCAGGGCTTCCTGATTGGTCATTATGCCTTCGTATTCTTCGGGCCACAACTTTGATCGGTGCTCCGTGAAGTAGTGCCTCGGGCCTTGCGAGCGACCTCCATACCGCATATGCCAACTGTGATGAGGATACCTCTGCCTTTGACGGGTAAGTACTTCACCGAGGTAGTAATCGTGCCTCGCACACCACAGAATTCCCTTCCTCAGTTTCTTTCGCTCGATGTAACCAAGACGCCATCAAGACTTGAGTCAGAGGGCTATGTACATCAGCATGGTCTCCTTTCTTTCGCGGAGTCACGAGCACCGAGGTCGATAAGATTTTCAAGTTTTCAAAGGAGTCTTGTGCTTCCTTTGTCCACTCTTCAACTTTTCTCACTTTTTCATCAAGTTAGAAGGCAAAGCTTTCTCTCCTAGCTTCGCGAT
>NC_061514.1:119196707-119243035 GCF_022539505.1 Lolium rigidum | reverse complement strand
AGATCTTCTACGCGCTTTTGCAAGCGGCAAGTGAACGTCTACCACAGCAACAAGAGCCTCCTCTTGTAGGCTTTGGAATCTCTTCAAGGGTGAGACTCGATAAACCCCTCGTTGCTACCGTCTTCTAGATTGCATCTTGGCTTGGATTGCGTGTTCGTGGTAGGAAATTTTTTGTTTTCTATGCAACGTTATCCTACACTAGATGGTTGTCTTCTCCCCATTGTGCTTAATTGTCGGGTCTTGTGAGCTGCCGAATATGATCAAGATCATCTATCTGTAATTCTATATGTTGTGTTTGTTGGGATCCGATGAATAGAGAATACTTGTTATGTTGATTATCAATTTATATCTATGTGTTGTTTATGATCTTGCATGCTCTCCGTTACTAGTAGATGCTCTAGCCAAGTAGATGCTTGTAACTCCAAGAGGGAGTATTTATGCTCGATAGTGGGTTCATGTCTCCAGTGAATGCGGGGAATGACGAAACCTCTAAGATTATGGATGTGCTGTTGCCACTAGGGATAAAACATTGGTGCTATGTTCGAGGATGTAGTTACTCGATTACATTACGCGCAATACTTAATGCAATTGTCTGTTGTTAGCAACTTAATATTGGAGGGGGTTCGGATGATAACCTGAAGGTGGACTTTTTAGGCATAGATGCATGCTGGATAGCGGTCTATGTACTTTGTCGTAATGCCCAATTAAATCTCACTATACTCATCATAATATGTATGTGCATGGTCATGCCCTCTTTATTTGTCAATTGCCCAACCGTAATTTGTTCACCCAACATGTTGTTTATCTTATGGGAGAGACACCTCTAGTGAACTGTGGACCCCGGTCCAATTCTCTTTACTCGAAATACAATCTCTCGCAATACTTGTTCTACTTGTTTTCTCGCAAACAATCATCATCCACACTATACATCTAATCCTTTGTTACATCAAGCCGGTGAGATTGACAACCTCAGCTGTTTCGTTGGGGCAAAGTACTTGGTTTGTGTTGTGCAGGTTCCACGTTGGCGCGGAATCCCTGGTGTTGCGCCGCACTACATCTCGCCGCCATCAACCTTCAACGTGCTTCTTGACTCCTACTCGGTTCGATAAACCTTGGTTTCTAGCGAGGGAAACTTACTGTCGTACGCATCACACCTTCCACTTGGGGTTCCCAACGGTCGCGTGCTGTACGCGTGTCAAGCTAAATTTCTGGCGCCGTTGCCGGGGACGTGAAGGAACAAGATTTCTAACTCCCACGTCAACTACGCGCCAGCAAGTAAATTTCTGGCGCCGTTGCCGGGGAGATCAAGACACGCTGCAAGGGGAGTCTCCACATCCCAATCTCTTTACTTTGTTTTTGTCTTGCTTAGTTTTATTTACTACTTTGTTTGCTGCACTAAATCAAAATACAAAAAAATTAGTTGCTAGTTTTACTTTATTTGCTATCTTGTTTGCTATATCAAAAACACAAAAAAATTAGTTACTTGCATTTACTTTATCTAGTTTGCTTTATTTACTATTGCTAAAATGAGTAATCCTGAAGTTGAAGTTCGTACGTTTAAGCAACGAGGGGGAGAATGTTTAAGAGATGCTTGGTATAGAATTAGTAATGCCCATAATAGGTGCACTAAGAAACACTCCACCACTATTTTACTCAGGAATTTTTATGTTGGTGTCTCTAGCTGGAATAGGTATGTTCTTGATAGTCTCGCGAAAGGTAACTTCCTAAGTACTCCTGCATTAGAAGCTAGCTGCATTATTGAGAGTCTATTTGGAATACCCCCTGTTGATGAAGTTAAAGCTGAAATCTCTCTTGAAGATGTTATGAAAAAATTGGAAACCATAGAGAAATTTTTTCCAAGTATTGAAACTAAATTGGAAATGTTACTTGATAAAGCTGATGAACTTGATAAATCCTTAGGAGGAATTGATGAAAGAATTAGTGTCCTAGGAACTTGTGTTGTCCATGATGATCAAATCAATAGGATTGACGAACTTGAAAAAGCTATGGGAACCTTGGGTTCAACATTTTCTTCTCTTAAATATAAGGAGAAAGCTTATGTGGGTAAGGAGCAAAAGTTTATGTATGTCTCTAAAGTGCCTAAACCAAAGAAATATTATTATAGGCCTAAAATTGACAAAGCCCTTAGTACCACTACGGATGGGGGAGCTTATGATAACGATGCACCATCCTTTGATAATACTTGATACACACTTTCTGCGCCTAGCTGAAAGGCGTTAAAGAAAAGCGCTTATGGGAGACAACCCATGTTTTTACTACAGTACTTTGTTTTTATTTTGTGTCTTGGAAGTTGTTTACTACTGTAGCAACCTCTCCTTATCTTAGTTTAGTGTTTTATTGTGCCAAGTAAAGTCGTTGATAGTAAGGTTCATACTAGATTTGGATTACTGCGCAGAAACAGATTTCTTTGCTGTCACGAATCTGGGCAAAATTCTCTGTAGGTAACTCAGAAAATTATGCCAATTTACGTGAGTGATCCTCAGATATGTACGCAACTTTCATTCAATTTGAGCATTTTCATTTGAGCAAGTCTGGTGCCTCAATAAAATTCGTCAATACGAACTGTTCTGTTTTGACAGATTCTGCCTTTTATTTCGCATTGCCTCGTTTTGTTATGTTCGATGGATATTTCGATTCCATTGACTTTCAGTAGCTTTGTGCAATGTCCAGAAGTGTTAAGAATGATTATGTCACCTCTGAACATGTATATTTTGATTGTGCACTAACCCTCTAATGAGTTGTTCTAAGTTTGGTGTGGAGGAAGTTTTCAAGGATCAAGAGAGGGAGATGATACAACATGATCAAGGAGAGTGAAAGCTCTAAGCTTGGGGATGCCCCGGTGGTTCACCCCTGCATATATCAAGAAGACTCAAGCGTCTAAGCTTGGGGATGCCCAAGGCATCCCCTTCTTCATCGACAACATTATCGGGTTCCTCCCACGAAACTATATTTTTATTCCATCACATCTTATGTGCTTTGCTTGGAGCGTCGGCTTGTTTTTGTTTTTGTTTTGTTTGAATAAAATGGATCCTAGCATTCATTTGTGTGGGAGAGAGACACGCTCCGCTGTAGCATATGGACAAGTATGTCCTTAGGCTTTACTCATAATATTCATGGCGAAGTTTCTTCTTCGTTAAATTGTTATATGGTTGGAATTGGAAAATGATACATGTAGTAATTGCTAAAATGTCTTGGATAATGTGATACTTGGCAATTGTTGTGCTCATGTTTAAGCTCTTGCATCATATACTTTGCACCTATTAATGAAGAAATACATAGAGCATGCTAAAATTTGGTTTGCATATTTGGTCTCTCTAAAGTCTAGATAATTTCTAGTATTGAGTTTGAACAACAAGGAAGACGGTGTAGAGTCTTATAATGTTTTCAATATGTCTTTTATGTGAGTTTTTCTGCACCGCTTCATCCTTGTGTTTGTTTCAAATAGCCTTGCTAGCCTAAACCTTGTATCGAGAGGGAATACTTCTCATGCATCCAAAATCCTTGAGCCAACCACTATGCCATTTGTGTCCACCATACCTACCTACTACATGGTATTTCTCCGCCATTCCAAAGTAAATTGCTTGAGTGCTACCTTTAAATTTCCATTCTTCACCTTTACAATATATAGCTCATGGGACAAATAGCTTAAAAACTATTGTGGTATTGAATATGTACTTATGCACTTTATCTCTTATTAAGTTGCTCGTTGTGCGATAACCATGTTCACTGGGGACGCCATCAACTACTCTTTTGTTGAATTTCATGTGAGTTGCTATGCATGTTCATCTTGTCTGAAGTAAGAGCGATCTACCACCTTATGGTTAGAGCATGCATATTGTTAGAGAAGAACATTGGGCCGCTAACTAAAGCCATGATCCATGGTGGAAGTTTCGAGCTTTGGACAATATCCTCAATCTCATATGAGAAAATTAATTGTTGCTACATGCTTATGCATAAAAGAGGAGTCCATTATCTGTTGTCTATGTTGTCCCGGTATGGATGTCTAAGTTGAGAATAATCAATAGCGAGAAATCCGATGCGAGCTTTCTCCTTAGACCTTTGTACGAGCGGCATAGAGGTACCCCTTTGTGACACTTGGTTAAAACATGTGCATTGCGATGATCCCGGTAGTCCAAGCTAATTAGGACAAGGTGCGGGCACTATTAGTATACTATGCATGAGGCTTGCAACTTGTAAGATATAATTTACATGATACATATGCTTTATTACTACCGTTGACAAAATTGTTTCTTGTTTTCAAAATCAAAGCTCTAGCACAAATATAGCAATCGATGCTTTTCCTCTTTGAAGGACCATTCTTTTACTTTTATTGTTGAGTCAGTTCACCTATTTCTCTCCACCTCAAGAAGCAAACACTTGTGTGAACTGTGCATTGATTCCTACATACTTGCATATTGCACTTATTATATTACTCTATGTTGACAATATCCATGAGATATACATGTTACAAGTTGAAAGCAACCGCTGAAACTTCATCTTCCTTTGTGTTGCTTCAATGCCTTTACTTTGAATTATTGCTTTATGAGTTAACTCTTATGCAAGACTTATTGATGCTTGTCTTGAAGTACTATTCATGAAAAGTCTTTGCTATATGATTCACTTGTTTACTCATGTCATATACATTGTTTTGATCGCTGCATTCACTACATATGCTTTACAAATAGTATGATCAAGGTTATGATGGCATGTCACTCCGTAAATTATCTTTGTTTATCGTTTACCTGCTCGGGACGAGCGAGAACTAAGCTTGGGGATGCTGATACGTCTCCGACGTATCGATAATTTCTTATGTTCCATGCCACATTATTGATGATATCTACATGTTTTATGCACACTTTATGTCATATTCGTGCATTTTCCGGAACTAACCTATTAACAAGATGCCGAAGTGCCGCTTGCTCGTTTTCTGCTGTTTTTGGTTTCAGAAATCCTAGTAAGGAAAGATTCTCGGAATTGGACGAAATCAACGCCCAGGGTCCTATTTTGCCACGAAGCTTCCAGAAGACCGAAGAGGAGACGAAGTGGGGCCGCGAGGTGGCCAAACCACTAGGGCGGCGCGGCCCAAGCCCTGGCCGCGCCGACCTATGGTGTGGGCCCCTCGTGACGCCCCCTGACCTGCCCTTCCGCCTACAAATAGCCTTCGTCGCGAAACCCCCAGCACCGAGAGCCACGATACGGAAAACCTTCCAGAGACGCCGCCGCCGCCAATCCCATCTCGGGGGATTCAGGAGATCGCCTCCGGCACCCGGCCGGAGAGGGGAATCATCTCCCGGAGGACTCTACGCCGCCATGGTCGCCTCCGGAGTGATGTGTGAGTAGTCTACCCCTGGACTATGGGTCCATAGCAGTAGCTAGATGGTTGTCTTCTCCCCATTGTGCTTAATTGTCGGGTCTTGTGAGCTGCCGAACATGATCAAGATCATCTATCCGTAATTCTATATGTTGTGTTTGTTGGGATCCGATGAATAGAGAATACTTGTTATGTTGATTATCAATTTATATCTATGTGTTGTTTATGATCTTGCATGCTCTCCGTTACTAGTAGATGCTCCGGCCAAGTAGATGCTTGTAACTCCAAGAGGGAGTATTTATGCTCGATAGTGGGTTCATGTCTCCGTGAATCTGGGAAGTGACGAAACCTCTAAGATTATGGATGTGCTGTTGCCACTAGGGATAAAACATTGGTGCTATGTTCGAGGATGTAGTTACCGATTACATTACGCGCAATACTTAATGCAATTGTCTCGTTGTTAGCAACTTAATACCGGAGGGGTTCGGATGATAACCCTGAAGGTGGACTTTTTAGGCATAGATGCATGTCTGGATAGCGGTCTATGTACTTTGTCGTAATGCCCAATTAAATCTCACTATACTCATCATAATATGTATGTGCATGGTCATGCCCTCTTTATTTGTCAATTGCCCAACCGTAATTTGTTCACCCAACATGATGTTTATCTTATGGGAGAGACACCTCTAGTGAACCGTGGACCCCGGTCCAATTCTCTTTATCGAAATACAATCTATCGCAATACTGTTCTACTGTTTTCTCGCAAACAATCATCATCCACACTATACATCTAATCCTTTGTTACAGACAAGCCGGTGAGATTGACAACCTCGTTGTTTCGTTGGGGCAAAGTACTTGGTTTGTGTTGTGCAGGTTCCACGTTGGCGCCGGAATCACCGGTGTTGCGCCGCACTACATCTCGCCGCCATCAACCTTCAACGTGCTTCTTGACTCCTACTGGTTCGATAAACCTTGGTTTCTAACTGAGGGAAACTTACTGCTGTACGCATCACACCTTCCACTTGGGGTTCCCAACGGTCGCGTGCTGTACGCGTGTCATGGTGCTCAAAACGTTTTTGAAGATCGGATTCCAGACTGCATATGATGGCACACTGAACTTGAGAGTACCGAATTTTCCGAGTCTCGTAAACAGCTTTTACTTCATCGGTTTCAGTTTCTGCAGGAGGGTCACCTAGCGGTGCATCAAGCACATATTGCAGATTTCCGCCATAGAGGAAGATCCTCACATGACGGAACCAGTCGGTGAAGTTGCTACCATTGCTCTTAAGTTTTTCTTTCTCTAGGAACTGGTTAAAATTGATTGGGGACGCCATCTCTACAACATATATTTGCAAAAGTTTAGACTAAGTTTATGACAAATTTAGTTCAAATTTTAATTCAACATAATTAAAAATCTAGGTGAACTCCCACTCAAAACAATATCCCTCGCATTATCTTAGTGATCACACGAACCAAATCCACCGCACCTAAGCCCGATCATCACGAGACAAGGTGTGATTTCAATGGCGAACACTCAAAGTGTTCATCATATCAACCATATGATTCATGCTCTACCTTTCGGTATCACGTGTTCCGAGACCATGTCTGTACATGCTAGGCTCGTCAAGGCCACCTTAGTATCCGCATGTGCAAAACTGTCTTGCACCCGTTGTATGTACTTGTTGATTCTATCACACCCGATCATCACGAGATGCTTTGAACCGACAAGACTTAGTAACGGTGCTACTAAGGATGAACACTTTATTATCTTGAGATTTTAGTGAGGGATCATCTTATAATGCTACCGTCGCGATCTAAGCAAAATAAGATGCATAAAAGGATTAACATCACATGCAGTTCATATGTGATATGATATGGCCCTTTTGTCTTTGCGCCTTTGATCTTCATCTCCAAAGCACGGACATGATCTCCATCATCTTCGGGCATGATCTCCATCATCGTCGGCGTAGCGTCAAGGTCAATGGCGCTGTCTTCATGATTGTCCTCCATGTAGCAACTATTACAACTACTTTGAAATACTACTCAACATGAAATTTAAAGACAACCATAAGGCTCCCGCCGGTTGCCACAATACAATAATGATCATCTCATACATATTCATCATCACATTATGGCCATATCACATCACCAAACCCTACAAAAACAAGTTAGACGTCTCTAATTTGGTTTGCATATTTTACGTGGTTTAGGGTTTTCGAGAGAGATCTAATCTACCTACGAACATGAACCACAACGTTGATACTAATGTTTTCAATAGAAGAGTAAATTGAATCTTCACTATAGTAGGAGATACGTACACCCGCAAAGCCTCTTATGCAATACAAGTTGCATGTCGAACGAGGAACAAGTCTCATGAACGCGGTCATGTAAAGTTAGTCCGAGCCGCTTCATCCCACTATGCCACAAAGATGCAAAGTACTCAAACTAAAGATAACAAGAGCATCAACGCCCACAAAACCATTGTGTTCTACTTGTGCAACCATCTATGCATAGACACGGCTCTGATACCACTGTAGGGATTCGTTGCATAGAAAACAAAAAATTTCCTACCGCGAACACGCAATCCAAGCCAAGATGCAATCTAGAAGACGGTAGCAACGAGGGGATTATCGAGTCTCACCCTTGAAGAGATTCCAAAGCCTACAAGATGAGGCTCTTGTTGCTGCGGTAGACGTTCACTTGCCGCTTGCAAAAGCGCGTAGAAGATCTTGATCATGATCGGTTCCGGCGCCACGAACGGGCAGCACCTCCGTACTCGGTCACACGTTCGGTTGTTGATGAAGACGACGTCCACCTCCCCGTTCCAGCGGGCAGCGAAAGTAGTAGCTCCTCTTGAATCCGACAGCACGACGGCGTGGTGTCGGTGGTGGTGGAGAAACCCGGCGGAGCTTCGCTAAGCGTGCGGGAAGCAGAGGAGCGGGGCGGCTAGGGTTTGGGGAGAGGGGGGCGCCGGCCACTTGAGGGGTGCGGCCACCTTGTGGTTGTTGGGGTGGCCGGCCCCCTCCCCTTGGCCCTCATTATATAGGTGGAAGCCCCTAGTGTTGGACTACAAGTTTCCGAATAAGACCCGAACCCAAAACCTTCCATGTCATAGGGAAACCTACCCAAGGTGGGAATCCCACTTGGGGTGGGATTCCCCCTTCCATGAGGGGGTGGCCGGCCCCCTTAGGGGAGTCCACTTGGGACTCCTCCCCTCTAGGGTTGGCCGGCCATGGAGGTGGAGTCCCTTCGGGACTCCGCCTTCCAAAGTGGTTTCTTCCGGACTTTTCTAGAACCTTCTAGAACATTCCATAGAACCTTCCGGATCATTTTAAATCTTATAAAATGACTTCCTATATATGAATCTTATTCTCCGGACCATTCCGGAGCTCCTTGTGATGTCCGGGTTCTCATCCGGGACTCCGAACAAATATTCGAACTCCATTCCATATTCAAGTTCTACCATTTCAACATCCAACTTTAACTGTGTCACCCTACGGTTCGTGAACTATGCAGACATGGTTGAGTACTCTCTCCGACCAATAACCAATAGCGGGATCTGGAGATCCATAATGGCTCCCACATATTCAACGATGACTTTAGTGATCGAATGAACCATTCACATACGATACCAATTCCCTTTGTCACGCGATATTTTACTTGTCCGAGGTTTGATCATCGGTATCACTCTATACCTTGTTCAACCTCGTCTCCTGACAAGTACTCTTTACTCGTACCGTGGTATATGGTCTCTTATGAACTTATTCATATGCTTGCAAGACATTAGATGACATTCCACCGAGAGGGCCCAGAGTATATCTATCCGTCATCGGGATGGACAAATCCCACCGTTGATCCATATGCCTCAACTCATACTTTCCGGATACTTAATCCCACCTTTATAACCACCCATTTACGCAGAGTGGCGTTTGATGTAATCAAAGTACCTTTCCGGTATAAGTGATTTACATGATCTCATGGTCATAAGGACTAGGTAACTATGTATCGAAAGCTTATAGCAAATAACTTAATGACGTGATCTTATGCTACGCTTAGTTGGGTGTGTCCATTACATCATTCATACAATGATATAACCTTGTTATTAATAACATCCAATGTTCATGATTATGAAACTAATCATCCATTAATCAACAAGCTAGTTAAGAGGCATACTAGGGACTCTTTGTTGTTTACATATCACACATGTACTAATGTTTCGATTAATACAATTATAGCATGGTATATAAACATTTATCATAAACATAAAGATATATAATAATCACTTTATTATTGCCTCTAGGGCATATCTCCTTCAAAGTACGCATACAAGACACAATTTAATGGAGCTACATCTTCACCGCTTAGTTCCTCGGTTTTGAAAATTTGGGCCCCTCCAAAACTCAAGTTCTTCGCATGCTATTCAAAATAGACTTTGGACAGCTGACAGTCTAGCTAATAGAGGTGACCAAATTGTGGTATTTATTCACTTTGCAAGCGCGCCCCGGAATCCATTGACCACCTCATTCTCCATTGTTCTTTCACAAGAAGGCCTTGAGGCATTATCAAAAGTTGGCTCGGACTTAATTTCGTGGATACCAACACTTTGGAAACGCAGCCCATCTACGAGTGGTGGTCCTTCATGATTAAACACGAAGATTCGGATTCCATCACTCTTCTTGCTTCATGGGGAATTTGGAATGAAAGCAACATGAGTGATCTCTGCAAAAAAACACGCCCCCTTCTACCCTTCTCGCGAAGATAATAGATGGAGCAGGGCTTGGGTCCTTGAGGGTGCTAAGAGTATGAACAATTTTATCCGAGAGATTAGCGCCCGTTTGTAATATGCAAGCTTTTACTTTCAAAAAAAAATATTAGATATGGTAGATTTGCATATGTTTTTGTATGTACTTGGTCAAATTTAGAAAGATTGATTTTTAAAGTAATTTTGTATGCCATTTCGTTATGTACCGAGAGGGGGATAGGATGCTTGAAAAAAAACTTGAACCATCTCCTTCTCTATGCAAAAGCAACATGGCGCCATAGATGAAGCTACAACCTAACTAAAAGGCTGAAACATCACTAGCCAACACACACACATTAGGCATAATATAGAGTATGTAGAAAAGATACACATATGCTCCAACACAAGATAAACTTGCAAAAAATTCCTCTAAGGGCATGTTTTGTTTGTAGAGTTTCCAAAAAGTGGAAATAGGAAAAAGCTAGAAATAAAATGTTATGGCATGTTCAATTCTGTAGGATTTGAAAACACATGATGTAGGTTACATGTTGTTTGGTTGCATTGCAGGAAAACCAAAAAAAAATCAATTTCTGAAAGGCTGTGTGCACACCATAGATATTATACAAACAAATCAAATTATCCATGGGTTGAACCTAAGTGAAAATTTAATATGAAAAAAATCCCATGGTTTCAAATCATACAAACTAAAAAAGGTCTCTATAGGACATTTTTCTATAAAATTAACCCGAACCAAACAATCCATAAACCTCTCGTACCAACCCGAACTAAAAAAGTCCATAAACCTCTCGTACCAATGGAAACATATGACGACCCAGTCAATGTGGGATAGAGGTAGCAAAAGGGTGGTACAAATTAGGGGTAAGAATTGGGGGGGGGGGGGGGAGCAAGAAGCAAACTGGAGGAGGGGATGGGATCACAAAATTCTCATTGTGATCCATAAAATTTAGAGTGTAGGGTGACCGGTATTTAACAACTCAATCCTTATTGGAGGACCATACGGGACCACACAATTCACATCAACTCAATTGAACACATTTAACATATCCTCCCCCCCCCCTCTTCCATCGAGTCTACCCGAACCATTAGCTCTCTTGTGGGATACTTCTTTCTGCAAACATAGATTTAATTGGACTAAAGAATCCACACTTTCGAGTACATTTAGAAAAATATTGCTCAGGTGAATTCCCTTCTACTAAAGGAAAGAATAAGTTTTTGGTCGGTCTTTATCATTTGAAGCCCTCTCCATATAAGTAAGAAGGAAGCAAGAAGGCCCAAACAAGTCAAACGTTAGGATAGAACTAGAGCAAGGCCTACCAAGCTAAGATTTCTCGAAAATACATCATTCTTGCCGAGGCCTACCAAGCTAAGATTTCTCGAAAATACATCATTCTTTCCTTTTCGGCACCCACCCTCTAGATGTGGAGAGGATGCTGACATCATCGAAGGTCTGTTCCCGGTAGATTGGACAAATAGGGAGTGAAACTGAGTAGTAAGTAGATTTTGTCATCACCCTGATTCGGCTAAGTCGTTCGGCTCAAGCCACTAGAGCCAATAATCACATCATCTCAGCTGATATCATCTCATATTCGGGCGAACCAATCAACGATGCTAACCATTCAAGAGACACCAATCACGTCGATTTAATCGGGATGGAGGGAGCTGCTGCTATCTCATCGTGGGCAGATTGATCTTCACGACTATAATTATTATCATGTGAGCTGATATCATTTTCATCGGAAGCAAGTGCTGAAACTGTCTTCTTTTTCTTCATTAGTACTGTGATTGGCTTTATTTCACTCTCTGAAGGAGTCACTCTTTTGACTTTTACCGCCTTATGGGAACGTTTGAGTTAATAAAAACGGATTTTATTTTATCAAAAAAGATCTTCTCGGTTTGAGAGTTTGGTGTAATCCTAACTCTCCAGCCTGGTACATAATATGCACTTATACTGCAAACGAAAATACTATGCACTTTACTCAAAGATACAACTATAAATCTAAGAGAAATGCGGTTTTATGTGAAACATTACGTGCGCACATAAAACATATCTCTCTACATACGATTTTTTTTTTCTAAATTCTTTAACTTTTTGAAATATGTTTTATACATACCGGGTGCATATGCATCCGGGATCAGTTTTGGTTTTCCGGGAAGCATTGTTCATCTTATAATTACAGATTCTACTTCTTCTGTTCTAATAAGAGAGTAGAACTTAGCATACATTTCACAACGTACATAGTTGGAACGTTTGGGAGCTACGTATATTCACAGACACAATCATGAAACGCGCGCAGGTTGAGGTTGAGGTCCTTATAATAAGGCATGGCAATCTTGTGAACTGCCATGGCCAACGTCCGTGAGTATGCCTAGCATAGGAAGGTTTCTTTTGCAAATAGGAGGGGCCTGCAAATGATAGATGAGTTTACTGCTGTGGTGTTTTATGTAAAAACGTGCACGAATCTCAAAGTACGTTGGGCGTCCAAGATAAGCCCGGGACGCCCACGTATATGTAGACTATGATTTTCGTGCTGAGCTGCTGTACAGTATTTACATGGATTTGGAACGTACTGCTGAGTGCTGGCGCACACACCAGCAATCGATTCTCCAGTCGTCACCACACGGTATATATACCTTGTACGTCGCTGTTGCTACATGATGGAGCAGCTGTCATCGGAGTAGCCGTTGTGGCCGTGGTGCACCACCGTGTGGGTGTTCCCCGGAGTCGGCGCATAGGCATAGTAGTCGTGCTGCTTGTACTGCTGGCCCTGCTGGTAGCCACCGCCGTAGCCGTAGTAGTCCTGCCCGTACGCCCCGGCCGCGTTCTGGTAGCCCCCGGTGTAGTAATGGAGGTCGCGCGCAGCCTCGTGCTTGTACAGGCTCTGGTTCGGGTGGTGGCGGTAAGGCTGGTGGTGGTTGCCGTGGTGGTTTGATCCGTCGTGGTGGTCGACGGTGCGTAGCTCCACCACCTCGGCGGGGCCGACCTTGCGGCGCAGCTTCTCGGTGATGCGGTTGGAGTCGATCCCGACGCCGATCACCAGCAGCAGGTTCTTATCCTCTCCCGCGATCGTTACAGACTGCACCCCTGAATCATATCGGTTCATGCCGGCCGCAAGTTAGTCAACATGCAGTTCAGCTACTGGTTCAAGCAGAGGCTAACTAGCCGACCAGCATAAATTGAGTGGCCGAAAATTAAATTAGTTCTCTGGATCAACCGAGAACTAGCTGCATCCTTACCGGTGACCCCAGCAGCCACCTTGATAGCTTTGGAATAGGCCTTGTCGGAGTTGACGTGGATCCTGATGACCATCTGCGTCTGCACAAGCGTTTCAAATCATGCACGAAATATTAGTGACTAATGGAAGGATGCACAAAACTATATATATCACCCATTTTGTGTCACAAAATAACTAATTGATCGCAAATCCTGTAGAGTAAGAGAGCAAGAATGGAATCCTATCAATTTTTTCTTTGCGCGGAAGTTGGAACCAGGATCTTACCTTCATATTTTCTTCCCTCGGTACTCCCGGCAACCCAAGCAAAAGCAGATTGAAGTAAGCAAGAACCGGCTATACCACTCCTTAATTTGCAACTTGCTAGCTAGGAGGCTTGTACACTTCTGTAAAGCAACGAAGCAGTGACTTATATAGGCACACCATGGGACAAACCGAGCTTAATTAAACGGCGATTAATTAGTGAATAATCACCCCATATTGACTTCGCCGGGCCAAGCCGCCGGCCCGGCCCGAAGCATAGGCCTGCGGGCCGAAGAGAGCGACACGAACAGTAGATTAAGGAGACCTCGCGTCCCTGACTGACTAGATCTAGCCATCTAGGTCGATGGTAATATGCCGTTACAAGCAGGTACGTACAGCGACTTGCTAACTCCATCGGCCACTAGGCCTTGGTAATTGCATGCCACTTTGCTCGTATGATCACATCAACGCGTGAACTGGCACTGAAAAGAAACGGAAAGAACGGAAAATTTTGGCACCAGCTGGCGACTTTTTGTACCCGGTAATGTTTTACTACTCGTGGAGAACCATCCGGAGTAGTGACTGGTAAGTGTGATGGAGTGCTGGGATTTGGCCGTGCCGCCATTGGAGAACTGATGGGGCCTGGAGCCTTGGATGACGAGGTCGAGCTTGAGAGCTAGGCAGCTAGCGGAGGGGCCGGGTCGGCTGAGCTCGACGTGCTGCTAGGGGAAAATATCAAGTGATAACATGATACCACTTCACAAAATTCAAATTTGTAAGTGAAAAAAAAATTAATTTTTTTTTTGTGGATGTTGACTAGAGGTATTTAGAAGATGGGGTGGCATAAAAAAACATAGTGGGTCAAAAAAAAAACATATTGGCAGCAGCCTCATCAGCCTTAGTTTTGATCCACATTTTGAGTAAAGGCTCAGTCGGCATATGAATAGCAAAAACAGACCATCCAGTGACTTTACCTAAGAGAAGTTACCATGCGTATTTACCTACATGAGCCATCAGATCAAGATCCAACGCTCACGGTTGATCCAAAATTTGAAGTCAAAATTTAAGTTGCTTAGAAAAAATTGAAAACATTACAGTAAAACATATACCTTCCCTTGAGATTCTAGGAAAGCTCCAGTCCATTTGAAAATTTGATTTAGTTTTAAGTTCAAAAATTTGGTTCAAACTTGTGTGTTGGATCTTGATCAAATGGCTCATGTATGTGAAGTCGCATGGTGACTTATCTTAGTGAAGTCACTGGATCTCTCTGCGGTGATATTGGATTACTGTATGAGACAGACTTATGCATATAGTGCATATGTCTTATGGACAACATAGTGGATGCTCTTAGCCTTTTGCACCATAAACACTAGCTATGCATAGACCTCAAAACTAATTAGTTCAGTTTTGTCTAGGTATGCATGTACTACCTCCATCCAAAGCTTATGGCTAGCGGTAGCAACTTAGGTCGGGCGATCACCGGGCCTAGTCCTATGGGGTCCTCCGCCAATGCCAGTGAGTGGAGATGGAGAAGTCCACCGATGCGATCAAGCATGCCAATGTTCAGCGGATGCTGCAGCAAGCGACCGCCTCGCGGCTGCTCGCTGCAGCGCTGCGATGGAAAGATGCTCCAGAGAAGTTGCAATACTCGCCTTCACCGGGTTGTTCATGAGATCTAGCTGATGCGGAGCCATGCACGCACGAGTGGCAGAGGACAATTTAAACTTTTGGTACGACGAAGACAAAGAAATACACTTAGGGCGTGGAAGACGGGCTATTGCCCCCCCCCCCCCCACCACCATGTAATCTATGACACATTTGACTTACATTTTTCTAAGAAGAACATGCAAATTTTAATTCAGTTTTACAATATAGTCGAGCAACCAGATTTAATTAATGTGAAATGGCTATGTACTTGACCAATTACTGTATTTTAGGTTAGCCCATATATATTTAATTAAATACTATTTAGTACAAATCAGAAAGCTCATATTGCTCATTCATGCATAGCAAGGGGCGAGACAAAAGTTTACTCATAGTTTGTTAGTTTGGTGGGAGATGGACCATAGAAACTCAATTTGGAACTCGGGCTATACATAACTCGTTCTAAAACAATAAATATAAAAATGGCATTTCATGGTTTCAAATATTTTTAAAACAAATTTTGTTGCAGGTAAGTACGTATCCTGCAAGCGTGTAAAGTTTCAATACAATTTTTTTCATACTCTGGACTACACAAAAGTATAAACTGACAATTTTAGGGATTTTGAAAATGTGTATTGTTCACTATCCTTAGATCTATAGTTTCGTCATTTCTGTGTAGACCAGAGTATAATGTACTTCTCATTAAATTTTACACACTTGTAGTATATATATCCCTAGTTACATCTAGATTTATTTTCAGATATTTTTGAAACTTCAAACTATATTTTCATTTTTAAATAGAAAACCAGCTACTTATAGGCTATAGCCCATCCACACAAGGGACACTCTTCTCACTGTTGCATAAGTATGATCCTCCGCTCGTCAGCACGAGTTAAATGAGCCGAGCCGTGCTAAGACAAATGCCTTTGGAATAGATCAACCAATCATTTTTTTCTTTGATCAAAATTAGGCCATCTAATCAGGTAGCGGGTTGTACCTAATCCTAAGAGCATTCAAGCCAACTACTTAGAAGATTAATCTGCATGCATCGGTTCATACATTTCCTGGACGGATTACCAGTGGTACTGGCGGTAGCAACTTAGGTTGGGCAGTCACCAGATTGTTTGGTTCACGCGAATAGGAAAAACACAAAAATTTACTAATATTTTTTTTTGCAAAGTTCTACTAATAAATATGGTCTAGTACAAGTTTAAAGCCAATAAAAGATGGCTGTGAAAGTACAAATTCATAAGAAATAACATAGCCGATCATTTCATCTTAATCTTCTATTGTTTCTTCTTCAAGGAATCCATTTTACCACAAGCGAGACCACGCAAACGACATTGTACCAAGCATTGGAGAACTCATGGGGCCTGGATGATGAGGGCGAGATGGAGAGCTAGAGATCGACGTGCTGCTAGGTGACAGGCTTGTAGAGATGAATGTGGATCTTTATGGGGTATGTGACGAATTTAGGCGAGATGTCTATGCTAATTCGACAGTCGAGAACATGGCGTAGACCTGTTGGTTAGCACAGCTGCCTGCCTGGGTTCGAATCCTTAGGATTGACGGGTACTTGCGGAGTTTTCTTCTATAAAGAGCCAGGACTCATGGCTGGTCTCATTTTTTTTCTTTTTTCTAATTCAACATTTGAAGTTGGATAATTAGGCACAATTTTCATGATTAATTCGAGAATATTAAGCATGACAACATCAACTACTAACATATGAAAGTAGAACATATTAGATGCATTAATCAACATGAATAGTAGCAGGATAAATGGTACACCATCGATCGCTAAACAGATCGAGATATGTCGCACGTACCGCTCTAGTGGAGGTGGTGGTGGAGGTGTAGCAGTCGTCGTTGAGGCAGTAATGTTGTTGACGACGGGTCTAAGTAGACGGCGTTGAACACGACGGTAGGCAGCACCACCGACTTGGACGGAAGACGACCCGGGATGAAGAGGTTGAGTAGTCGCGATAGTGCTTCCCAAAAACTTATTTCGCCCTGTCCTGTACATGATTGTAAAGGCGAGTGGTTCTGGAGACCTGCTCTCCCATTTGCCGGTGCACGCCGGTGGGCAGGATGGAGTAGGCTACGATGGCGGCGCAAGCAGAAAGAGGTGACAAAACCCTAACTCATGTATCAGATGTGTTACTGCGGTAGCCGGGCAAGAGATTATATAGACTCATGAAACACTAGGTAACGTGGGTCACTTCCACGTCGCACGTTTCGAGTCGGTTACAGATAGCCCACGATTCGGGAGCGACCCGAACCGACTAACTACGACGCGTCCATCTAGGACTCTATTCATTTTCCTGAACTGCAAAAAGAAAGGAAAGTCTCGGCTCAATCTACTCAACACGAGTGCGGCGCGGCTCGACACGACGTGTCGTGACGAGACGAGCGAGCGAGGAGGAGGAGCGCGCATGTACCACTTCTCTTCTCACTTACTTACTAGTGGTGGAACAACCTACCTTATAACGTGGTCTAACTTCCTGCTAACTTTTCATTTGGGACTAAACTTCCCACCTCTTGCCACTCCCTTGTGAGCTGCCACCAACTTGGAATCAAACTCATATGAGCTGCCACACATACGTGAGATTTGAGATTTATAAGAAAATCTAAAATCTAATATGGTCCACTCATATGAACCCAATATTTCAATAGTCGATAATGTTAAAGTAAGGCCATTTTTAAGGGACACCGTAAACAGATAGATGTATCCGTGCGGCCTAAAGAAGTGGCCCAACGGCTAACTGCAAATGGACCGTAAGTCTGTTTTGGAGCAAACCCATGCCGCACGTCTGCGAGACGCGGGTACTTGTCTGCCCCGGCCCGCTACCTAGCAACACTTCTCCATCTCCACAATCTTCCCGCTGCCATCCGAACTCGTGACCTAGCTCCACCATCTTGCCCGATACCATATCGGATGCCACGCCCGTTGCCGAGGCCACAGATCCAACGGCCATGGCCATAGATAATGAGATTGTCGCCGGTGCCACCATTCGTGGCCGCAGTCGCCAAAAAAGGCCGCCGCTCCTGGTTTAGTGAAGGCAAAGAAGGAACTCACGACGGAGGAGAGGACGGCAGAGTCGAGGAAGCGAGCTACTGTAGGGACAACATGAAGAGCAAGCTTACCCTCTCCTCCGTCGTGATCCAAAAAGGTTAAGTATTGGCTTACGCTGTCCAAGTTCAGCCCCGCACTAACGCCGAGGCTATGGTCGTGCAAGCAACGCTTCTTGCCAAGGGTTAGGTGATGGCCAACGACCTAGCTACGAGCTGTGGCTCCTCAGCGTATAACCCCCCGTGCCCTCCAGGCCACACACAGGTGACGTCCATGTTGGCCAAGAACAAGTCACCGAAGATTGGCGAGTATTTTTCGCATGTGCCGTCCAATCCAAACATCAACCTCAACATCCTAGCGAGCGGGTCTCCAGGAATCATGAAAAGAAATCCCACGAAACGCTTGCCGCAGGACGCCCTCCCAGTCCCCCACAACCTGCTCGGCGAAATGTGGCGCTGCCTATTTCTCCCTCCATCCCGATATGTCCTTCTATCCAGCTACCGTAATTTCATCCATAGACCTAGCATGCCTACGCCCAACCCGATGTTATGTGTACTAGGCCTTCTTGGGGGGGGGGGGGGTGGACGAGGCCATGGAGTTAAGGAGTTATGCCCTAGTGGCAACAATAATAAGAGTTATTTATTATCTATAACTTCATGCTTATTATTAAGTTTATCCTTTATGCTATAACTACGGTGTTCTTTGAATATGATATTAAAGAAAAGATTGACGCCCCTTAGAAGATCGACGCTCTTGTTAATCAGTCCCAAGCCAGGAACATCCCCTCTTGGTACACATCCATGCGTGCAGTGCCGACACATGTGCCACGACAAGCCACATGTACGAGCCACTGATCCGCACACGCCCGTGTTACCGTGGAGGTTGGCTCTAATACCAAATGTATCATCCCGGCCACCCCCAAGCCGGGCATGTCACTCCTGACAGCTCTCTAGGATCTCTAGACTAGCCGCACAAACAAACACATGTCTTATTTGCGCACTTTGTCTCCACTCTCATGTGCATCCGGGACAAACTTCTCGGTCGGCCACCCACCCTCATCGCTCCAGGTCAAACACGGTTAACCTCAAAGTTATTTGGAGGTAAGCTTCCACAAAAGAAGGTATAAGTATCATATCACTCTTATTGAGCTTTAGGTCAGAATGTCACGGCCAGTCATATATATGCATATATCCTATCTTTGAGATGGAAATTTTCTCTTCTTTTTCTTTGCTTGTCGACAACTTGCTACTACGGGAAGACTGGCGGCGAGAATTATGTGACGATTTCAGCTAAAACGACGTTTTCGCTCATAACTTCAGATGGTGACGCGACCCCACATCGCAGATCAGACGTACTTCGCCCAATTCAAGAACACTACGATATCCCAAAACCACTCGAAGTGGAAACATCATCTGGTATTTTAGGTCCGGAACATGAAACGTACGTGGAGGAAAATGAAGGGACGAGGTGTAAACGACTGTTCTGAGGACGTAAACAGCACACCAAAAACAAAGCAATCACCGTTTGATTCAAAATTCGTCGAGGATCCGGTGTGGAATCCAGGAACCAAGATCCGTAGCGTGCCGTTAAACCCAAAAGCTGCAGTCGTGACTATGTCGTACGCGTGAACTGTAGCAGTTGAGGGGTAGACCGTACTAGATGGGACTGGTTTGGCCAAAGCTCGACGTCTCAAGCTTGCGCAAGCATTGCTTTGTCATGTGCATGTCATCGTTTTTTTTGTGTGCATGTCATCGTTGTTACTAGAACCAAAGACAATGTTGGTACTGCTAGTAGTATATTAGAGCATCTTCAGCCGTTCGAGCCCCCGGGCGAAAATCTGGATATAACAAACGCCGAATTGGATGTAAAAAGAACGTAGGGGGCAATATTTTCCTAGTCGCACGTCGGCATTCGCCCATCAACAACGATAGATTTAAAATATCGTCTTCCCGCTACACAAAAGAATCGCCAAAGTCCGGTGATCGGATCAGCCACATTCCGGCGATCGAAACTAGACGATTACAGGCTCATCGGCGGTCCGTCCTAAGCATCGGTGTCTGGCGCGGCATCGGGCGGAGAAGCATCGGCGTCTGGCGCGGCATTGGGCGGCGAAGCATCGGCGTCTGCAGTTGTCGCAGCGGCTGGAGTTGACGTCGAAGCGAGGACGAAGGAGCCAACGGTGGCTGGAGGATTTCTTGGCGATGGGCGTCGTACCAAGCCCTCGTCTCCTCGTCCATGTTGGCGTCGTTGCCGCCGATCAGGAACGCCAGGTCGGTGTTCCTCTTCTTCGCCGCGGAGGTTTCCTTGAGCAAGGCAATCCGGACGCCCTGGTTGGCGAGCATCGCCTTCCACCGCACGTCGTGCTTATCGTCCCTCCCGGCGGCGTGCGCCCTCGCGTTGGCCCAACACTTGTCGAAGGGAACTTGCAACCTATCGGCTGGATGGCCGGCCTTCTTCTGCTCTTTCAGATTTTTCTGGCCGAGCTCGGGGAGGCCCGCCGACGCGGTAGGTGCTGGATCGTCGGGGTTGTACTGCTCGCCTTTGTTATTGGCGAGATTCTTGTGCATCTCCTTCCACTTGACGCACTCCACGATGCGGGCGAACACGTTGAGGTACTTGAACATCTGGTCGTCATTGTCGTCCGCGTATATGTCGAGCTCCCGCCGAATCTGCAAAAATAAGCCGGCGATTCAAGATTTCCGTGAGCCACGGTGATGTACATTCGACGGAGGACCCACAGCGAGTCAGCATACCTTTGCTTCAAAGTCCTCGCCGCTCACAACATGTTTGTCGATCTCCTCCTGTATGCCGTGCCACTTGTTGCACGCCGCCTGAATGATCCTCCAATGGGTGCCCATTGCTTTGTCGCCGCTTTCCATCACCATCTTGTTGAAGTATGAATCGACGAGTTTGCGCTCGTCGAACGCCACCTTGACCCGCTGCCAGTACGTGTCGTAGTTCGGATTGGCGCCGGTCATGCCGTTCATAGACACGGTCTTCCAAGCTTCGGCGAAGCACTCCTCTTTTTTGCCCGTCCATTTGATCCGCGGCTCGGTCGGCGGCGAGTTCTTCTTCCTTTTCTTCTTCCCCTTAGAAGGTGCATGCGTGGGTTCAGGCGCTTCCTCTACGTCGACGTCCTGGTCGACGTAGGTCTGCTCGTCTTCTTCGTCGATGTCTTGGGTACCGTCGTTCTCATCGTGTTGATCGTGGTCGAGGTTGACGCCGCCCGCGACGCGACGGCTTCCGTCGCCCTTGCCTCCTCTTGTGTGAAGAAACTCGGGCTCGACGCGGCGGCCACGGAGCCCGACATGATCATCTCATGCATCACAGGCTCATTCGGCGGCGGTATCCCGGGGTTGGAGAAGGAGAGCGGCCCACGTCGCAGGGCAGGCGAGATGCCCTCGTACATCGCACCATCGTACGCCGGCGGTGACGGCGTAAATCCGTTCATGCGTAGGTGTCGTGGAACATGGCCGTGGCCGGCGAGAAGGAAGGAGAGCCGATCATACCTTGGGTCGGCCATGGCCCGAGGAATTGGCCGACGCGCGGCTGGCCGAAGTTGATGGAGATCAGCCTCAACTGTTCCTCCGCCGCTGCCACCACCCTCTTCACGTTGCACTTCTTCTCCCTCACCGCCCTGCCGCGAGTTCCGTTCCGCCGCCGCTCCACATCCGCCGCCCACTCCACGTTTGACATGCCCGTCGGCCTCTGTTTTGGCGCCTGCGGCTTCCTCCCCTTCGGCGCGCAATCGGCAGCGAGCTTCTTTGGCGGCATGGTGGTGGAAGGGAAGAGAAGGAGCTGCAACTGTGTGTGTGTGGGGGGGGGGGGGGGGGGGAATGGAGGTAGCTCCTCCGAAATTCGGCGGGGAAAATGGTTCTATGCGGCACATTTTGGAGGGAAAACCAAATTAATGGAGGGAACTACCACTTCTGTCGCCGACAACGCAGGCCCGCTCGACGTTTCGCGCGCTTTTGTTTCGTCCAGAGTCCCCGATCGGGCCTCGGGAACCCGGGGATGGCCTGGGCTCTCCGAAAGGATGAAAGGCCTAATCCGGGGGAAAACGAGGAGCCAGGGTGCGACTGGACCATTTTCGTCCATCCGGATGAAAAAAAAGCGTCGTGGGGACCTCGTCGGGGAGACGCCTGGAGATGCGATCACTTCTATAATCGCAGGTCGGTTCTACTATATACATATGAGCATAGTAAGCATGTTTATCCCAATGAAGCAGTTGCCATCTTGTGTTGTTCAATTGGCCACAAAATGTGAGACATATCTCGCAGCGGAGCAATGTTAAAAGCAACTGAGAATGACATTGTCACCCCTCCACACCAAATACATGGCGTATAAACTTAGTTTAAACATTCAATGACATATGGTCAACTAAAATATTAAATAAACACATTATATGATTCTTTTCTTAAATCTCAGGCAACTAGGTTTTTCTTAAGTCTCACTTATCAGAAAAGTGCAATTGGATGCGAGTTGTACTTTTTTCTGAACTGGGATTGCACTTTTCTCGGGTGACTGAGAGTGAAGAAAATCTGAGTAGTCAACTAGAACTTCGACAAGCCATATAAAAAATATATCTAATGGTGAATCTATTGGTATTGATTAGATATGCATGGTCCCTTCTATTGAACCCTTCTCCGAGACAACTATCTCAGTGAGGAGATGGTGGATGATATCTCTTGGACCCTCACCGAGAGCGGACAATACATGGCTAAGTTCGCATACAAGACACAATTTAATGGAGCTACATCTTCTCTGCTTAGTTCCTCGGTTTGGAAAATTTAGGCCCCTCCCAAAATCAAGTTCTCCGCATGGCATGCCATTCAACATAGACTTTAGATGGCCGACAATGTAGCCATGAGAGGGTGACCAAATTGTGGCATTTGTTCACTTTGCGAGCGCTCTCCAGAATCCAATGACCTCCTCCTCGTGCATTGTTCTTTCACTAGAAGGCTCTGAGGCATTATCGAAAGTTGGCTCAGACCTAATTCCGTGGATACCAATGCTTGGGCAATGCAGTCCATCTACAAATGGTGGTCCTTCATGATTAAACACAAAGATTTTTCTTCCATCACTCTTCTTGCTTCATGGGGAATTTGGAATGAATGCAACACGCGTGTTTTCCGCAAAAAAAAAAAGCCCCCTTCTACCCTTCTCGCGAAGATAAAAGATGAAGTGAAGCTTTGGGTCATTGCGGTTGTTAAGAGTATGGGAAATTGTATCCGAGAGATTAGTGCCCGTTTGAAATATGGAACCTTTTACTTTAAAAAAAGATTAGATATGGTAGATTTTTATATTTTTTGTGTGTACTTGGTCAAATTTAGAAAGATTGATTTTTTAAATTAATTTCATACGCCATTTCGTTAGGGACCCAGAGGGGGCTAGGATGCTTGGAAAAGTTAATCTTAAACCATCTCTTCCTCCGTGCAAAAGCAACATGGCGCCATAGATGAAGCTACAACGTAACTAAGAGGCTGAAACATCGCTAGACAACACACACACATTAGGCCTGATATACGGAATGTGTAGAAAAGATAAGCTTGCAAAAAAAATTCCTCCAAGGGCATGTTTTGTTTGTAGGGTTTCCGAAACGTGGAAATAGGAAAAACTTAGAAATAAAATGTCATGACATGTTCAATTCTATAGGATTTGAAAACATATGATGTAGGTTACATGTTGTTTGGTTGCATTGCAGGAAAAACAAAAAACTTTTTCTGAAAGGTTGTGTGCACACCATAGATGTTATACAAATAAATTAAATTATCCATGGGTTGAACCTAAGGGAAAATTTCATATGAAAAATTTCCCATGGTTTCAAATCCTACAAACTAAAAAGTTCTCTATAGGAAAATTTTCTATTTTTTTTAACCCGAACCAAACAATACATAAACCACTCGTACCAACCCGAACTAAACAATCCATAAACCTTTTGTACCAATGGAAACATGTGACGACCCAGTCAATGTGGGATAGAGGTGGCAAAAGGGTGGTATCAATTAGGGGTAAGAATTGGGGGGAGGGGGTGAGCAAGAGGCAAACCGGAGGAGGTGATGGGATCACAAAATTCTCATTGTGATCCATAAAATTTAGATTGTAGGGTGACCGGTAGTTAACGACTCAATCCTTATTGGAGGATGACACGTGACCACACAATTCACATCAACTCAAGGGAACACATTTAACATATCCTTCCCCCCTCTTCCACCGAGTCCACCCGAACCATTAGTTCTCTTGTACGATACTTCTTTCTGCAAACATAGATCTAATTGGACTAAAGAATCCCCTCTTTCTAGTACATTTAGAAAAATATTGCTCAGGTGAATTCCCTTCTACTAATGGAACACATAAGTTTCTGATCGATCTTTATCATTTGGAGCCCTCTCCATATAAGTAAGAAGACACTAAGAAGGCCCGAACAAGTCAAACGCTAGGACCGTACTAGAGCAAGGCCTACCAAGCTAAGATTTCTCGAAAATACGTCAATTTTTCCTCTTCGGCACCCACCCTCTAGATGTGGAGAGGATGCTGACATCATTGAAGATATATTCCCAGTAGATTGGACAAATAGGGAGTGAAACTGAGTAATAAGTAGATTTTATCGTCACCGTGATTCGGCTAAGTTGTTCGGCAGAAGCCACTAGAGCCAATAATCACATCATCTCAGCTGATATCATCTCCTATTGTTTTTGCTCCCCTTGGTTCCTATCTAATCGAGGTGAACCATTCAACGATGCTAGCCATTCAAGAGACACCACTCGCGTCGATTTAACTGGAAAGGAGGGAGCTGCTGCTATCTCATCGTGGGCAGATTGATCTTCAGGACTATAATTATTATTGTGTGAGATGATATCATTTTCATCGGAAACAAGTGCTGAAACTGTCTTCTTTTTCTACATTAGTACTGTGATTTGCTTTATTTCACTCTCTGATGGAGTCACTCTTTTGACTTTTACTGCCTTATGGGAACTTTGAATTTAATAAAAACGGATTTATATTATCAAAAAAGATCTTCTCGGTTTGAGAGTTTGGAGTTGTAATCCTAACTCTTCGGCCTGGTACATAATATGCACTTTATACTGCAAAAAAAAAAAAATACTATGCACTTTACTCAAAGATACAACTATAAATCTAAGAGAAAGACACAACTATGTAGGAAGGGAGCATTGTTCATCTTATAATTACAGAATCTACTACGTTCTGTTCTAATAAGAGAGTAGAACTTAGCTTACATTTCACAACGTACATAGCTGGAACGCTTGGGAGCGACGTATATTCACAGACACAACCATGAAACGCACGCAGGTTGAGGTTGCTGAGCTAATGTACAATATTTACATGGATTTGGGAAGTAACTGCTGAGTGCTGAGTGCTGACACACACACCAGTCGATTCTGCAATCGCCATAGCACTAACACGGTATACCTCGTCGCTGTTGCTACATGATGGAGCAGCTGTCGTCGGAGTAGCCGTTGTGGCCGTGGTGCACCACCGTGTGCGTGTTCCCTGGAGGGTAGAAGTAGTCGTGCTGCTTGTACTGCCCCTGCTGGTAGCCGCCGCCGCCGTAGCCGTAGTAGTCCTGCCCGTACGCTCCGGCCGCGTTCTGGTAGCCCCCGGTGTAGTAGTGGAGGTCGCGAGCGGCCTCGTGCTTGTACAGGTTCTGGTTCGGCTGGTAGCGGTAAGGCTGGTGGTGGCCGCCGTGATGGTTTGATCCATCCTGGTGGTGGTCGATGGTACGCAGCTCCACCACCTCGGCGGGGCCGACCTTGCGGCGCAGCTTCTCGGTGAGGCGGTTGGAGTCGATCCCGACGCCGATCACCAGCAGCAGGTTCTTGTCCTCGCCCGCGATCGTTACAGACTGCACCCCTGAATCATATCGGCTCAGGTGAGCAAAACTCAACATGCATGAAGTGTGTAAACGACATGGGTTTAACGAAGAACCCAACACTATCTTGTGATGCTCCTTTCTCGTGAATTGAGACGCCAAGTGTAGAGGGGATAATTGAGTAAAGGATTTTACCTGTGACTCCAGCAGCCACCTTGATAGCTTTGGAATAGCACTTCTCCGAGGTGACGTGGATCCTGATGAGCATCTGCGTCTGCACAAGCGTTTCAATTTATTCACGAAATGTTAGTAACTAATGGAAGGAAAGGCACAGAACTATTTATATGTATCACCTTTTTTGTGTCACAAAATAACTAACTGATGACAAATCCTGTAGAGTAAGAGAGGAAGAATGGAATCCAATCAATTGGAACCAAGATCTTACCCTCATATTTTCTTCCCTTAGTACTCCGTCAACCAAACCAAAAGCAGATCGAAGTAAGCAAGAACCGGCTAAACCAGTTCTTTGCAACTTGCTAGCTAGCTTAAGCAGGAGGCTTGTACACTCTGGAAAGCAACGAAGCAGTGACTTATATAGGCACACCATGCAGAACCCAACCTTCATTAATTAAGCAGTGATTAGCCAATAATCTCCCCATATTGACTTGGCCCGGCCAAGTCGTCGGCCCGGCCCCCTGGAGCATAGGGCCCGCGGGCCGGAGAAAGCGACAGAGACAATAGTTTAAGGAGACCTAGCGTCCCTGACTGACTAGCTCGATGGTAATGTCGTTACGAGCAGGTAGCTACAGCGACTTGCTAACTCGATGGGCCACTTGGCCTGGGTACAAGATAATTTTCCATCCCACGCAATCGCACGATCGCATCAACAAGTGAACTGGCACGGAAAAGAAACGGAAAGAACGGAAAATTTTGGCCAGTGGTCGACTTTTTGTCCCCGGTACTGTTTTAATACTCATGGAGAGTGATCAGGGGTAGTCACTGGTAAGTATGATGGAGTGCTGGGATTTGGCAGTGCCGCCATTGGAGTACTGATGGGGCCTAGATGACGAGGGCGAGCGAGATCAACGTGCTGCTAGGTGACAGGCGTGTAGAGATGAATGGGGACATGATCATTCTTTATGGGACATCTGACCAATTTAGGCGATGTGTATATGTAACTCGATCTGGCCATCGACGTGTTTGGATCTTCTGCCGGAGAACTTTACGAATTGGCGTATTTGTGGACACAGTAGTGGAAAAGATCATGGTTGCTAGGATTTTTTTTTGAGAGACGCTCACAAACACTGATGTAGTCACCTCAAACGCCTCATTATCAAAAGGAACTTCGCCTACCACAAAAAAAATATTTCGCCTTTATAAGACACCAAATCGTCAAAGTTGGGGTTTGCTCTCTGTTAGGCTGGGGGTACCACTGCCCTAATAACTATCATACCACGGGTTGGTTCTCATGGAGGATGAGATTGGAGGAAGGGTAATGGCGGATACGGTCTTGGAGGCGATGAATACTTTTCTTCACAGGTGTTATTGTTCGGAATTGGCATGCGGACTTTCACATCCACTTTGGATTTGGAACCTGTGAGCCTAGTGTTTGACAAGAGTAGACACGGCAAAGCGGGGATGGCAAGACTAGAGGATAAAATTTAGTGACGCTCCTCGAGTGTCGAGTCCTAAATTTCAAAGTGAAAATCTAAGGTCTAATCTTTATTGGTTGTTCCTGGCAATGACCTTGCTGAAGGTATTATTTTGAGAGCTTAGACTTTTCTTCAGGGTGGAAACCTAAGATCTTAGATCCGGTGACGGCGACGCTTGCGCACTATTCCCTTCTTGAAGGCGTCGCTTTCGGAGAATCCTTTTGTGTTGCGGGTGTTGTTATTGACGGTGATTTGTGAGATACTGGTTTAAGGAGTTGATCACTATGGTGGGAGCTTTCATTTTTTTTCTTTCATTTTTATTTTTCAGGTTGTGTGTATCCTGATGTCTATATAGGATATTTTTGGTGCAGAGCATAGATGTAATTGGTATATTCATAATGTTAATATGTTCCCTGTATCAAAAAGACATGCTAACTCGACAATGTTAAAATAACATGCTGCCTCCTTACTCCTTTGAAAAAAACTTGATGTTTAGTGTTAGAGTATATCACGTCTAGACCATATTAGGTGGTTTAAGATTGTAATCTAGATCTATCTCTACTAGATTTCTTATCCTTCAAGTTTTGTACTCTATATAAACAACCAATGAGGCACGATCAATACAACAACTATTTTGCAATTCTACATGGTATCAGCGCATATTTGTTTCTCAATCTAGGGTTTAGCCCACCACTTTCGCCATGCAACCCCCGGGAGATCCATCTCCATGATCTCCAGCGGGGACTCTAATCTCGCAGCTAGTTTTTATTCCGATGAGTATAGATCGGTTCATAGTAGTAGCAAATTTCTTTTTTTTTTCTTTTTTGGATCTGTTTTTTCCTTAGCCACCAAATAATCTGGCCAGTCTGCTCGCCATTTCAACTGTGCGCCTCTAATACCACATCGCCGCTGGTCATCAACACCGATAACCATCTACATGAACAACCACATCGTCGCCAACACTCATGGTCTTCATCAACACAAATAGGGTTCTTCATCGACACAACGATAATGCACACGGAACCCGTGTTTAATCCCCGGAATCTACTTCAACAACTACATCGCCATCTTTGTCCACCACGACCTCGCCGCTAGAGTTGCAATCTATTCTTCTGTTTGCACGTCCGTGCCTAATTTTTCTTCTTGAAGCAACTGCATCTACTTTGACAACAGCGTACAACTTCTACGCACCGACCGTTCAAGGAGACCTTCGCTACTACTACATCCGACTCTGGCGCGCGGCTCATGATTGTTCCTGTCTTCGCACATCCGGTACTTGCAACACCGGCGCGTGCCTTCTTCCCCGGCGTGCTCCTGAGCCCGGCAAGCTCGGCGTGACGTGTCGCCTACTACTACTAGTACCACAACTACAACTATGTCTTCATCCTTTCGAGCGTCTTCCCGGGCTCAACGATGACAACGACCAAAACACCATCTACCTTAACTACGTTCTCCACATGGCACCATCGACCACGACAATGACTTCATCGGCAATGGCATCAAGGTCTACACCACGTCTTCCGCTTCTCATGTCGTTGAACCGTCCGCGTCACTACCGATCCGACTGTCCCGGGGAGGGGGGGAGGTTGGAGTCTACCACATGTAGGCCATATTAGGTAGTCTAAGATTGTAATCCTGATATATCTCTACTAAGCTTCTTGCCCTCTAAGTTTTGTACTCTATATAAATAGGCAATGCGGCACGATCAATAAAACAAGTAAACAACTATTCTGCAATTCAACATTTATGTATGATTCTTTCATATGGGCTCGTCTTATATTAATTAATTCTTATATTAATTAATTCTGTTATAATTAGGTTGCCTATGATTCAAGATCTTTCATTGAAATACGCAAATGATATATTAAATTTCGATCCATCTCGTTTCTTCTGGCAAAGTGATAACTTCAGAGAAATATCAATTTACAAAATAGTATATCATTTTCCACCCTCAATATGGGAAAACATCAAGGTACCGACGGCCAGGATCTGTGTCGGCGGCCACCGTCGGCACATAAAAAGGCCGCCGGCATAGCCCCGGTCTGGCCGTCGGCACAGGGGTCTCCGTTGGCACAAGATTCTTTTTCTCCATGCACCCCCTCCCCCTCGGAGTCCCCTTTCAGTTTTCAAAAAAATAAGAAAATGTTAGAAATTTTGAAAAAATAAAATCTTTTGAGATGACCATGTATTATGTGGTCTAGTTGTTAGGAAAATTAGCAAACATGAATTTTGATTTATTATGCAAAATAACGTCATATTTCGGTAAAATAACTTTTCTGGTTGCATACGACCTCCGATGAAAAAACTTTTTAAATGTATCTACGTAAAATTTTACATCTGATTTCAAACCACCTACGTTCGATTACAATTTTTAGATTTCCCAAAATCAAAAGGAAATATGAGTTTTTTCAGATTTTAGATTTTGATAAAAAAATAATAATTTACTTTATTGTTTCAAGTTTATTATTAAAAAACAACAATGTATTCATGGTTCTTTAGTAAAATAGTTGTTTGGAATTCAAATAATAAAGAAGTGTGATGTCATTGTCCAAGGGTTAATAGAATTCAGAGGGTACTATTGTCAAGATAGAATAACTTCTCTGCCAGAAGCTCACCCACAAAAAAGGAAGAAGTTAAGCATGCTAGGATGAGATCAGTGTGAGAATGGGTAACCGAGTGGGAAGTTTGCCTATTAATAAGTAATTCGACCTAATGTCAAGGATGCTTAGAGATTAAACTTTCAAACAATTCAAAAAAAAATCCTCGAAAAAAATCCTTGAAATTTTTTTTTGGGATTTGTTTTGAAAAATGATGCACTATTGCCGTCGGCACATGACCTTCCCACGAGCTAACGACTGTTAGGCCTCCGCCGATCCACATGAGGGCTGTGCCGATGGCATTAACTGTGCCGACGGCTAAATGGGCTGTGCCGAGAAAAGATTGTGCCGGAAATTTTGCTAATTCAAAGTTAACCGGTAATAAATTGAATCTTATTCAACTTCTACATCGTTGGATTGCGTCGTGATACTTGTCATGTGAATTTCATATATGTTGCAACTAGAATTATCATAGTGGTACCTAGGTTCAACGGAACCCGAATACTGTAGAGCCCTAAAATCTGTATCTACAGACCTAAAAAAAATGCAAAATAAATTTTTTGCATGTAGATGATGCACGTATGTATATGTTTTATACTGCTGTCTCTATCATATACCTAAATTCTCTATTTTATCTATCCCTGATACAGAAATTATGAAAAGAGTGAACCGCATGCGAAAGTTGCGAGTAGTATAAATGGGATAAAAAACCGAGAGGGTGAACGAACTTTACTAATAATGCAAAAAAATGCTGATGAAATTTGAAATGAAGGTTCCACCTCCCTCATTGTTTCAAGAGCATCCAATTTGTGTGAGGATCTTCTAGATGATGAAGATATTCATGCAGACTTGGTAGATCACTTCAAACAGACAGTACCGATTAAAAAAGAAAAGAATCAGAGGAGAAGGAAGGTTTATGATCTCTCCAATGTCCGCAAGAGTACAAGGACAATTATCAAAAAAACAATACTCATAATGCAAAATTTAAAAGGTTTAAATTGGAATAGTGAGGGTTTTAAAGATACAGCTAAACACTTATTTGTTAAAGAGGCTATTCGAGAACACAAATTGGATTTCATTGCCTTATTGGAGACAGGGCGATCCAATTTCTCTATACCCTTTTTAAACTAGTTAGCCGCTGGATTTAATTTTAATTGGTTCTGTTTACCACCCCATGGTCGATCTGGAGGTATACTAGTGGGTGTAAATTCAGATACATTGCAGGTGCTGAAAGTGAGCAATGGTGACTATTGTGTCAAATTGCAAATTAAATGTAAGAATGATGGTTTTGAATGGATTTTTGTGCCTATCTATGGGGCTGTCCAAGAGATGCACAAGTCAGATTTTCTGGCTGAATTGGTTCGAACATGTGAACATGAACCACTCCCTATGTTGGTAGGGGGGATTTCAATATTATTAGGAAAAAAGAGGAAAAAATAATGATAATTTCAATGCCCGCTGGCCCTTTGTTTTTAATGCTATCATTGAGAATCTCAATTTGAGAGAGATTGATCTCTCGGGGAGACAATTCACTTGGGCTAATCGTAGAGATACACCTACATATGAGAAACTAGATAGAGTTCTTGCGAGTACTTCTTGGGAACAGAAGTTTCCCTTGGTTACTGTTAGAGCCCTATCTAGAGCTGAATCTGATCATACTCCGATCCTTATTGACTCGGGTGTGAAGGAACATTTGGGAAATCAGGCTCAGTTTTCCTTTGAGTTGTATTGGTTACGACAAGAAGGTTTCTATGAGATGATCGAGAAAGAATGGAACTCGGTAATGACTGGAATCTCTCCAATGGATAGATGGCTAAATAAATTGCGTCATATTAGGCGATTCTTGAAAGGGTGGGCAAAAAACTTGAGCGGAAAATATAAAAAGGAAAAAGAGAGGTTGCTCTCTATAATTGATAGTCTAGATTTAAAAGCGGAAAATCAACCTCTTAATGTTGTTGAACGAGAGGCTCTTAACAAGGCTAATGATAGTATTAGGAAATTACGAAGAGATGAGGAAACAAAATGGGCCCAGAGAGCTAAAGTAAAACATATTTAAGAAGGGGGGAACAATACTAGATATTTTCACCTAATTGCTAATGGAAAGCATAGGAAAAAGAAATTTTTTCAATTGGAGCAACAAGAAGGAACCATTGTTGGTCAGGAAAACCTAAAATTATATATTACTGAGTTCTACAAAAGATTATTCGGACCTCCGGAATCGACTAATATATCCTTGAGGGAGGATTTTGTACATGATATTCCACAATTATCTGCTGAGGAAAATGTGATCCTAACATCCCCTTTCACTGAGAAGGAGGTATGTGATGCAATTTCACAAATGGAACACAATAAAGCTCCTGGGTCGGATGGTTTTCCGGCCGAGTTTTATCAAATGTTCTGGGGAGTAATTAAAAGTGATATTATGGCACTATTTGATCAGCTCGTTTCAGGGGATTTGCCCCTGTACAAACTGAATTTTGGTGTTATCACTTTACTTCCAAAAATATAGAACGCATTCCAGATTCAACAATATAGGCCTATTTTTCTTCTAAATGTTTGTTTCAAAATTTTCACAAAGGTAGCGACGAATCGCATTACGGGGATTTCCCCAAAAGTGATAAAACCTACTCAGTCGGCATTTATGCCGGGTCGTAACATCCTAGAGGGGGTGGTGATTTTGCATGAAACAATCCATGAATTACATAATAAGAAAATGGATGGTGTTCTTTTGAAAATTGATTTTGAGAAGGCATATGACAAGGTCAAGTGGTCTTTCTTGCAACAGTCCATGCGAATGAAAGGTTTTGCTAGTGGATGGTGTAAGTTAATTGAATTTTTTTATGCAAGGAGGAAGTGTTGGTGTTAAAGTGAATGATGACATTGGTCGTTATTTTCAAACAAAAAAAGGGGTCAGACAGGGTGACCCATTATCTCCAATGTTGTTTAATATTATAGCAGACATGCTTGCTATTCTAATCGAAAGAGCAAAGGAGGATGGTCAAGTGGGTGGTCTTATTCCTCATCTTGTCGAGGGAGGACTCTCTATCCTACAATATGTTGGTGATACAATTTTGTTTTTAGAACATGACTAGCAAAAGGCGGTAAACATGAAATTAATCTTATGTTTGTTTGAAGAATTATCGGGCCTCAAGATTAATTTTCATAAGAGTGGGTTATTCTGTTTTGGAAAGGCTAAGGAGGAAGAGCAACAATACAAACAAATTTTTGGATGTGATATAGGGGATCTACCTTTTAGATATTTAGGAATTCCTATTCATTTTAGGAAGCTTAAAAATTCAGATTGGTATCCAGTGGAGATCCAGTTTGAAGATAAATTGGGATACTGGAAAGGAAAATTGCTATCGTATGGCGATAGATTAGTACTTATCAATTCTGTTTTAACAAGTCTTCCAATGTTCATGTTATCGTTCCTGGAAATACCCGTTGGGGTCAGGAAGCGTCTGGATTTTTATAGGTCTAGATTCTTCTGGTAATCAGATGAAGCTAAGAGAAAATATGGACTCTCAAAATGGAACATAATTTGCCGACCAAAAGATCAAGGAGGTTTAGGTATTGAGGTTCTTGAGCTCAAAAATAGATGTTTATTGAGTAAGTGGCTCTTTAAAATACTAAATGAGGAAGGGGTGTGGCAAGAGTTGACATAGAATAAATACCTAAGTCAAAAAACCCTTGCTGAGGTGCAGGCAAAACCGACTGATTCCCCCTTTTGGAAGGGACTCATGCGGGTAAAAGATGATTTTTTTCAAAAAGGATATTTTAAAATTGGAAACGGTGCAACGACAAGATTTTGGGAAGATATTTGGTTAGGAGAATCCTCTTTAGCTACTCAATACCCATCCTTATATAATATCGTGAACCATAAAAATGTGTTAGTGGCTCATGTACTGGCACAAACACCGCTGAACATTGGCTTCAGACGGGTGCTATCTGGAAATAAGTGGACATCATGGTTACACTTATGCCAAAGATTAATGATGGTAAATTTAAATGATGAACCGGACTGTTTTATGTGGAAACTAACAACTAGTGGGTTGTTTATAGTCAAATCTATGTATGAGGATCTTATGAATGATCATACACCATACTTGCGGAAATATCTTTGGAAAATGAAAATCCCCCTAAAAATCAAAATTTTTATGTGGTTCCTGAGTAATAAGGTGCTTTTGACAAAACATAATTTAGCAAAGAGGCAATGGATTGGGTGTACTAAATATGTTTTTTGTGGAGAGCAAGAGACGGTAGAACACTTATTCTTAACATGCCCTTTTGCTAAATTAATTTGGCGAACTGTTAATTTTACTCATAATCTCCCTCCGCCAACCAATATTACAAATATGTTTGGAAATTGGTTAAATGGAGTTGACAAACAATCCAAGGCTTTAATTCGCATTGTTGTAACAACCTTATGTTGGTCAATATGGAGATGCCGCAATGATATAATCTTTAACAACAAGAAAAATTTCAATTTTTTACAGGTTATCTTCTCCATGGTGCATTGGATCCAACTTTGGGCTCTCCTATCACCACCAGAGCAGCGGGATGTCATGGCTTCTGGATGCACACGGCTCCAGATGGTCGCTCAGGATATCTTGTGCCGGGCTGGCTGGCAGCATATTAGTCGACTAGAGGATGCTTAGTCGATTCATGCTGCTCTCCTTTTTTCGCCGGTTGATTCTTGTATCGACTTTACGCGATCCTTGAGATGTAATAAGTAGTTAACAAAGATTACTGTTTTCTCAATAAAAGGCTGTGTGCATCACCACGATGCAGAAGCCGGGTTTTTCCCTTTTCAAAAAAAAAGCACTCTGATTGTCTCACTACATATTTGGTTTCTCGATATTTGTTCTAAGACCAAGGGGCAAAGTGAAACATACATAGTTTCCAGGTGGTGCAATCAGAATATCTCAGCGCTTACTTACAAAAATGTTTCTTCTTCTAACATAGTGCATAGTTAGATTAGTTGTCAATTCGTAAGAGAACCATGCTTAGTAATTAAGTTGTTCCCCTGCTTGAATGTCCCCATATAAGTCGAATACCACTTGCATAATTTGCAAATGCAAATTATTTCTGTTGCGGGCTCGCACTGCCAAAGAGAAGCGCGCCAAGTCAACAATGCCTCATACAGCCCGCAGCAAGAGTTATGCCTGTGTTAGCCAAAAATGGTAAGAATATTATCCCAATTAGAAAATATTTGCCACTGTGTTTCAAGTACTAATACATATTCGAAAACAGCAAATGGTTGTAGGCTGATGAACTTGGGTATGCTCCTCAGAGACACGAAGTGTATATCAGAACACACACGCTCAGGAAAGGACCTCACAAAGGACAACATGTATCACATAGAAATTATATTAACATAAATGCATTGCATTCTATAAAATGAACTCCTACGAGTAGTTGATAAACGAAGGAAAAGAGTTTGAAAGATGGTGATCTATTTGCACGAGTTTGTGAAATGAAAGACCAAGGGGCCGTATCCGTGTATAGGTCTAGGGCAAACAACTCAAGATGTGGTTTCACCGGGTACCCGCGGGGTAAAGTGAGCACAAGGGTTCTAGTTGAAATGGCAGCACGCGAAGCTGAACACCACATGATCACATCGGAGGATTAGATGAAACAACTGCATGAACGAATGAACAAAATGAAAGAAATGATGTCGGTTTCACAAGGAGGGCATAATTTGGAGGCTCCTAGCTCGTAAAATGGTTCTAATTCTCGAGAAGTAATGAACTGTTTTGCACATACGTAATCTATTCATTGCATTAAATATTCATCATGCATGCAGTAAGTTACATATTATTTTTTGGCAGAACAAGACTTGAACTTGGGGAAGAAAATGATGGCGAAGAAGGCCATGAAGAGGACGACGAAGAATACTATGTTCAGAGAAGATTTGTTGCAAATAAAAAAGGTCTTCAACCCACCAAGATGAAAGTCTTGTAATCTTCTCATGCATCCTTACTGCATATTTAAATGTTTGTTCGCTTCCATGTTTCTGAAATATTATTATTTTCATATTGGGATGGATGTGCTTCTATAGGCATGGAGTGGTCTTGAATCGCATGTTGCCAAGGCAATAGTTCTCTTTGTCGATCCAGGCACAATAGTTGGAGGGGAGCTCCTTGGGATTTCGACTTATGAGGTTATTGTGAATGTTGTGATTAAAAGGGATGCGATGCTCCATATCTGTATAATGATTTACGATACATTGGGGATGTTGTCTCAAGGTCAATTGCATGGCCATCTAACAAGGTAACCACCATCCATGCAAGTGTGTTTTATCTACATCCTATATATCGTTGTTTGTGTTATGCTGATTTGCGATTATTTTGCTCGATGAATCCCTACAAACCAGCAGCGTCTTGCTCATCTCTTCGTTGAGGTATTTCAGTTGAAATTCAGACTGAAGATTATGTGAGTATAGTTTCGAACCTTGTGTACTATCTTCTCTCCCTTCATATAGTATCTGCCTGATGGTACATACATTTTACATTGAACTAGAAATGGGCTTCGCCACAAATGGAGTATCATAAAAATTGTAACTTGAAATTTTGTGTAGACCATGACCTCACTTTAAATAAAATAGAACATAATGTATAAATGATACGTCTCCAACGTATCGATAATTTCTTGTGTTCCATGCCACATTATTGATGTTATCTACATGTTTTATGCACACTTTATGTCATATTCGTGCATTTTCTGGAACTAACCTATTAACAAGATGCCGAAGAGCCAGTTCCTGTTTTCTGCTGTTTTTGGTTTCAGAAATCCTAGTAACGAAATATTCTCGGAATCGGACGAAATCAACGCCAAAGTTCCTATTTTCATCGGAAGCATCCAGAACACCCGGGAAGAATCAGAGGGGAGCCCTGGGGGCCCCACACCACACCCCGGCGCGGCCAAGGGGGGGGCCCCTAGGGTGTGGGCCCCCTTCGACCTTCCTGCGCCGCCTCTCCGCCTATAAAAAGCCCCTGGATCAGAAAACCCTATAACAATTGACGAAACCCACAGAAACCTTCCAGAGCCGCCGCCATCGCGAAGCCAAGATCTGGGGGACATGAGTCTCTGTTCCGGCACCCTGCCGGAGCGGGGAAGTGCCCCCGAAGGCTTCTCCATCGACACCGCTGCCATCTCCACCGCCATCTCCATCACCGCTGCTGCTCCCATGAGGAGGGAGTAGTTCTCCATCGAGGCTCGGGGCTGTACCGGTAGCTATGTGGTTCATCTCTCTCCTATGTGTTTCAATACAATAATCTCATGAGCTGCCCTACATGATTGAGATTCATATGATGATGCTTGTAATCTAGATGTCATTATGCTAGTCAAGTGAGTTTTACTTATGTGATCTCCGGAGACTCCTCGTCCCACGTGTGTAAAGGTGACAAGTGTGTGCACCGTGTGGGTCTCTTAGGCTAGATTTCACAGAATACTTATTCATCTGTTGAATGGCATAATGAGGTGCTTATTTATATCTCTTTATGATTGCAATGTGTTTGTATCACAATTTATCTATGTGCTACTCTAGCAATGTGTTATTAAAGTAGTTCTATTCCTCCTGCACGTGTGTAAAGGTGACAGTGTGTGCACCGTGTTAGTACTTGGTTAGTGCTATGATCATGATCTCTTGTAGATTATGGAGTTAACTATTGCTATGATAATATTGATGTGATCTATTCCTCCTACATATGCATGAAGGTGACAGTGTGCATGCTATGCTAGTACTTGGTTTAGTAGCGTTGATCTATCTTACACTAAAGGTTACTAAAACATGAGCATTATTGTGGAGCTTGTTAACTCCGGCATTGAGGGTTCGTGTAATCCTACGCAATGTGTTCATCATCCAACAAAAGTGTAGAGTATGCATTTATCTATTCTGTTATGTGATCAATGTTGAGAGTGTCCACTAGTGAAAGTGTAATCCCTAGGCCTTGTTCCTAAATACTGCTGAGTTACTACTGCTTGTTTACTCGTTTTCTTACGTTACTATCTGCTGCAATACCACCACCATCAACTACACGCCAAGCACTTTTCCGGCACCATTGCTACTGCTCATACTTATTTATACCACCTGTATTTCACTATCTCTTCGCCGAACTAGTGCACCTATTAGGTGTGTTGGGGACACAAGAGACTTCTTGCTTTGTGGTTGCAGGGTTGCATGAGAGGGATATCTTTGACCTCTTCCTCCCCGAGTTCGATAAACCTTGGGTATCCACTTAAGGGAAACTTGCTGCTGTTCTACAAACCTCTCGCTCTTGGAGGCCCAACACTGTCTACAGGAAAGGAGGGGGAACGTAGACATCAAGCACTTTTACGGCGCCGTTGTCGGGGAGGAAAGGTAAAAAGGCTCTCATACTACGGTCTCGGGTAAAGTATTTTTTCGGCGCCGTCGTGTGTGTGCTCAAAGCTATTTCCTTTAGATCCTGCAATTGCATCTTTTTGTTTCTTGTTTACACTAGTTTGGCATAATGTACAAGAGTGAGCTTCTTATTCTATTTCCTGATTTAAAACATGGATTGTTTGATGCGGAAATTAAAAAACCTATGAAATCTTCTTTGCATGCTGGTAGTAATATTAGTATGAACGCTTTGAACACCATTGTTGATAATGATATAGAAAGTTCTAAGCTTGGGGAAGCTGGTTTGCATGATATTTTTAGTCCCCCAAGCATTGAGGAGAAAATTTTCTTTGATGATACTTTGCCTCCTATTTCTGATGATGATAATGATAATGGTCTTTTGGTGCCACTTACTGCTGAGAGTAAATTTTGTTGTGATTATACTATGCCTCCTACACTTGATGAGAATAATAATGATAGCTACTTTGTTGAATTTGCTCCCACTACAACTAATAAAATTGATTATGCTTATGTGGAGAGTAATAATTTTATGCATGAGACTCATGATAAGAATGCTTTATGTGATAGTTATATTGTTGAGTTTGCTCATGATGCTACTGAAAGTTATTATGAGAGAGGAAAATATGGTTGTAGAAATTTTCATGTTACTAAAACACCTCTCTATGTGCTGAAATTTTTGATGCTACACTTGTTTTATCTTCCTATGCTTGTTACTTTGCTCTTCATGAACTTGTTTATTTACAAGATTCCTATGCATAGGAAGCATGTTAGACTTAAATGTGTTTTGAATTTGCCTCTTGATGCTCTCTTTTGCTTCAAATACTATTTCTTGCGAGTGCATCATTAAAACTGCTGAGCCCATCTTAATGGCTAAAAAGAAAAGAACTTCTTGGGAGATAACCCATGTGTTATTTTGCTACAGTACTTTGTTTTTATTTTGTGTCTTGGAAGTTGTTTACTACTGTAGCAACCTCTCCTTATCTTAGTTTTATGTTTTGTTGTGCCAAGTAAAGTCTTTGATAGAAAAGTAAGTACTAGATTTGGATTACTGCGCAGTTCCAGATTTCTTTGCTGTCACGAATCTGAGCCCACTGCCCTGCAGGAAGCTCAGAAAATTACGCCAATTTACGAGCATGATCCTCAGATATGTACGCAACTTTCATTCAATTTGAGCATTTTCGTTTGAGCAGGTCTGGTGGCCTAATAAAATCCATCTTTACGAACTGTTCTGTTTTGACAGATTCTGCCTTTTATTTCGCATTGCCTCTTTTGCTATGTTGGATGAATTTCTTTGATCCATTAATGTCCAGTAGCTTTATGCAATGTCCAGAAGTGTTAAGAATGATTGTGTCACCTCTGAACATGTTAATTTTTATTGTCCACTAACCCTCTAATGAGTTGTTTCGAGTTTGGTGTGGAGGAAGTTTTCAAGGGTCAAGAGAGGAGGATGATATACTATGATCAAGGAGAGTGAAAGCTCTAAGCTTGGGGATGCACCCGGTGGTTCACCCCTGCATATATCAAGAAGACTCAAGCGTCTAAGCTTGGGGATGCCCAAGGCATCCCCTTCTTCATCAACAAATTATCAGGTTCCTCCCCTGAAACTACATTTTTATTCGGCCACATCTTATGTACTTTACTTGGAGCGTCTGTGTGCTTTTGTTTTTGCTTTTGTTTGAATAAATTGGATTACATCATGCTTGTGTGGGAGAGAGACACGCTCCGCTGGTTCATATGAACACATGTGTTCTTAGCTCATAATATTCATGGCGAAGTTTCCTCTTCGTTAAATTGTTATATGGTTGGAATTGGAAAATGATACATGTAGTAATTGCTATAATGTCTTGGGTAATGTGATACTTGGCAATTGTTGTGCTCATGTTTAAGCTCTTGCATCATATGCTTTGCACCCATTAATGAAGAAATACATAGAGCATGCTAAAATTTGGTTTGCATATTTGGTTTCTCTAAGGTCTAGATAATTTCTAGTTTTGAGTTTGAACAACAAGGAATACGGTGTAGAGTCTTATAATGCTTTCAATATGTCTTTTATGTGAGTTTTGCTGCACCGGTTCATCCTTGTGTTTGTTTCAAATAACCTTGCTAGCCTAAACCTTGTATCGAGAGGGAATACTTCTCATGCATCCAAAATACTTGAGCCAACCACTATGCCATTTGTGTCCACCATACCTACCTACTACATGGTATTTTCCCGCCATTCCAAAGTAAATTGCTTGAGTGCTACCTTTAAAAATTCCATCATTCACCTTTGCAATATATAGCTCATGGGACAAATAGCTTAAAAACTATTGTGGTATTGAATATGTAATTATGCACTTTATCTCTTATTAAGTTGCTTGTTGTGCGATAACCATGTTTATCGGGGAACGCCATCAACTCATTGTTGAATTTCATGTGAGTTGCTATGCATGTTCGTCTTGTCGGAAGTAAGGGCGATCTACACTGAGTTGAATGGTTTGAGCATGCATATTGTGAGAGAAGAACATTGGGCCGCTAACTAAAGCCATGATTCATGGTGGAAGTTTCAGTTTTGGACAAATATCCTCAAGTCTCTAATGAGAAAAGAATTAATTGTTGTCAAATGCTTAAAGCATTAAAAGAGGAGTCCATTATCTCGTTGTCTATGTTGTCCCGGTATGGATGTCTAAGTTGAGAATAATCAAAAGCGAGAAATCCAAATGCGAGCTTTCTCCTTAGACCTTTGTACAGGCGGCATAGAGGTACCCCTTTGTGAAACTTGGTTAAAGCATATGTATTGCGGTGATAATCCGGGTAGTCCAAGCTAATTAGGACAAGGTGCGGGCACTATTGGTACACTATGCATGAGGCTTGCAACTTATAAGATATAATTTACATGATGCATATGCTTTATTACTACCGTTGACAAAATTGTTTCATGTTTTCAAAATCAAAGCTCTAGCACAAATATAGCAATCGATGCTTTTCCTCTATGAGGACCATTCTTTTACTTTCAATGTTGAGTCAGTTCACCTATTTCTCTCCACCTCAAGAAGCAAACACTTGTGTGAACTGTGCACTGATTCCTACATACTTGCTTATTGCACTTATTATATTACTCTATGTTGACAATATCCATGAGATATACATGTTACAAGTTGAAAGCAACCGCTGAAACTTAATCTTCTTTTGTGTTGCTTCAATACCTTTACTTTGAATTATTGCTTTATGAGTTAACTCTTATGCAAGACTTATTGATGCTTGTCTTGAAGTGCTATTCATGAAAAGTCTTTGCTTTATGATTCACTTGTTTACTCATGTCATACACATTGTTTTGATCGCTGCATTCTCTACATATGCTTTACAAATAGTATGATCAAGTTTATGATGGCATGTCACTCCGAAATTATCTTTGTTATCGTTTTACTGCTCGGGACGAGCGAAACTAAGCTAGGGGATGCTGATACGTCTCCAACGTATCGATAATTTCTTGTGTTCCATGCCACATTATTGATGTTATCTACATGTTTTATGCACACTTTATGTCATATTCGTGCATTTTACGGAACTAACCTATTAACAAGATGCCGAAGAGCCGGTTCTCGTTTTCTGCTGTTTTTGGTTTCAGAAATCCTAGTAACGAAATATTCTCGGAATCGGACGAAATCAACGCCAAAGTTCCTATTTTCATCGGAAGCATCCGGAACACCGGGAAGAATCGGAGGGAGCCCCGGGGGCCCCACACCACACCCCGGCGCGGCCAAGGGGGGGGGCGCCCCCCTAGGGTGTGGGCCCCCTTCGACCTTCCTGCGCCGCCTCTCCGCCTATAAAAAGCCCCTGGATCAGAAAACCCTATAACAATTGACGAAACCCACAGAAACCTTCCAGAGCCGCCGCCATCGCGAAGCCAAGATCTGGGGGACAGGAGTCTCTGTTCCGGCACCCTGCCGGAGCGGGGAAGTGCCCCGGAAGGCTTCTCCATCGACACCGCTGCCATCTCCACCGCCATCTCCATCACCGCTGCTGCTCCCATGAGGAGGGAGTAGTTCTCCATCGAGGCTCGGGGCTGTACCGGTAGCTATGTGGTTCATCTCTCTCCTATGTGTTTCAATACAATAATCTCATGAGCTGCCCTACATGATTGAGATTCATATGATGATGCTTGTAATCTAGATGTCATTATGCTAGTCAAGTGAGTTTTACTTATGTGATCTCCGGAGACTCCTCGTCCCACGTGTGTAAAGGTGACAGTGTGTGCACCGTGTGGGTCTCTTAGGCTAGATTTCACAGAATACTTATTCACTGTTGAATGGCATAATGAGGTGCTTATTTATATCTCTTTATGATTGCAATGTGTTTGTATCACAATTTATCTATGTGCTACTCTAGCAATGTGTTATTAAAGTAGTTCTATTCCTCCTGCACGTGTGTAAAGGTGACGAGTGTGTGCACCGTGTTAGTACTTGGTTTGTGCTATGATCATGATCTCTTGTAGATTATGGAGTTAACTATTGCTATGATAATATTGATGTGATCTATTCCTCCTACATATGCATGAAGGTGACGAGTGTGCATGCTATGCTAGTACTTGGTTTAGTAGCGTTGATCTATCTTACACTAAAGGTTACTAAAACATGAGCATTATTGTGGAGCTTGTTAACTCCGGCATTGAGGGTTCGTGTAATCCTACGCAATGTGTTCATCATCCAACAAAAGTGTAGAGTATGCATTTATCTATTCTGTTATGTGATCAATGTTGAGAGTGTCCACTAGTGAAAGTGTAATCCCTAGGCCTTGTTCCTAAATACTGCTGAGTTACTACTGCTTGTTTACTTGTTTTACTTGCGTTACTCTTGCTGCAATACCACCACCATCAACTACACGCCAAGCACTTTTCCGGCACCATTGCTACTGCTCATACTTATTTATACCACCTGTATTTCACTATCTCTTCGCCGAACTAGTGCACCTATTAGGTGTGTTGGGGACACAAGAGACTTCTTGCTTTGTGGTTGCAGGGTTGCATAAGAGGGATATCTTTGACCTCTTCCTCCCTGAGTTCGATAAACCTTGGGTATCCACTTAAGGGAAACTTGCTGCTGTTCTACAAACCTCTGCTCTTGGAGGCCCAACACTGTCTACAGGAAAGGAGGGGGAACGTAGACATCAATAAATTAGATAGATACATACCCAAAAGAAAATTATGTACTTGAAATCATGAGTCAAAGTTCATTCTACTGATGTTCAGGTGTAATTTATAAAAAAAGAAGATAGGAAATGGTATACTAATATTCCATCGATGTTCAGGTGTAATTTATATAAATGTACTGCTCTAGGTGTTCAAGTAACGCTTGCCATCGTGTTCAACAGATTTAGCGCTAGATTTCTTAATTTTATTTTGGAAATGGTATGATTCCTGTATGTGTGTTTTGAACTTGGGGGGGGGGGGGGGGGGGGGGGGGGGAAGGTCACATTATAGTATTGAAACCGACGCATGTGTTACACCAAATAGAAACGAACGATAGGAGATAACATCACTGATAAGAAAAACTGAGAAGGCATGTAACATCATTCCTTTAGTAGTTGAGTTCTTGTTGTGCTACATATGGCTTAATCTAATTAACAACAATCTAATCTGTTTGTACTTATTTGTGCAGGTGTCCCTTCAAATATGAATTATCATGCAAAACTTTTGCTGCAAACCACCAAGTAGCTAGATGTTTCCCATCAAGATGATGAATTGGGAAATGGTTTAAATTTGGTCTCATTGGTTATATTTTTGCTATCATTCTGTAGACCTGTTTATATGGTAGTCATTTGGCTTCCATTTTGTGAACCTGATGATGTGGTGACAAGTTACCTATTAATTTGCGAACCTGATTATGTTAATTGTAATCAGTTGTGAACATATTAGCAATCAATACTGTAAGAATGCAATGCATATCAAGTGTGCTATTATTTTGTGATATGCATGCATGCTTCCGTGGAATATGAGAATATATTGAATTCTTCCATTCAAATATCTAAAATACATCAATGTTGGTGAATGTGGATGGAAGTTGGTCGGTAATCACTGTCCTCTCGGATTGTTGGTCGGCAAAAGAAACACTGACTGACTTTTAGAAGGGAGTGTTTTGCGGCACGCGCTAACAGAAAGTTGGTTGCCAAAACTTTTGTGGTCCAAAGTTCGGTCGGCAAAGAAATGTTGGTCGCGAAAAAAGTATATGTTAGCAAATAAATGTCGTTCGGCAAAGCTCCAGCCATGTCATCGAAGAGTCGGTCGGAAAAACTAATCCTCTACTGACCATCTATCGATGAAAGCAGCTTTCCTAACCAACTTGTCTGTACTAGTGTTGTGGTGTATTGTATGGAAGAGAAGGCGATTCCATATATCCGTTTTTCGTATATCAAATTAGAGTTGTATCGTACTTTAACCAAATCAAGTATTCCAAATTTTATAACTTTAGATGAAAAATTGTTTAAAAAATACAATGCAAAGAAAAACAATGTCAAATAACTTACCAATTGTGACTAGATGTAAAGTCAAGTCAACCGTAAGTTCAACCCTGTACTGATAGATTGCTTGCTATCTTTAGTCTGCTTGCTCATTTCTTGCTTCCTTGATGTAATATTTGTACTTTGTTTCTTTTAAATATATAAAATTACTCCTTAGGGTCTTCCCCTAGGATAAAAGGTGAAAAAAACCTATTAATCGTGATATTTTGGCATATGAAACAATTACCCCAAACTAGAAGTTTTATGATAAATTTTGTGTTTTTTTTTGTCAAAGTCTACCCCCTAGTGTTTGTGGTTTTGTCAAATTTCCTATTCCATTATTTTGGTATGCCCGTCTCCTTAGTAGTTAGCCTCATTTAATAGCAAAGAGGCATGAACGGTTAGGAAAACCCCTCTCTTGTAGGGCCCTACGAGTCGATTATCCACAAAAACAGTGTGTTAACCCTAGATGCCTATTCAACTATTGCGCCTCAACTCATCTCGGGGAAAACCAACTTGCTTTGGGTTCAAGTAGAATTTCACCCCTAACCACAACTCGTTCGTCAATTCTTGAACATGAATTGTTTCAGACCTCTGCTTAGTTTCAAGAGTTTTGACCTTATATTGTATGGTGGATCTCAAATAATAGGAAAGATCTCCCTCCGGACACGATTTTTACTGAATAGGGCTTTCCACAAAATTCTACCGGGAACACTATTGCTTGGTATCATCTTACTCTTTTTCTCCTCCTTGTATCCAAATCCTTGAACCATAGTTCTTCCATTTGTGATGTGCCTAAACATGGCGGAACAAATGGCATGTCAAGCAGTCGCCATTGTAAGATATGTTAGAATACTTTCAGTGTTGTCCATCATTATTCATGATTGATTATTTTTCACACACTCGCTTATGGGGCCCACAAACTTTGATTATATGGTAACATCAAAATTAACAATATAACTATGCAGGTGACCCTGCTACTTGAAAATGGAATATATAAACAAGGAAGTGAACCTTTTTTACATGGACAAAATGTGGGATCAGCCTCATCACCGTGAGACATGGAAAAAACCTCACCAAACATAATTGGCATTGTTATGAGTGCCAATG
>NC_061514.1:119183700-119196607 GCF_022539505.1 Lolium rigidum | reverse complement strand
CCGCGCCGCCATGTGGTGTGAGGGGCCCACGACCCCTTTCGCCTCCTTTTCTTCGCGAAACCCTTCGTCCCGAAGACCGAAGCCAGAGAGGAATCCTCACGAAGGGTTACAGCCGCCTCTGCGGGGCGGAGAACACCAGAGAGAAAAGAGCTCTCCGGCGGGCAGGAATCCGCCGGGGAAATTCCCTCCCGGAGGGGAAATCGACGCCATCGTCACCGCCATCGAGCTGGACATCATCTCCATCACCATCATCATCATCTCCACCATCATCACCGCCATCTCCTCCGCAGCACCTCGTCACCGCCGTAGCAATTTGGGTTTGATCTTGATTGTTTGATAGGGGAAACTCTCCCGGTATCTATTCATACTTGTTGTTGATGCTATTGAGTGAAACCATTGAACCAAGTTCATGTTCAGATTGTTATTCATCATCATATCACCTCTGATCATGTTCCATATGATGTCTCGTGAGTAGTTCGTTTAGTTCTTGAGGACATGGGTGAAGTCTAAATGTTAGTAGTGAACTATGGTTGAGTAATATTCAATGTTATGATATTTAAGTTGTGGTGTTATTCTTCTAGTGGTGTCGTGTGAACGTCGACTACACGACACTTCACCATTTATGGGCCTAGGGGAATGCATCTTGTACTCGTTTGCTAATTGCGGGGTTGCCGGAGTGACGAAACCTAAACCCCCGTTGGTATATCGATGCAGGGAGGGATCGCGGGATCTCGAGTTTAAGGTTGTGGTTAGATTTATCTTAATTACTTTCTTGTAGTTGCGGATGCTTGCAAGGGGTATAATCACAAGTATGTATTAGTCCTAGGAAGGGCGGTACATTAGCACAGAGTTCACCCACACAACACTTATCAAAACAATGAAGATTAATCAAGCGTATGTAGCGAAAGCACTAGACTAAAATCCCGTGTGTCCTCGAGAACGTTTGGTCATTATAAGTAAACAAACCGGCTTGTCCTTTGTGCTAAAAAGGATTGGGCCACTCGCTGCAATTATCTCTCTTGCATTTTACTTACTCGTACTTTATTCATCTGTTACATCAAAACCCCCTGAATACTTGTCTGTGAGCATTTACGGTGAAACCTTCATCGAAAGCGCTTGTCAACACCTTCTGCTCCTCGTTGGGATCGACATTCTTACTTATCGAAGATACTACGATACACCCCCTATACTTGTGGGTCATCAAGACTATTTTACGGCGCCGTTGCCGGGGAGTGAAGCGCTATTGGTAAGTGGAATTGGTAAGGAAAACCTTTACTTGTTTGTGCTGATTTTATTTCACTTTCTTGCTATAAGTCATTATGGAGAGATCTTCTCTTCAATTTCTATTTGGGAAATCTACTACTACTGCAACGGTAGTGGATGAGGCGCCAGGTGAGGAAGTAATACCATATAAAATACCTACGAAAATTATTGAACATGTTATGGATACCCGCTATGAAGGGGATGGAACTGTCCATCCTGGTGATCATTTCCTGTTTTTGCATGAATTATGCGGGTTATTCAAATGTGCAGGTATTGCTATGAATGAAGTTAGGAAGAAACTATTCTCTATATCGTCTGTACGGTAAGCGGCGCATTGGTATAAATTGCTTGAAGAATGGTGATTCTCTTGATTGGGAGGACATTGTGCCTTTATTCTATTCCAAATTTTATCCTCCAAGTGAAATTCATAAAGATCGGAACCGCATATATAATTTCTGGCCTCATGATGGAGAGAGTATTGCCCAAGCTTGGGGAGATTGAAGTCTTTAATGCTCAAATGCCCCATTCATGAGCTTCCTGGTAATGTTATTATTGATAATTTCTATGCAAGACTTTCTTTTCAAGACAAGACCTTGCTTGGATACTTCTTGTTCGGATCATTTACACGCAATAAAGAAGAGTTTAAAAGGGACCTTCTTGATCGGATCCAAGAAAATACTGAAGGTTGGGAGAACGACAAAGATAGAGAATCAGGTATAATTTATGATTATAAATGCATTGAAGCTTTTATGAATACTGATACATTTTGTAATATGAGTGCTACATATGGCCTTGATTCTCATGTTGCTGCAAACCTTTATAAAGCTTTTGCCTCTCATTATGAATTGCCTAAGAAGAATTTTGATAAGTATCATGAACCGTACAAAGATAAAATTGATCCATCTATTAATAAGTGTGTTGTAATTGAAACTGCTGATCGTGTTATTCCTGAAGCTTATATTGAAAAAACTCCTTTTCCTGCTAAAATGAAAGAGTACTTTGTTATAAATAGTGCGGTTCATAAAAGTGAAAAGAAACCTAGAGAACTCGAAGAACAAATAAAAGTCGAACCTGCTGTTGCAATAGTTAAAGATCTTGTGACTGAAAATGTAGAGGATGGTCATATTATTTTCTGTGAAGATGCTTCTAATATTGTTTCACATCCTAATAAACCCAAACAAGCTAGTGTTCCTATGATATCTGTTAGAATTGGTGATCATTGCTATTATGGTTTATGTGATATTGGTGCAAGTGTTAGTGCTATACCTTATGAGCTTTACACGGAGATTATGCACGAAATTGATTCTTGTGAACTTGAAGATATTGATGTGGTTATTCAGCTGGCTAATAGAGAAACTATTTCACCAATTGGTATTGTTCGAGATGTTGAAGTTCTATGTGGTAAGATTAAATATCCTGCTGACTTTTTGGTACTTGGTTCTGCTGCTAGTGATTATTGTCCTATCATTTTTGGTAGACCTTTTCTAAATACTTGTGGAGCTATTATAGATTGCAAGAAAGAGAAAATTTTGACTAAATTTGCTGGTGAATCTTATGAGTTTAACTTCTCTAAATTTACTAAAACTCCTTATAAAGCTGATTTGCCTAGTAATGATTTTAAAATGGAGCGAGTGTGCATCTATTGTTCTTGTTCCTAATAATCCTTTGCAGCAACATTTGGAGGATAGCGAGAGTGAAATTTTTAGGAAAGAAAGAGAGGAGCTTGAGGAGATTTTTCTTCGCCAACCTATTCTCAAGCATGATTTACCGGTGGAAGACTTGGGTACAACACCGCCACCAAAGGAAGATCCTGTTTTTGATTTAAAGCCTTTGCCTGATAAGACATTTGCTATGACTCATTAACTTGTTTATTAACCAATAAAGTGTAGTTCCAAACTTTGTTGAAATTAAAGTCTTTTCATAAGTAAATAAAATTAGGTGCAAGGCGCTCTTTGCTTCACTCCTAGAAAGGATATATTTTTTACTTATGTTTTGAGTCCTCCTTAGATTCAATTATCCTATCTCCCTATTTTGGTGCCTACATTTGAAATGATGATGGCCATTCTTAATATGATGATGAATATTTGAAATGATTAGTTGCCTCCATTAGAAAAGGATGTAGTTGATCGCCTGTCGTGATGATGTCGACGTGGTATTGAAGATGAACTTGATCCTTGTGCTAGTGGGAGTAAGATGTTCATTTATTTTCACAAATCTTGCACTTTCATATGACTTCAACAATACAAGGTCTCTATTGCAAAACATTTCGTAATTTGGCCTCCTAGGTCACCGGATACCTGACCAAATGCACAAGTGACTAGTAACAGTACATTAGCTAATTACGACCTAAAAAATTAAACAACACATCACATGTCAAAATAAAAACACACATTTGAAAGATTTAGCCTTTATCTATACATCTTCACCTACACTATGTCAAAATTTTCACCCTATATGGTCTAATATATTGCCAAAATAGTAGCGAACATCGCCTCAATGAATTTTGAGTCCTATATCGACATATAAATTAGATCTCCGGAGCAAAAAAATTAAATTAAAAACTTAGCTAGGACGATCCATGTAGCTGGTGAAGAAATAGTTTAATAAGTGGACGATCAACCAAAGCGGTTGGCGTTGCTATTCTACTCATTCGTCGGTCCACTAGTTCACCATGTTTGACTCATTTCTTCATAAATACTATTTAATTACTTTTGATCATTAGTGTAGATGGTGTAAGTATATATTTTTTGCGCTTTCTTACCCAAATCTAGTGTTGCAAGGTGCCGAAGCATCTACCGCTGCATAAGTGATTTCATATAAGGAAACTTTTAGTTGCTGGATTTTTTCCAAAATTGTTGATGTTGTTACTGTTTTTTTTTTGCAAAAATATATTGCATTATACATGAATTTTGTCTAATAGTATTTTTACTTTTTTGGTCGAATCATTGTTGATTTTTGCTAGAATCATTGATGATTGTTGTTGCAAATGAATATGATGTAAATGATTTTGCAAGGTGACTGATAATGTAAGATTCAAAAAGATTACACAGGAAAATGTGTAATGTTATTTTTCTAGTAAAAACATTGATCATTATCACTACAAACATCTATCCCTCCGTTCAGAGAATGATGTTGCAGGTTTATCTATATTTAATTATATCTAGACATGATTTAGTGTAGATATACATCCAAATTTTGGCAAATCGGTATCCTTTTCTTGATAGAGGGAGTATGTATTTTCTTGCATAGAGTTTTTTCATGGAAAAATTCTAATGTTTGAACTGTTAAATATTCATTGGTATCATTTGTGATTGTTGTTGGAAACATATTTGTAATTTGTTGCAACATGATTTGACATGTGGAATTCTAATGTTGGGTTGTTCCCTTTTTTTATTAGTATAGTTAATCATTTCTTTGTATTAATGTGTTCGAATATTTTGCAAGTCGTTGGTCATTAGTGTTGCAAAAATAATTTGCTACAAAATATTTTTCACGATGAATTATTAATGTTAGAGTTGTAGTTATTGTTGTTTGTAAAATTATGTTATTGTTGTTAATTTTGTGTGAACTAATTACATAATCGTTGGCCATGTTTGTTGCTAATGAATTCCTATGAACGAATTGTTGGTACTTGTTGTTATGGACTTTTTTAATACTGTGAAGTTTTGCTACAAAGTTGTAGGAAACATGTGGAAGTGATGTATGCATTGGTCCCCACGGGAAGTGGGGTGAGAAAGAGAGATTTTCCGTTCTTTATAGGGGTAGAAAGCCTTGTTTTACTTTGTAGTAGCTGAGTGAGGACGACATATGAAAGTGACCGATTTTTCCTCTGATTTAGGGGCCCAATAGATATAACATTCCTTATTTTTCAATATTTCCGTGAGACACCAGCATGGAGACATGTTTCCATTGATCGAAAAAATCGGAGAAGAAAAATGCAGGGCAACATGGACCGGTGGAAGATGCAGCGCTGATCTTGCGGGCTTGGGATTTGAGGGCCACAAATGAATAGGGGGCCATGTGATCGAACAGTTCACACTTTCCGTCGACTGGACTGGGATACATAACTTTTATTTCTTCAAAAATGGAACAAAGCTCCATCATCTTCATCAATTTATGCACTCAACCTATTTACTACATATTTTGTAGTTCAAAGATTACATGTCACGGGTTAGACATGTTGTACATATAGATCAACCAACGAAATAAGATCTTTACTATTACTAGCTCTATGCCCGCGCGTTGCTGCGGAAGAGCGAAAATTATCTACATCACATTAGAAATATGACTGCATGGTTACCAGGACGCTTCAACACAACATGTAGAGCGCAAGGACTTGCAATTAAGCTGGGGCTTCATTCGAGGAATTCGAGTCCTTTTTATACGTTAATTTTGTTTTCATTTCAATACTGGGTAGATTCATTCATGTTGCAGCCCGACCCGTGTCTACTTGATAGTTCTCGGTTTTTAGAAATTTGTGATCTGTGAAATATTCACTTTCAATTTCCCTATGTGTTTCCTTGAATGAAATAAGTGTCTAGTTCTAATGCTATTTTGGAAAAATAATTTTTATCAAAACATCCATAGAGCTCTTGCGTTGCTAGAACGCCACACTAAATCATTGGACAACATTACCAAAAATAATCAAATGAAGAACCTTTTGTATGTTTAAATATTTAAGTCAATTGAATCGAACTATCATGGCTTGTGGAAATCACATTAATTAATTTTCTTGTGTAATAGTAAAATTGACATGACGGTCGTTTAATGGTGAAAATCATGTGAAATCAAGTTACTAATAGAATCATACTGGTTTTTTTTCAAAAAATTTAGTGACATGGAAAAATGGCCTGAAACTTTGCATTAAATATTGGACTATTAACAATAACGTATTGAGTGGCTTAGTCAGTATGCCCTTTTCTGAAAGGCGAAGCGGTGTGAGTACCATAGTTTGCCAGTCTAAATTTTCATATCACTTTCTTATCCTCGCAGAACCGCTCTTCTTGTTTTTCTTGTGCTTTGCTCTCTTTTCGTCTTGTTCCACTTGACACCTGAGCCACTGAATCGACACGGGTAGCAAATTTGGCTCAAATCGAATAACATAGCATGGATAGCATCACATGTGATGATGTGAATCCCTTTTGTGGCTGGATTTGGGACGCATAAGAGAAACAACAATTTTGAAAAAGTTGTCTGCTGCGGTGCTGCCTCAGGGGAGCTGATCTCCTGTAGCCCAACATGCCACTGGTGTTGGGCGGAGCAGAGCGCATGAGGGGGAGGCGTACGTCCTCACTCCTCCTCGTCACTCCCAGACGTCGCGGCTTTCTGAGATGGCGATGACAGCGGCGCTAAGCTGCAGACGGCGATGAGTTTCCCAGTGACCTTGCCCTGGCTGCCGTCGCGAGCGGCAGCGTCCGGTCGCCGATTCTCTATCGCGTCTGTGCAGCTCCGTGGCCACCGAGCTGCCATCTCATGGGGCAAGGCCATGCCACCCAATCCGTCGAGTGTCGCCGCAGACCAAGACTCGGCGTCAAGTGGGAAAGCACGCCAGCTTTCCGGGATATACACACCGTGGGACGTTCATAATTCATGCAGCTCGTCCCGGAGCGGCAGGGAGGCATATGGAGAAAGGAAGAACCCAAACCGAGCATGCCTTGACGATATCATGGGACTTTTTTTAGCGGAACATCACGGGAAAGTTGGAAATCTCGCCTTTCTGAAATCGAATCGGAACGTGGTCGACCGAGCTTACCCTTTGTGAACCGAACCAGTTCGTAGAGGATTGCGACTTGGGCTTTTCAATGGGGATTCCCGAGAGATGTTGGGCCTACGGAAATAATAATAGTTTGGCCTGTTTGTGACACCAGGCAGCCACCTATTGCAATTTAATAGTAAAGAAATTGCAATAGGTGGTTGTTGGTATCACAAACAGGCTAAAGAGTTTTTTAGGCCCAACGTGTTTGTGCAACCGTAGGCCCAATATCTCCTTAGATCCCATCGTTAGCGTAAGCCGCTGTTTCAGTTTATAGTATTTACGGTCGCACATCGACCGATCGGAACTAGGTTGGCGTCCGTGTCCAAGTAGGCAAGTAGTATCGTCTGTTCCAACTAGAGTTTGACTTAAATTATTTGTCTAGGTTATTATATAGAGCTTTGAAGAGATAACTCAACGGAGAGCCGGAGACACGTGCTGCCGTGCGCTCGTGCATATATTGCACAGCTGTGGGCAAGGAACCAGAGCGCTGCCAGAAAATAACGTACCATGACTTCTTTATCCGTCCCGTAAGCACTCTGCATAACCAGACCACTTTAGAAAGCTTGTCTGACACCGTATTGCTACATGCACATCTTGCAAGCCTTGACTGGTCAACCATGACGTATTGATCACGGAGTGAATGCAACTACAATACGACCATGGCTGATAATAAGTGTTCTACTAATCATGTAAGTAGTCTACTAATGCACATGCATGCAATTTATTTCAAGGTTATAAATTTCGGTTCAAGTACTATATTTCCTCCGTGTCGGTTCATAGGACCTAATCTAAAGAAACATTTGTCCAGAAGGTGAAGGAATTATTTTGTCCAGTCTTATTAAAATTTAATGAAATTTAACAGAATTTTAAGGCCATCTTCAACTGGGAGGCCCAAATCGGAACGCTGGACCATCCGTTTGCGTCCGTTTGGGTGTGCGCGCAGACAGAGGCCGGCGTCCACCTGGCCGTTTGGGTCGCGCGCTGCGTCCAACGCTGCGGCCACCCATTTTGCCAACGCGGCCCAGATATTTCGTCGAACAGGGTGCGGGCACCGCCATCGCTACTGGGGGCATCGGCCTCGGGGCCTTGGAGTGCGTCGCCGGCGCACGGTTGAGGTCAATAGACGAAGGCGATGGCCCTGTCATGGACTCGCCCACCTCCGGTGACCCATCCAGTGGCGGGTGATACGTCTTCGACGTATCGATAATTTCTTATGTTCCATGCCACATTATTGATGATATCTACATGTTTTATACACATTATATGTCATATTTATGCGTTTTCCGGAACTAACCTATTGACGAGATGCCGAAGGGCCGCTCTCGTTTTCTGCTGTTTTGGTTCCGTAAATCCTAGTAAAGAAATATTCTCGGAATTGGACGAAATCAACGCCCAGAGTCTTATAATTGGACGAAGCTTCCAGAACACCCGAGAGCCGCCAGAGGGAAGCCCTGGGGGCCCCACACGCCACCCTGGCGCGGCCAGAGGGGGGGGCCGCGCCCCCCTAGTGTGTGGGCCCACCACGTCCCCTCCGAGGCTGCCCTTCCGCCTACTTAAGGTCTCCGTCGCGAAAACCCTATCAGGTTGGACGAAACCAGAGAAAACCTTCCAGAGCTGCCGTCATCGCGAAGCCAAGATCTGGGGGACAGGAGTCTCTGTTCTGGCACGCCGCCGGGACGGGGAAGTGCCCCCGGAAGGCTCCTCCATCGACACCACCGCCATCTCCATCAACGCTGTTGTCTCCCATGAGGAGGGAGTAGTTCTCCATCGAGGCTCGGGGCTGTAGCTATTTGGTTAATCTCTCTCCTATGTGCTTCAATACAATAATCTCATGAGCTGCCTTACATGATTGAGATTCATATGATGATGCTTGTAATCTAGATGTCATTATGCTAGTTAAGTGGGTTTTACTTATGTGATCTCCGGAGACTCCTTGTCCCACGTGTGTAAAGGTGATAGTGTGTGCACCGTGTGGGTCTCTTAGGCTATATTTCACAGAATACTTATTCACTGTTACGAATGGCATAGTGAAGTGCTTATTCATATCTCTTTATGATTGCAATGTGTTTTGTATCACAATTTATCTGTGTGCTACTCTAGTGATGTTATTAAAGTAGTTTATTCCTCCTGCACGGTGTAATGGTGACAGTGTGCGCATCGTGTAGTACTTGGCGTAGGCTATGATTGTGATCTCTTGTAGATTATCAAGTTAACTATTTCTATGGTGGTATTGATGTGATCTATTCCTCCTTTCGTAGTGTGAAGGTGACAGTGTGCATGCTATGTTAGTACTTGGTTTGGTTATGTTGATCTGTTATGCACTCTAAGGTTATTTAAACATGAACATTGAATATTGTGGAGCTTGTTAACTCCGGCATTGAGGGTTCGTGTGATCCTACACAGTTAGTGGTGTTCATCATCCAACAAGAGAGTGTAGAGTCTAGCATCTATTTATTTATTCTGTTACGTGATCAAAGTTGAGAGTGTCCACTAGTGAAAGTATGATCCCTAGGCCTTGTTCCTAAATATCGCTATCGCTGCTTGTTTACTTGTTTTATCGCATCTTTACTTCCTGCAATATTACCACCATCAACCACACGCCGGCAAGCACTTTTCCGGCGCCGTTACTACTTGCTCATATTTATTCATACCACATGTATTTCACTATCTCTTCGCCGAACTAGTGCACCTATTAGGTGTGTTGGGGACACAAGAGACTTCTTGCTTTGTGGTTGCGGGGTTGCATGAGAGGGATATCTTTGACCTCTTCCTCCCCGAGTTCGATAAACCTTGGGTGATCCACTTAAGGGAAACTTGCTGCTGTTCTACAAACCTCTCGCTCTTGGAGGCCCAACACCGTCTACAAGAATAGAAGCACCCGTAGACATCAAGCACTTTTCTGGCGCCGTTGCCGGGGAGGAAAGGTAAACGGCACACACACACCGGACCCCGGCAACTAGCCACTTTTCTGGCGCCGTTGCCGGGGAGGAAAGGTAAAAGGCACTCATACTCCGCTCCCAGGTAAAGTACTTTTCTGGCGCCGTGTGTGTGCTCGAAGCTATTTCCTTTAGATCCTGCAATTGCATCTTTTTGTTTCTTGTTTACACTAGTTTGGCATAATGGACAACAATGAGCTTCTTATTCTATTTCCTGATTTAAGACATGGATGGTTTGATGCGAAAATTAAAAAACCCATGGAACATATTAGTATGAACACTTTGAATACCATTGTTGCTAATGATATAGAAAGTTCTAAGCTTGGGGAAGCTGGTTTTGATGAGCATGATCTTTTTAGTCCCCCAAGCATTGAGGAGAAAATTTACTTTGATGATACTTTGCCTCCTATTTATGATGATTATAATGATAGTAGTCTTTTAGTACCACTTTGTTATGGAGGATAAATTTGATTATGATTACAATATGCCTCCTATATTTGATGATGAAAATAATAATGATAGCTACTTTGTTGAATTTGCTCCCACTATTACTAATAAAATTGATTATGCTTATGTTGGGAGTAGTAATAATTTTATGCATATGAACCATGATAAGAATGTTTTAAGTGATGGGTATATTGTGGATTTCATCAATGATGCTACTGAAAGTTATTATGAGAGAGGGAAACATGGGTATATGCATCTTAATAATATTAAGTTTCCCCTCTTTATGTTGAGAATCTTGAAGTTACTCGTGTTTTATCCTCTTATGCTTGTCACTTTGTTCTTCATGAATTCATTTGTGTACAAGATTCCTTTTCATCGGAAGCATGTTAGGCTTAAATTTGTTTTGAATTTGCCTCTTGATGCTCTCTTTTGCTTCAACTACTATTTCTTGCGAGTGCATCATTAAAACTGCTGAGCCCATCTTAATGGCTATAAAGAAAAAATTTCTTGGGAGATAACCCATGTGTTTATTTTGTTACAGTACTTTTATTTTGTATTTGTGTCTTGGAAGTTGTTACTACTGTAGCAACCTCTCCTTATCTTAGTTTTGTTGCATTGTTGTGCCAAGTAAAGTCTTTGATAGTAAGGTTCATACTAGATTTGGATTACTGCGCAGAAACAGATTTCTTGCTGTCACGAATCCGGGCCTAATTCTCTGTAGGTAACTCAGAAAATTATGCCAATTTACGTGAGTGATCCTCAGATATGTACGCAACTTTCATTCAATTTGAGCATTTTCATTTGAGCAAGTCTGATGCCTCAATAAAATTTGTCTTTACGGACTGTTCTGTTTTGACAGATTCTGCCTTTTATTTCGCATTGCCTCTTTCGCTGTGTTGGATGGATTTCTTTGTTCCATTACCTTCCAGTAGCTTTTAGCAATGTCCAGAAGTGTTAAGAATGATTGTGTCACCTCTGAACACGTGAATTTTTGATTATGCACTAACCCTCTAATGAGTTTGTTTTGAGTTTGGTGTGGAGGAAGTTTTCAAGGGTCAAGAGAGGAGGATGATATACTATGATCAAGAAGAGTGAAGAGTCTAAGCTTGGGGATGCCCCGTGGTTCATCCCTGCATATTTCAAGAAGACTCAAGCATCTAAGCTTGGGGATGCCCAAGGCATCCCCTTCTTCATCGACAAATTATCAGGTTCCTTCTCTTGAAACTATATTTTTATTCGGTCACATCTTATGTACTTTACTTGGAGCGTCTGTGTGCTTTTACTTTCGTTTTGTTATTTTCATTCTCTGAATAAATGCTTGTGTGGGAGAGAGACACGCTCCGCTGGTTCATATGAACACATGTGTTCTTAGCTTTTAATGTTCATGGCGAAGGTTGAACTGCTTCGTTAATTGTTATATGGTTGGAAACGTGAAATGCTACATGTGGTAATTGATAAAATGTCTTGGATAATTTGATACTTGGCAATTGTTGTGCTCATGTTTAAGCTCTTGCATCATATACTTTGCACCTATTAATGAAGAAATACATAGAGCTTGCTAAAATTTGGTTTGCATAATTGGTCTCTCTAAAGTCTAGATAATTTCTAGTAAAGAGTTTGAACAACAAGGAAGACGGTGTAGAGTCTTATAATGTTTACAATATGTCTTTTATGTGAGTTTTGCTGCACCGGTTCATCCTTGTGTTTGTTTCAAATAACCTTGCTAGCCTAAGCCTTGTATCGAGAGGGAATACTTCTCATGCATCCAAAATCCTTGAGCCAACCACTATGCCATTTGTGTCCACCATACCTACCTACTACATGGCATTTCTCCGCCATTCCAAAGTAAATTGCTTGAGTGCTACCTTTAAATAATTCAAAATTTATCACCTCTGATTTGTGTCAATATTTTATAGCTCATGAGGAAGTATGTGGTGTTTATCTTTCATTCTTGTTGGGCAACTTTCACCAATGGACTAGTGGCTTCATCCGCTTATCCAATAATTTTGCAAAAAGAGCTGGCAATGGGATTCCCGAGTCCCAAATTAATTAACCTAAATAGACACTCCTCCATGGTATGTGATTGTTGGACGGCACCCGAAGGATTCGGTTAGCCATGGCTTGAGAAAGCAAAGGTGGGGAGGAGTGTCATCATAATAAAACTAAAATAAAAAGGCACTCCTTCATGGTATGAGATTGTTGGCAGGTGATACGTCCAATTTGCATCACTATTTTATATCATAATTTGCTGTTATTCATTGATATATTTCATATTGGGACACAATACTTATGTTATTTCATCTATTTTGCATGTTTCATCATTATTGGAGGATCGAACACCGGAGTCAGGATTCTGCTGGAAAAAGCACCGTCAGAACGCAATATTTCGGAAGATCGACTGTGGAAGGAAATTATACCAAAAATCCTATTTTTCAAGATGACGAAGGAAGCCAGAAGGAGGAGCCAGGAGGAGCCAGGGTGGGCCCACACCCTAGGGCGGCGCGGC